>NC_090439.1:621938413-622255699 GCF_031143425.1 Pleurodeles waltl | reverse complement strand
CTCTGTGTAATGTGACACATCAACCGTGCAGTGGATCACTGAATTTGCCTCCTGTCAAATATCATAGATTGTCAATACAACTGTCCTGAAATAATGTGGGCTGATAACTATGCACAGTGGCCTGGGTTCTACCATACTCTGCCCTTCCTGACGGTAATTTCTGAGGAAAAGAAAAACTATACACCATAATGCTGTGTTGGACAGATTAACGCTTCCTCGAGGGATGTCAAAACCAGAAAATAGTGCCTTCAAAATGTTGCTTCAATGCAAAACTAACATATGTAACATTGCCCACAAATATAAGCGAACACTCATCAAACTGCATGAATGGAGGTGTATGAGTTTACATCCAAATAAGTAATCATGCTGGACAGTGTAACAAATGATCTATGTGAGTTATGTACACTATATTACGAGAGAGCTTACTACCACTCACCTTATAAGGGTTTCCTTGGACATGAGACTGCAGTCAGACATAACACAGTGTCCCCAATCCTAAATCTGGAAGCACAGTATGTGACATTGAAAACATACATTATGAAAAAAAAACACTTTGGGATCCATAGTAACTGTGATTTTGGTTGCAATGAATGGCCGAATCCTAGCTAAGTAGCTTTGGGGTAGCTGCCAATGTTACAGCTCAGTTGTGATTTGTTTGCAGCATAGGAACCAAAATGTAATACAAAAGAAAAACACTGTACACTCATGCCAAGGCCCTGATCTACAAGCATGTGACACATACTGTGAAGGGTTACCTACATATTTATTAAACAGTAAAAACAGAAGTGAAAACTCGGGGAAAAGCCTTACCTACCCTAATCTACTCTAACTACTCATTACCCACAACTGTCCCTAACTAACCTAAGCTAAACTAACTTATCACATTTAACGAAACGTTCTAAACATCAACCCCCCTTATGAGACGGGACACATGGAGGACGACATATACTAAACTAAACACATACTATCCTATACTAAACAAATATATATTTTGGGTTTTTTTTTGTTTTGTTTTTTATATTTTTTTTTGTAAAAACACAAGAACCCCAACATTGCCCCCCACCCACACACTTAAAAACAAAAAAACAGTAGAAATATTCAGGCCCCCCCACCCACTAACACTAACTAAACTAACAGCCTATACTAACCTAACACTAAGCCCCCTAAACCCACAAAGTATTAGAACCAGGAAAGATGAGGGAGGGGAGGGAATCATGTCCGTCTCATAGTCTACAGGTTGGCCGTCCGGAGGGTCCTCTTGATGGAACGCACCCGCCGGTTGACCTGTCACACCTCCTGCCGCAGTCTGCTCATCTTCCTAAGGACACGGTCCAATTTCCGTTCCATTTTTTCAAAAGCAGCAGGGTCAATGGCTGCAGCAGGGGTGGTCTGGGTGCCAGCCGAGGAAGTATGGGCCTGTGTTGTGTCCATGGCTGTGGGCAGCCCTGCAGGTGGTGCTGTGCTTGGGCCAGGAGCAGTTGCTGTGGATGGTCCCGCAACAGTCCCAGCTGCTGGTGGTGCCACCTGGGTGGTAGTGGTGGTGGTGCTGGTGGTGGTTGTGGTAGGCAAAGAAGGGCCGCCTTGTGCAAATGCCCTCCAGGCTCCAGAGGCTCGTTCAAGGCGATATCTGCGGGCCATGTTGCGATACCCAGACTCAACTTGAAGTATGTGTTGGTACCTCATTGCCCGCCGTTAAAACTCCCTGACCTGGATGGGAGTCATATTTGCAGTTGTTAAGACAAATAGAAAATCTAACATTAGGTACTGCATTGTGTGAAATGGCACAAGGAAGTAAATCAGACAATACATCTATTGTACTTGTAATAGCTCATATCATCATACAGATCATTGATTGTCCCTGAGGAAGTACATGGCAAGCCAGCCTACAAAGGTCCTATCACACATAGTACATCCAAACCCTACAAGAAGGGTAACAACAGCCATGATTTTGGCATAATTGTTCTGCCAGTTGTCAGCTAACAATCATGCTGCACATCCTCCACCACTGCCAGGGCTACAAATGTCATTGTACGGGATGGAAATCTAGGGCCACATGATCTGCGAGTTGTAAATGGACTTGCCAGTATAGTAAGCATGTATGAGTGTGCATACTAGGTTCAGACAAGTGATTCACTGATTTACATGTCTGTGTACCAAACTTGTATCATCAGTCCTAGGTACACTATTCACAAACCTATTCCTGTGTCTGGTGGGGGGGGTGGACTAACAACTAATAATTTCTAACAACAAGGATACCCAGGAAGCTTAGGAAAGCTGGACATGTGTTTGGCTCAGCACACACACCACAGGTAAGGAGGATCTCCAAATAGGAGACAGCTAACCCTCGACCAATCCCTTCGCCACTCATGTTTGGAAATGCAGACCTTTGTCCACCTCATTTACTACCAGTAAGCCATGACTTACAACAAACACAGAGATGCAAGAACACCCCTGGCCATGAGTTGCATGCACACCTAGGCCATTGCACTCAAGTGCCACATACTCGTAGCACTACATGTGGAGCTACATGCTGCTAGGAAGTTTAACCTACAGTTTAATAAGCACATTAGTGAATAGGGTGGCAAAAGTCTGGGTAAGCATTTGGCAGCCCCATTCTGGGAGAATTTGGGTCTGACTGGCTGACTAATTCACTAATTTGGTCCAGTGTGACTCTTTCTGATTCAAATTTTATCCACATGACTCATCCTTATTCACATTGCTGTGCCTAAAGGACTGACCTAGAATACCTAAATAAGACAATAGGATAAGGATTGGCCAACTCAAAGATGGTGATAAAATTATATTCCACTCATGGAACAAAACAAATGATTGGCCAGCGCATCACTCCTTGCTATGTGTCCAACACACAGGAGTCCATCACACATCACCAGCAAACACAACACATAACAGACACATCAACACTTACTGGAGTTGTCTGGGTCCTCGAATCGAGCCACCTCGCCAACAGTGTAGGGTGCTGGTCCACCTGTAAGGCATGGAAGGGAGAAATGTGCTCAATGTCTGTGCACCGTACAACAATTCCAAAGACAAATACTATGTGTAAGATTACATCAGAAAGTAAAACCTCTAAGACATGATGATACTGCATCCTACATTGCACGGCTAACATGTACATACCATGGGTCTCCAGTGAAACACAACACATAACAGACACATCAACACTTACTGGAGTTGTCTGCGTCCTCGAGTGATACACACATATCTGCACACATGCAGTGGCCCTAACTATCATGTGTTGGCAAACATGCTCCTTCATTAGTGAGCAGACATAATCATGGAGTGTATTCGTCTCATCATGTGTATCCATGAGAGACATCCAAAGCCACTTTCCCTGAGGACTGCATTACCAGTTAACCAGCCATTGTGACCATGACAAATTTATGACACATAGGTACAATGTACAGAGGGGCAGGGACAGTTGTTAGCCCTCATGTTGTTACAGTTTCTTCATTTGATGTGGCCCAGCTATGATGAGTTGCACCAACCATAGAGATATGAACCCATGTGCATACCTTTGGCCAGCCATCCCTAATCAAAATGTGGCACTACAAACTCCAAATACCAGTCTAAGATGTTAGCAGAGCGCAGCTAGAACTTGTTCCCTATGTGTCCAAATCCAGATTAGACATGTATCCAAAATGAAGGAGGGGCACAATAATACCTAAGATGTTTGGAATTTCCATGATCGGTTTCCTTACACACTCACCAGACACACATGAGACATATGTTCGGGCCACATTGCTATCATCAATTGACGTGAAGCCTGCACTCATTTTCAGCCTCATGTTGTGTTTAGAAAGTCAGTCTAGCTGTTGCGTCAACAAATGATGGTAATGATTTGGAAATTTCTATACCTCACAGGCAACTGTGGCCTATATCTATACATAATTGGCTCCTGATTTGTGTGGCTGTTTGACACAAAGGCGGCACTAACTTACATAATTCAAATGTATTCAGTAAGTTTGCGGTGCTGTTGCTTCCTAACAGCTAGCAATTGTGGTCCTTAACCAAGTAGATACATGACCCTGCATGTTTCAGTAGCATTCCACACACTCAACAAAATTGCCGGCAGATATTGTAAAAATCAGCTGATGTCACTACAGAGCATTTAAACATGCACATTAACATGATTTGTACTCACCAGCAGGGCCACCAATCACAATCCCCAGGTGGTCCAGCAGATCTTGCTCCCTGGAGACAAGGTCAGCGCAGCGGTGCTTCAGCTGATGGTCGTTTCTGGGTGTGTTGTAAATCCGTTGCAGATGATGCAACACCTTTGCCCACTGGAGCCTCCGTGCCTCAGTGTGATACCCCTGTATCACACGCCCACCTGCCTCAATCATCAGGGGTAGGAAATGGCACACCAGCCATATGAATCCACCCAGCTCCTCCTCCTCTCCCATCCTGCCAAGACGAGGCCTACCCAACAAATTTGTAGCAAAAGAGAAATAGGGGATAAAGGGGGACAAAGGAGAATAGGGGGAAAGTAGAACAGGAAAAATTCAAATACACAACTAACACAGCCCAACTATACCCAATCTAACACTACCCACAACAGACTCCCAACAAAACAAAGACAATACTTTACAACACAAATGAGCACAAAAAACACTCAGACAGGATACTACAACAAGTTTTTAATCACAAAAAGACAATAAAAAGACCACACAGGAGACAAATTCAGTAAATATACAGAGACAAATTGAGACACAGCCACACAGTCAGTAAATATCACAGACTGCAAAGTGAAAGTGAAAGTACACCCACTGTACATATTCTGTTACATCACTTCCTGCCTAAAATCGTCATGCGTCAAAATATTTTGACGCATACAGTCTGCGTGTCATTTTTTCGACACACAGGAGTAGATTTGAGCCCGCATCCATATGTTTGGAAATAGTTTTACACTTAACCAGTTTTCTGAGGACTGTATGGAAAATACAGCTCAGGGGCAATGGTTAGTTCAGGGCATTATGCATCGTTTTTCGGCCATGAGCGTCATTTTTAGACGCATATGCGTCATTTTTTGACACGTATGGGGCAACATTTCAGGCATTAACTTGGTTTGGGTCATTTTACCATTTTAATGTAATATTTCAGTTGTGACATTACTGAGATAGGCTGATTGCACCCACTTTGGTCATGATGGTGTATGGGCACATGTCACACATCATACCACTGCGGACCATGATCCGCTACTTCATGTACAGGATTTTCACTCTTGACTGACGCAATAGCTGGCCAAACGTGTGGCCTACATATATGTATTGCACAAATTGGGCATGTTTGGCATCAGGAGAGAATAGCAAGGTGACGCACTTAAGTACAATACCTCAATGCCTATGGCTCAATGTGTGTGCATTGGCTACTAATATTGTAGTTGACCCACTGTGTGAGCATCACAAGATGCATTATTGCAAATATGCTTGTATGAATGTGGAGTCAATGTGTCCAACCCTCAGATGCAAGTCAGTGTGGAAATGAGAGAGGACATGTGTTAGTCATACATGTAGCAACATCTGCTGTGTGCACTTTCTAGTTTTTGGGTAACGTAAACACCACAAATGACAAAGCATGCACCGGATAGATAGCAGACGCTTGTTCATGTCAATGGTCCAAAACTTGGCCATCACATGTCCTGGAATTTTGGATACTTATTCCTAGGCACTTGTTTGTGAACCCACCATGAGTCAGGCACATGTACAGACTAAGTGGGTACTGTGTTATTGACACAGAGAGCCAAAGGTGAACCACATTTGTAATATCACTCCACAGTTGTGGTCATATGACAGAGCCAGAACTCTCCTGTGGCAGTGGCGGACCAGCAGACCAAGCAGCACATGGCCACATATTTCCAGTGATCAATTGCACAGAGGTGTCTGGTTCATGTGTGTGGGACGATGTTAATCCTGTATATTTTTAGGGGTCTATGTTGTCACAGTTACGTCCAGGTCTAGTCATGAGTCAGTGGCGGCTATTCCTGTATCTACTGAGTATTCTTCTGAGATCAATGGAAGTAAAGCCAATGAGGATTTGAGAACCCACATGGGGATGGTCCCACCCTGTCACTGCAGACGTGTTATGAGACTGTCAACAGGGCAATCTTGGTGTGCTGAGTGAGATCATATCTCAGGAGTCTTGTACCGGCAGTTATCATTACAACATTTGTACACAGGTTGGCATGTAAAGTTTCCACTGCATCTGGGAACATCATAGCCTCTGTGTTGATTAATCTTGCAGCTATTCACCATGCACGGCCCATCAATATGTTGTGAGCAATGTGAATCAGCGTGTGAACTGACAAGGTCCTAACATGTGTGGACTTTTCATGCACATTATCTGACGCTGCTGGTTCTGCTGGAGGCACCATACCCAATCCCTGCATACGGCCATGGTACACTGTCACACTTTGTCGCTCATGCATACATGAGACCCAGGCAAGGGATAGGCCATGATTTGGGTATTTGGAGACAAGTTCCCACTTATGGTACGATAAATAAGCAGATTATGCTAAATAACTTATTTGAGAATGCATTGAAGAACCACCTGACAAAATACCCCCAGAGGAATGTGAGGGTTGGGAAAGCAAGTATGATACATATGTAGCCACAAGGAACCTTTAGGGTAACGCACAGACAGGTGCCAGTCAGGCTGACAGGATGCAGGGTTAATCAGGATCCAGCAATTTCACAAGGTACATGCTCAGTGGTCTGACTAAGACTGGTCGGAGGAAGAACAAGACAGTTGACATAGAAAACTGTGTTTGTCCTGTGTTTTGGAAGGTGACACATAAACCCAAGGGCTGTGTTACACAGCTTATTTTTCTAGCAATGCATAACAGTGTAATAGAAAAAATGGCAGCTTCTATGCTGTTCCAAGCATCTGTAAGGGCAGTGCATGTTCAAATGGCTGGTCCCCATGGAGGTGCTCACAGGTGTGTGCTGCATCAGTTTCTCACAAGTCCTGTAGGTGAGATTTGAGTTCAAATGGCCAACAGTACCTTTCACATGGGAAGCAAACTACAGGTGAGAACAGGGCTTAGAGACTACAAGCCAGTGAATTATTTAACCTGACGCCCATGCAGACAGATGTACTATGACTATGGCATACCATACTAAAGGGTGAAGCACACTGGATTAATATTGTTAGTCTGTGTGTGTGTAGAGGAGGGAATATCTGGGTACACATATTACCATTCCAGGGACCTCTTAAGATGGGTGGGGTGAGACCTGGAACATGGGTGTGTCAGGACTTAGGACATGGGGTGACATGTACATGGAATGTCATGTGCACAATACTTGTCATAGGTGTGGCACTTGTGCTCTCTATGTTCTGCTTATATGGAATTCTAGTCACACATGGTCCTTGCAAAGATAGGTGATGTAACAGTTACTGCTGTCAAGGGTGTGGCCATATATTAATGTTACTGTTGCAATTGCACATCCCCTGCCTCATGTATGATGCATTTTGTTCCATCATTGACTGATGGTGTCTTAGTTGTGTGCCATATGCTGCAATGAATCATGTTGCCAACATGTATCTGTGAAATAGGTGTGGTCCTCTGCTATTGCCCTTCAAAGGTGAAATGTACAGGATATATGTCATTTCCAGTGTGTGTGAAAGTGACTGTTGATTCATACACATCACAATTGCTTTGGAAATTTCTGTGTCCTGATCGGTATATCAGCAATGCTCCATGAGGCTACACTCCTATTCTGATAGTTAGAGATAAAGGTGAGCAAAAATGATTACCCAGACCATGATATGGTGATTATTATAGATGTTTATTTACATATGTTGATACAGTGGTGATGGTGAGTTGATTCAAAATAAATTGTTGACAATATGTTGGTGCCTACGCAATCCTGCAGCTGTGTTTGGTTGGTCCCCCTCATGTTGATGGCCAGCATCCTCCTCTTCCTCCTCTTCAGGCATTTGTGGTTCTGGTTCTAATAGGCGAATGTTACTTCGTACACAAATGTTGTGCAGGATGGCACATGTTAAAATGATCTTGCAGACCATTTCTGGTGAGTATAGGAGGCTGCCACCAGTGATGTTGAGGCACCTGAATCTCGACTTTAGGATGCCAAAGGTCCTCTTGACTGTAGTGCGTGTCCTCTCATGTGCCTCATTGTAGGCGCGCTCTGCTGCAGTGCTTGGGTTGCCAAATGGTGTCATAATCCATGGCTGGATCCCATACCCCTGACCAGCTGAAAGAGAAAATGATTGCGATCATGTTGATGTAGCTTGCCCCATTCATATCACCTTGCATGGCAGTAGTTGTTTTGAGTTGTCTGTGACTCTTTGTGTTATTGTAATGATTCCTAGGCTTCTAGGATGTACCATCGGCATTGGGTTGTTTCCTTTGCTGAACGAGTCTTTGGCTGCTAACTGATTGTCAGCATTATATTTTGTGAGTTGCAGTACAGTGTGTACTCCCTAGCATTGTGACTTGTGATACAGGTGTCCCTGTGTCTTAACTGGGGGTGAGATGATAGCTCCATACACAGATTAAATTTGACAGTGGTGGTAACACGTTTGCATCTATGTACCCTGGATATCCCATACCTTTAGACATATGCAATGGATTAATTTAAACATCAGTGAGACGCTTACATTTGGCAAGGTGACAATTAGCCAAACTTCTCCATACGTTTTGATCAACGACGTCTTAACATTTGAATGTACACTAATTTCACATGTGTGACAAGTTCACTGCAGACCTATTTCTCTGCCCTTGGCAAGTTGACTTAGGTTGCAACGTCTACCTAGACTATTGCACATGGTCTAGTTCAGCTGGCTAACTTGGTTGTGAGGTTGTCGATTTGAGTTTCAGTAGGTCTGTATGGCAGTACATCTGTTGTGTGTGTGTTAATTTGTCACAATGCGTATGTGTAGGAATGTGCACCTTCCATATAGTAGCATCAAGATGTGTTCTTCGCACAGTCCACTTGCCTCTTGGTAGTGGGCAATGTGAGAGCAGGAGTGATGTGAGATATTGGAATGGCCTAAATGATTACATATGACCTTTATTGTAGTCATCATAATGCTATGTGAGTCACGGTGTTTGACCTGCAGCAAATTACATTCCACACCCCTTACACAGTATGTATTGGCTGGAAGGGTGTTTGTTTGGGTGTTATTAATGTGTTATTGGAGTTTTATTTTCACAGATGTCATGCCAGTTGGCACCATGTGTTTGTCATTGTGTTGTCTTACAATATCCCCTTGTGTCTGTGGAGTGGCATCAGTTTTTATTTGGAACAGTACTTTGCCCCTAGGTGTGTCTCCCATTGGGTGAGGATATCAAACATGCCTAGCGGTGTCACAACCTCAGTGTGTTCCTGTTCACATATCGCTGTCGTGGTGTATGTGTTGTTTGTCCTAGAGGGTTGCTGTGCAGTG
This sequence comes from Pleurodeles waltl, assembly GCF_031143425.1. Lineage (NCBI taxonomy): Eukaryota > Metazoa > Chordata > Amphibia > Caudata > Salamandridae > Pleurodeles > Pleurodeles waltl. The sequence goes on along the minus strand of NC_090439.1, from coordinate 622,246,273 downwards.
TGTATATAAGTAGGTTTCTGTACTTACCAACAAGTAGTCCATTGCCATATCGTTCATCCTGGAAGTGTTGATGGATGGTACAGTGACGGAAGATGAATGAATCATGTACACTCCCAGGATACTTTGCCACAATGTTGGTGATCAATCCCTGGTGATCCACAATGGCCTGCTCATTGATAGAGTGTGTGTGCTTCCTGTTGCGGTATAGATGTTCAGTTGCAGCAGGTGGCACAAGGCGTCCATGTGTGCAATCAATGGCACCAAGGACGTGTGGAAATCCATTAATGAGGTAAAACCCCTGTTTGGTCTCCTGCTGCTTCTGGTGTTTGGGAAACAGATGTAGCGGGATGTGAGTCTAATGATGGCATCCAGTACCTTGGGCAGGAAGGCGGAGAATGATGGCTGTGAGATCCCAGCAACCAGGACGCCAGTGGTTTGAAAGGAGCCACTTGCCAACATGTGTAGTACAGCTAGCAGCTTGGTTTCTAGTGGGATGGTGCGGGGTGTCTGCAAGCTGGGTGCCAACTGTGGCTCAATGTTGCGCAGCAGCTGCTGAATGGCTTGCCAGTTCAACCTGTACCTCTGGATGATGTCATGTTCCCTGAGGCCATGAAGGGTTGTCCTGGTGTGGAATATCCTCTCCTGCCTTCTGCGTTGCATTTGGGGTCCCTGCTGGTGTTGTGGAAGCTGCTGTTGTTGTTCCTGTGCTCTGCGTCTGCGTGCACGCTGGATGAGAAACACTTCCATGTCTTCCTTTTGCTGCTCTGCTGTTGCTTCTGTGTGGTTTCATTAAATACAGGTGTGTTTGCCCCATTTTAATGCCTGCCCTGACCCAGGCGATAATTTTTTACGCAAATCGGCGTGTGCGTCATTTTCCGCCTCCGCCTCCCTGCTGTGCGGGATTTTTGCGCGGTAGCATAAATACAGCGCACAGGTGTTTGTGTCATTTTTTAGATGGGAACACTTACCTTGCATATCATTAACGCAAGGCGGTTTCCCGCATCCAGAAAATGACGCACACGGCGGGATTTTGACATCCGCGGGCTCGGGCGTCAAAGTTTAAATATGGGGCAAGGTTTGCGCCGAATGTGCGTCAAAATTTTTGACGCACATTCGGCGCAGACGGAGTATAAATATGCCCCTTATTCTTTGAAAATTCATAACTTAACTTGTGTAAGTTGGATTTTTGTCGTTTTTGTTTAGGTAAATATTATCTATTTTTTCTAAACCTGTGTTGTGTAATTTTGTAGTCTTTTCACTGAGTTACTGTGTGTGTTGGTACAAATACTTTACACATTGCTTTTGAAGTTAAGCCTGCCTGCTCATGCCAAGCTACCAAGGGGCTGAGCGGGGGTTAACCAAGTGTGATTCTCCTTTACCCTGACTAGAGTGAGGGTCCTTGGTTGGACAGGGGGTAACCTGACTGCCAATCAAAGACCCCATTTCTAACATAGTCAAAATAGGTCTCTATACCAATACAGGGGTACATGTCACCAATCTTTTACAAAATGTTTTCCTTTCAGGACTTTTTCTGGTGACATTCAATGGTACAGACATCATAAAGCAAGTCTCGACAGTCTTTGCATTAACAGATAGTAACATATAAAATTTAGAATGGAAAAAGGAAAGAATTTTGATGGAAAAAAATAGAAAGTTGCAAGGATGTTATAGGTAGGGCATACATTTTTTTTAAAACAGAGAAATTCACTGAAAAAACAAAGGTTACAGGGACATTATAATTAAGAAATAGATTTTTTTTTAAATGTACAAACTCACTAAAAAACCAAAGGTTACAGGGATGTCATAGTTAGCTAATACATTTAAAAAAACATAGAAAGTTACTTAAAAAAACAAAGGTTACAGGGACGTAACAGTTAGGTAAAGATTTCAGACATACAAAACCAGTGAAATTCAGCAGGCATGGTTACGTCAGCTAACTAAAACCTACGTCCCTATAATTCACTGCTTATGACCTCACATATTACATCACTCATGATATGGTCAGTGATATCACTATTGACAGCTCAAATTACATCATTGATCCACAAAAAAGCTCAAACAACAAGTCATACCCCCTTACAACCAATTGTACATTCACACACACAATTACTTACACACTCACTCATGTACCCATGCTTAGAGACATGCACTCACTCATTCACAAAGCCACTAACATAATGACTCACTCACCATACATTAGTATTCAGACATGTACACAGCTACTCACACACCCATTCACACAGTTATATAGCACCTGCGACAGCAACTCATACACCTGTAGAACCACTCCAAAAACAAATAAAATACCCACAAAGCCACTAACATACCCAGTGACTCACCCTTAACCATACAAGCAATCTCACGACCATACAATAATCTATCTGGTCACAGGCACAGCCACTCACTCTGTGATACAGACACTTACAACACCACACCCAGCCACTCACCCATACAGTTGCTGACAAACCGGTACTGTCAACTATGTACACACTAACACATCAATCCACAAAGTAAGATCTACCCACTACACTACACATCCACCTACTCTCCCAGACAGTCACTGATACAGCTTATCACTAATGGATACTGTCACTCCTACATGGACTTAGTCACCCACACAGTCACTGACTCACCTATTCACTCACCAATAGAGTCACTAACACATTCACTAGCTCATCCATGTAACCACTCACACACCCACTCACTCATCAATGCAGCAACTAATAAACCCAGTCACTCACCAATTTTTGGAATGTGGATTATTGGTAAGGGCAGGTAAGTACACTTAGCAATAGGCCACTAACCCCCACTAGGTCTAGTCAGGTCTCAATAAATTAATCCCAGCTCAACCCTTGGCAGCTTGGCAATGAGCAATTAGGCCTTACTTACGAAACAGGTGTGTAAAGCATTTAAAATCACAATCAGTAAATAAATAAGACAGAAAACACAATAAAAATCCAACACAAATTTATGTAAATCGATTAGATTTGTATCTTTGAAATGACACTTAAACAACCATAATCCAATAAAGGGAACTGAAGATATGAATTTTTAAAGATGAAGGCCCTCATTATGACATTGGCAGTAAATATCGAATACCACTGCCCAGACTGCTGCCAGCATACCGCCCTGGAGGTGGACATTCGTTTGCCAGATTATGACACATACATACAAAACTGATACGAAACAGCCACAACCACAAATCTGCCAGACCCACTGAATGTGATAAACTGTCGATACTACCACCCATACGGTTACACCACCAATACTACGCCCTCCAAATAATGACTCAGTAATCGCCACAACAGACATTCAACGGCTGTAAACCATTAGCGGCGCACACCGCAAAGGCGGCTATGGCCACCCAAATACAAAATATGACAACATTCGCCAGACCAAAAAAAAAACTGCCACAAATACACCCACCCCACACACCCACCAACAGCATTATTAAACACACCCTCACATCACCCATAATACTTTGCAAACACGAGAAGACGGTTACACTTTGCTACACCAAACCCAAAGAGGATTGCACACACATATCACGACTACCTATTCATCAGTCATGCACCACACAACACATACCCCACAACTTCACACATCACCCTCTGCACAACACACATACCACACAACACCCATGTCCCCACAAAGTCATCCCCGGTTCACCGATGAGGAGCTGCAGGTCATGGTGGATGAAATAGTTAGAGTAGAGTTACAGCTGTTTGGAGCACAGGTCTAGCAGATCTTCATTGCCAGGAAGATGGAGCTATGGCAAAGGATCGTGGACAGGGTAAACGGCATGGTACCACATCCACGCACAAGGGATGACAAAAGGAAGAGGTAGAATGACCAACGGGGGAAGGTGCGTTCTATTGCAGCGAGGCACCAGCTCGCATTCCAGAGGACTGGAGGTGGACCCCCACCTCTTCCCCCACAGCTGACAGCATAGGAGGAGCAGGTCTTGGCAATCCTGCATCCTAAGGGACTCAGTGGAGCAGCCAGAGGACTGGACACTGGTGAGTCAACATTTACTACCTATCATTCCCCATGCCTGCATGCCATCCCGACCCCTCACTCTGACTCCCATTACCCCACTCCATACCACAGAGTGCACCAACCAAATTAACAAACCTAAGTGTCAAGCCCTGCATGCCATACCCACTGCATGCACATCCCTCCCAGCACAGCATGCATACCCACCACCAATGCACTCACAGCATGGAGAACTACCAATCCCACTATCCATCACCATACACAACTAAGGGGGTGATTCTGACCGCGGCGGACGGCGGTCGCCGCCCGCCAAGCGGTTCCCGCCGAAAGACCGCTCTGCGGTCAAAAGACTGCGGCGGTCATTCTGGCTTTCCCACTGGCTGGCGGGCGACCGCCGAAAGTCCGCCCGCCAGCCCAGCGGGAAACACCCTTCCCACGAGGACGCCGGCTCAGAATTGAGCCGGCGGAGTGGGAAGGTGCGACGGGTGCAGACACTGAAATTCGTTTTGGGGCCCTCTTACGGGGGCCCCTGCAGTGCCCATGCCATTGGCGTGGGCACTGCAGGGGCCCCCAGGGGCCCCGCGGCACCCCCTACCGCCATCCTGTTCCCGGCGGGAGAACCGCCAGGAACTGGATGGCGGTAGAGGGTGTCAGAATCCCCATGGCGGCGGAGCGCGCTCCACCGCCATGGAGGATTCTCAAGGGCAGCGGAAAGTCGGCGGGAGACCGCCGACTTTCCGTTTCTGGCCGCGGCTGAATCGCCGCGGTCAGAATGCCCAGCGGTGCACCGCCAGCCTGTTGGCGGTGCTACCGCCGACCTCCGCCATGGCGGTCACCGACCGCCAGGGTCAGAATGACCCCCTAAATGTGGGAAGACAACAGCAATCACATAGGGAACGCTAGTAATGCTAAATATGTCACTGACATGTACATAATACATCACTTACATCCCCACAGGCGTCCCAGCCAATATCAGCAGTGAGGAGATGCCACGGCCACCCAGTCCCCCACCAGAAAATGCCCCCAGTGATGAAAGCAATTCAGGAGCTCTAGATCTGGATGGACTCCCTGGCCCACCTGGTCAGTCGGCTACCCCATCCCACACCCAGTTCACCACAGGGCCCCCCTCTGAACCTAACACCACAGCAGCCAGCAAATGCCCCCACAACTCTGTCCCCAGGACACGTCAATCAGTAGTGTGCCCACCTGTACAGGGACCCAAGTCCATACCACACAGGCAAGACAATGAGGGTCCTGTTGTCAGTGGGAGTGGGCACACTGTTCAGGGGACACATGAACAGGGGGCCAGGGATGCTCAGAGGACAGCTGTGTGCCGGGGGAAGACAGGCCCAGGGAACCGACTGCCCAGGAGGCACTTACAAATGTCTTGGGGGCATCCCATCCATCCCAGGACAGGATGGGTCAGGTGATCACCGTCATGCAGGAGTACCAGCAGCTGCAGGGGGTACACCACCAGGAGGTCATGCGGCAGTTGCAGGGCATAAATGCCAACACAACCTCCATTGTAGGGGTGGTGGGTGACATGGCCAAAACCATGTGGGAGGACAGAGCATACCAGCGGGCCACTTCCACTAGCCACTCCACATAGCAGGCCTCTGCTGCAGCTAGTGGACAGGAGGCCCTGCCACAGGACCCAAAGGCCACCGGCACCCCTACCCCTGCAGAAGATGAACCACCCAGCAAAACTTCCCTGCGACCCAGACAGACACCAGAGACAGTTGCCAAGACCACCACCAGGAAATGAGCCCATCCTGAATGTCTCCCCTTGTTTTCCACTGTGTCACCTTGTTTACTTTAAACTGCCATTGCTCCCCTTCCTATGGCCCCTTGAACACTGGACCTGTGCTACAAACAGACTGGCCCACTACACTGGACTATTCCCAACTATCACCCCACTCCATTGCACTTTGCATAGTTTACCAATTTTTAAAATAAACACCCTTGGACCCAACATGAGTAACAGTGCTTTATCTGAAGGAAATGTACAATGTATTTACTGTATTGAACTGCACGATCCTGAGCAAATGTCCAGTGATATGTTGATCCATACTACATATGTGCCTCACCAGTCTGTACACATCACAGCCTTACACTGTTGAAACCACACCAACATTTGCAATACAAGAAGGCATAGGTGACAGTCAGGTGGGAGCAAAGTTAATGACTGGCATGATGCTATTGCTACAAAACACTAAACTTAGAAGTGTAATATATAGTTCTACATTTTTACCTGAGTGTCAGTGCAAGTACTGCTGTATCATTTGTGTCCTGTTGTCCACACCCTTCTCCTCTTACACCTCCTCATTGTCCACTGCTGCCACAGGTGCATTGTCACCACCTTCTCCTGCAAATAGGGCACATGGCGTCTAAGGGCCAAATTGTGCAACACACAACAACAATCTTGCGGACCTTCTCAGGGGAGTAGCATAGGGATCCACCTGTCAGATGGAGGCACCTGAACCTGGCCTTCAGGAGATCGAAGGTCCTTTCAACAGTCCTCCCGGTACACCCATGAGCATCATTGTACCAATTCTCAGCCCTTGTTCTAGGATTCCTTACTGGAGTCAAGAGCCAGGACAGTTTTGGGTAGCCAGAGTCACCTGGAAGAAGTGAGGACACACTTTAGCCTTGCACAATGGCATGGGGTATGACACCTGAAGGCATACACTTACATACATTGGGTGGGGACTCAGGCTCACCTATTAGCCACACTCTGTGCCTCTGTAGTTGTGCCATCAGCTGTGGGACACTGCTATTCATTAGGACAAAGGCATCATGCACCAACCCAGGATACTTGCCAGTGAATTGGGAGATGTACTGTTCAGCAAGGCACACCATCTGTGACATTGAGTGAGTGGAAAGTCTTCTTATTCCTATACACCTGTTCATTGGCCCGTGGGGACTAAGGCAATATGGGTCCCGTCAATGGCCCCAATCACATGTGGTATGTGTCCCATTGCATAGAATTCAGCCTTCACAGTGGGCAATTCATCTACCTGGGGGAATGTGATGTAGCTGCACATGTGTTTGAACAAGGCAGCCAAAACCCTTGCAAGCACAATAGAGAACATTGGCTGTGACATTCCTGCAGCCAAGCCCACTGTCACCGGGAAAGAGCCAGTTGCCAGGAAATGGAACACTGATAGTACCTGCACAAAAGGGGGTATTACTGTGATGCAATGGATAGCAGGTAGCAGATAAGGCTCCAATTGTGCACACATCTCTGTGATTGTGGACCTATCCAAACGATAGGTGAGTATGATGTGCCTGTCCTCCAGTGTTGCCAAGTCCACAAGGAGCCTGTACATGGGTGCTTGCCTCATTCTTCCTCCTATTCCTCCGCAGTGGTTGGTACCTAAGGGACCCAAAAGTAAGAAGGGAGTGACAACAGGAACTGTGGACACACTGTCAGTATACACAGAGCATGTTTTAATGTTGGACGCTGGAATTTTCTAGGTGTGTACAGTCGACAACAATGACTCACTTTTAAATCAGTACATGTGTACTAGCAGTAGAAAATGGCAACTGCCTGTCTTGTATGCGGGGACAGGTTGAAGTGACCTCACTCCGCTGGCGTTAGTCATCATGGAAGGACGTGGTCTGCACTGCTGTGCAATTCCTCATTGGCTAACATGGGCCTCTATGGAGTATAGGAACCAATGTTAATCAACCCCGGTGGTGACGGTGTTCACCGCCGCAGTAGTGACTGCCATTTTCTTTCTACCACTTCATTTGATTCCTGACTTTCCACAGGACGACATCTCCACTGCTTGTGCTGTTGTGACCTGTGTCTGGAACCTGCCATGGCTCATGCAACAGGGGAAGGGCCACAGCCTTCAGGTTGGATTAGTTGAATAGGCTTGTGGATGGGGTACCACTCCTGAATGGTCAATTGCATGGGCCTCCAGACCAACAGATGAGTACACCACCATGGGTACGTTGCATGACACACGGTTGCATGGAGATGTGTGTGTGCTGGCAGTGTGTCACTTGGGCTGGTATGGCTGGTGGCAGTGTCTGTGCAGAGGTACGGGTCATGTGTGTGTATCACAAGGGGCAAATGCAGTATGTGAGCCATTTGTTTGACAGGCTGGATTGTCTGTTTAATGGTGCCCTTCTGTCTGTGTTTCCTCTGCAGGTCAGCACCCATCAGAAGAAGGGGTTGTGGCGTGCCATCGCCAAGGATGTGCGGACCCTGGGGGACCATGGCAAGCAGAGCACTCACTGCAGGAAACAGTGGTAGGACCTGAGATGCTGGGCCCGGAAGACCACAGAGGCCGAGCTGGGGACAGCCTCCCAATGAGGGAGGGGTGCCCGTCGGAACCTGACCCCCTGATGGCCCGCATACTAGTGGCAGTCTACTCAGAGCTGGATGGGCGCTTGAGGGCTGCACAGCCGCTACAAAGGGGTGAGTACAGTGTGTGTGACAATCATATACGTTGCCTGGCATGGGATTTGGGTGCAGGGTTCTAGTCAATGGATGCCAAATATACCAGCTTAGTCATTGCTGCGTGGTCCAGCTTAGGTTTAATGGGTGAAATGCATGTTTTTGATAGCTAGGTAGCTGGCTTTCCATGGCAGACAAAGGCTTAGGTGGTCCCATTTGGTGTGCAGATGGCAGTGTTTGGCTCCTACCTGATGTGGTACTTAGCCAATGGTATGCCAGTCTGGTCCATACTGCCCATTCTTAGTCTCAGTGTGTGACGGTGATGTGTATGCCATCTGTGCTGTTGGTGCTGTGATAGATGCTATGCTCCCTTTCTTTGTACCCCCTCTCCTTTTGTCATCCTGTCCATGTGAGCATTAGCATCTTCTGGTGAAGGAGCAGGGGCACTAGCGAGATAGGGAGCTGCAGCCCACGGGACCCAGTCCACCAACGCTGAGGGGGCCAGTGGGACAGAGGGCGATTGGAACACCACGGGGGACAGGAGCTGATACAACTGACTCTGATTCCTCCTCTGATGGGAGCTCCCTGGTGGTGGCATACCCCTCTGGGACCACCCCAGCTATAGGTTCTATCACCCCCTCCATATCAACATGGCCCTCCCAGTAGCCCCCCACCGAGTTACCCTTGCCTGCCCACCCAGGAGGGTGGCCATCTCCTTCGCTCCAGGCGCCTCAGGCCCTACCCCAGTCAGCCCTGCTGCACTCAGTGAGGAGACTATTGACATCCTGAGATCCACCTCTGTAGAGCATTGAACCATTGTGAATGTCAACCAGGGCCTAGCATTCCAGATGCAGCAATGCAATGCCTTCCTGGTGGGCATTCATGGTAGCATGGTGGCTCAACAGAGATAGTTTCAGGCCCTGGCCTCCTCACTGATGGCACTCAGTGTCCTGTTTCCATCGTCCCCCCTCAAACTACCACTTCCCAGTCCCAGTCTCCTCACCCCAAACCCATCCCACGCACATTCTGACAAGCATGTACACAGAACAACAGACAAGACTCGCACAGACAAACACAGGCAGCACACTTCAGTCCACAAGCACTCACACAGCCAACACATAGATGCACACACAACATCATCCACTGCTTCCACTGTCTCCCCCTCCTCCTCATCCCTCACAGTCACATCCACACTCACACCTGCATGCACTGCATCAACAGTCCCTGAACCTGCCACCTGCACATCCTTGCCCACAGTCACCACAACAGCAGACCCGCAGATATGCACACCACACACCACAAGCACAGTCACCACCATCACCACCTCATGCAGCACACCCACCTCACTTGCAGACACCACCACAAAATCCATCCACAAGTCCTGTTTGACCTCTCCCACCCATCTGCCATTCCCTCCAAAGACACAGAAATGCTCGCACTCAGATCCCCAACAGCCATCCACCTCACACATGCACACTGTCTATGCACCTGCACCCAAGTCCAGCACACCTCCTCCTCCTCCAGCCACTTTCCCTACCTCCACTCCTATCCCTCCTACCACATCCAGCCCCATTGGTCCTAAGAAGCTTTTCCTTTCCCGCCTTGACCTCTTCACCCCCCTCCCCCTCGTCCTGCTCATGAGAGAAAGGTCCCACCCCCAGCCCAGTACTTCCAGCACCCAATCTGACCCCATTCCACCCCCAAATGCTTCAGCTGCCACTAAGGGGCATATGAGTGTGAGGCCAGCCCCCCACCCCAAGGACACTCATCCGCCCCCAAAACAGAAGGCTAAAGTGCCACCCCCTCCCTAACAAAAACCTAAAAGCAAGAAGAAACCACCCAATTCAAAGGCCAAGGAGACCCCTCCCAAATAAAAGCGCAAGGAGACACCTCCCAAACCAAGAGCCAAGGAACCCCCTCCCAAACCAGAAGCCAAGGAGCCGCCTCCCAAACCAGAAGCCAAGCAGCCCCCTCCCAATTAGAAGCCCCCCCACAGACCTACCCCCATATTCCCTGAAGTGGATTCCCAATGCTGTCAAGAGTCAGGTTAGGGCTTGGACTGTGCCCTGTGGGCATTACAGACTTTGAACTGACTGTTGGGCCTGCATGTACATATGCAGTTCAGCATTTTGGGAGATTTGGGCTCATCATCCCTGACTGTCTTCGCTCCTGGATTCTGTTACTCTTGCTTAACTCTGAAAATGGTTCTGGGTGTGTGGTGTGTGTGTAGGGTGTGTGTTGTGCATGTGTGTGTCACTCTTCCCTCCCTCCCTTGTGTACTAGGCAGCTGTACTCACCGTTGTTGTCTTCATCAGCGTTGGTGCTCCAGGACGGCCATGGCATGGTAGAGCATTGGTAAGACTTGCAGTTCAGTTCCATGGCAGGCGCAGAGTCCTCTGTGTCCCTGGAGGTGACTGTCTCCTTTTATATGATGTGTTTCTGCCAGGCTTTTGGTGGCGTTGCTACCACCCTGGAAATCCCGCTGGTGTGCTATGTCATAATATGGTGGGTGGATCCCTGTCTCCCCCTGCCTGTAGGTGGCTACCGCCGTGTTCAGTGTTCGTACCGCACTGGCGGTTGGTGTGGTACATTAGCTGTCTATTAGAGAAATCACTGCCATGGTCATTATTTGGTGGTAATTACTGCTGGCCTGAAGACAGTACTACCGCCATTGCCAGCGTGGTGGTCGCCTGACCGTCAAGGTCATAATGACCACCTAAATGGTTTTTAGCGCATAAAAACTAAAAACGCCAATTTGGACATGTGGTTGCACTCGACTGGGGCAAAGTAAAAATTGGAGAGCAAACGCGATGGAACCCTGCTCGGCTACAGTGAGCAGGAGGCCTTGGTCAAAGATTTACCTTCAGACTTAGGCCCTCATTACAACCCTGGCGGTCGATGATAAAGCGTCGGTAATCCAGCCAACAGGCCGGCTGTAAAAAAAAAATAGAATTATGACCACAGCAGAAACTGCCAGCACATACAGCCACTTTAACACACCAACCGCCACAGCCGTAGCAACAAGCGCCATGGCGGTGACCTCCAACAGCCAGACGGAAGACAATGTACCGCCCACAATATTACAACTGGCCTATCTGCCACCTTTTCCAGGGCGGTAATAACACCATCAAAAGTACAGAGGAAACAGCACACAGAAGGCAAAGGACTCACCTCTGGAGACTCAAGGAAGAACCACGACGCCATGGAGCACGAACTGCACGTGTTTCACATGCTGGTCTATCTCCTCCTACACCAGGAATACCAACGCCAGTGACGACGACCACGGTGAATACTGCCACCTAGCACACAGGGGAGGGGGGAGGAAAAAGAGAGTGACACACACATACAACATGCAACACCCCCCACCCCCAACACCATATACACAAACAGAGGCAGTAACATTACATATTCACGCCCTACCCTTCAGGAATAATTCAAGGACAAAATGGTTTGAAGAAAGTGAGTGTAATAAGATAAAATACTAGAAATACATCCTCAAAAATCAAAACAGTATTTACAGTTATATAAATGAAGGGACACTGCCCAGTCCATAATGTCCGTGGGCCGCAGGGCCATGTCACATAGGCCAAGGCCCCACTTGACTCCTGCCTCAATACGGAGAGAACACTGCTGGGGCATCAGGTCAAAAATACACAGGTACTTCAGGAGGAACGGGAAGGGGGGCATCTCAGCCAGAAGATGGTACAACGCCACTGTTCCTGGAGGGGGCTACATGCACTCTGCGATATCCTGGGGAGTGCAAGGCCACAGTCTCTCAAGTGGGTGGTTTGCCCACTGCTTGGTCCTGGGGAGTGCAAAGCCACAGTCTCTCTAGTGGGTGGTTTGCCCACTGCTTCGTCCTGGGGATTGCAAGGCCACAGTCTCTCAAGGGGGTGGTTTGCCCACTGCTTGCTCGTGGGGAGTGCAAAGTCACAGTCTCTCTAGAGGATGGCTTCTCCACTGGTTCTGGAGGGGGCCTTGTGCCCAGTGTGCTTCATCCTGGAAAGGGGGGGAGTGGATGCCTTCTTCCACTGGTTCTGGAGGGGGCCTTGTCTCCAGTGTGCTTCATCTTGGCAGGGAGTGGGTGAGTGGATGCCTTCTTCCACTGGTTCTGGAGGGGGCATTGTGCCCAGTGTGCTTCATCCTGGCAATGAGTGGGTGAGTAGATGCCTTATTCCACTGGCTCTGGAGGGGGCCTTGTGCCCAGTGTGCTTCATCCAGGCAGGGAGGGGGTGAGTGGATGTCTTCTTCCACTGGTTCTGGAGGGGGCATTTGTGCCCTGTGAGGTAGCACATGGGGGGTGCAAGGTCACAGTCTCTCACCTGAGTGTCAGATCCATGAGATTTGCTGTGGGCAGAATACATGACACTCCATGGAGGCAGGACTACAGTCCATCTGCCTGCGGTGACGGCTTTATAGTGGCGGCAGTGCTGGTGCTGGTGTCGGTGCTGCCAGTGGTGGGGGGAGGCTCAAGCCCTTCCCCTGCAGCCTCGGACGACTGCCCACTGGGGCTGCTGCCAGTGGTGCTGGTGGCAGTGCCAGTGGCTGGTGGCGGCGCTGCCAGTGGTGGGGGAGGCTCCAGCCCTTCCTCTGAAGCCTTGGACGGCTGAAGCAGCTTGGTTGGTGGTGGGGGCTCAGATCCTGTCACAGCACCAGGTCTCCTGTCCCTCCTGCTGGCAGGGGCAGACCCTTTGCCCTTGGCAGCTGATGGTGCCTCCTTGCCCTTGGCAGCTGGTGGTGCCTCCTTGCCCTTGGCAGCTGATGGTGCCTCCTTGCCTTGGCAGTTGTTGGCCCCTTCTTTCCCTTGGCAGCTGGTGGTTGTTCCTAGGCCTTGCCCTTGCCAGCTGGTGCAGGCACACTGCCAGTGCTGATGGGTGTCTCCTTAAAGCCTCTCACTCCTGCAATAGCTGCCAAAACTACAGTGGCCGTGGACTGGGTGGCTGAGGTGCTGGCCTGGGTTCTGCCCACCCTGGCCCGAAGTAAAGGACGGAGGAGGGGTAGGGGTAGGGAAGAGGTCAAGGGTGGAGAGGAAAAGCTTCTTAGGTACACTGGTGTGGGAAGAGGGTAAATGTTTGGGAGTGGAGGAAGAGGAAGTGGCTGTAGGAGGTGTCTGTCTGCTGTGTTTGGGTGCAGGTGCATGGGCTGGATGATGTTGTGAGGTGGAAGGTTGTTGGGTGTCTGAGTGTTTGCGTTGTGTACTTTGGGAGGAAGGGCCACAGACACAGTGGTAGAGGATACAGGGGACATGTGCATGGATGTGGGGGTGGTGACTGCCAGTGAGGGGTGTGTAGTCATAGGCGTGATGGATGTAGTGGATGAGGATGTAGTGCATGCAGGTGTGGCCAGACACTACTGGGAGGGAGGTGGACGATGAGGAGGAGAGGAACACAGTGGAGGCAGTGAGTGTTGGTGTGTCTGTTTCTGGATGGTGTTTGTGTGAGTGCCTGTGGGATGATGTTTGGTGCTTGTGTTTGCCTGAGCCACTCCTGTGTGTTGTCTTGGGTGCATGCTGGTCTGATTGTGTGCTTGGGATAGGTTGTGGTTCAGGGGAATGGGATTGGGTAAAGGAGGTTGGAGGGGGGAGGCTAGAGACAGGGACAATGGCTGCCATCAGGGAGGAGGCCAGAGCCTGGAATGATCTATGTTGGGCCGCCAAGCCAAAGTGAATGCCCTCCAGGAATGCATTTGCAAGTTGCAAATGCCCTGCCAGCCCCTGGATGGCATTCATTATGGTTGGCTGCCCAACAGAGATGGATCGCAGGACGTCAATAGCCTCCTCACTCAGTGCATCAGGGCCAGCTGGGGCAGGGCCTGAGGTGCCTAGGGTGAAGGAGATGCCCACCCTCCTGTGTGAGTGAGCGTGGGCGTGGGAAACTCGCTGAGGGGCTGCTGGGAGGGAGGTGCTGGTACGAGGGGTGGTGGCTGTACCTGTAGTTGGGGTAGCCACAGAGGTGTCCACCACTACCAGGGAGCTTCCATCGGAGGAGGTATCACTGTCAGAACTGTCCCCTCCTTTCTCCGCGTGGTGCTCCCATCGCCCTGGTGCCCTGGTGCCCTGGTGCCCTCACGGTTGGTGGATTTGACCTCCAGGGCCATGTGGGATGCAGCTCCCTCTGTCACCTGTGCCTCTGTTCCTTTGCCAGATGATGCTTATGCACATAAGGACAGGGTGACAAAACAAAAAGAGGGGGGGAAGAGACAGAGGATACACTTAGTCATGCCAGCAACACCACCACCATTGGTGTACACAACACAAAGGGGACAGCCCTACGCACCAGGCGATGCACTACCACTCACAATGCCAGTCACCAGGCCATGGACAGTAATACCTAACACCAATAGCAGCATACCTGAGACCCACAAATCCCTGTCCAGTAGTAGATGCCAACTAGCATGTTGGGGGTGGAGTGCATCAGCCCCTGCCCAACATGGAACCTACCCTGCACTGTCCGGCCTGGCCTAGGGGCACCCACAGGCCCACATCCCCCACCCAGAGACCACCCCACCATGTGCACTGTGCAGATTTGAAAACTGTACTCACCCCCTTGTGGCTGCTGTGATGCCCTCAAGCACCCATCCAGTTCCGGATAGGCCACCGCCAGTATGCGGAACATCAGGGGAGTTAGGGTTCGACGGGCACCCCTTCCTCATTGGGAGGCCATACCCAGCTGGGTCTCCACCGTCTTCCTTGCCCAGCATCTCAGGTCCTCCCACCGTTTGCGAGAGTGGGTGCTCCGCCTGCCGTAGACCCCCAGGGTCCGCACATCCTTGGCGATGGCACGCCATATACCCTTTTTCTGATGGGCACTGACCTGCAGAAAAATGAAAATGGAAAAAGAGATCAGTCATACCGTCCGGCCTGTTACACCCATGGCCCACCATATCCCTCCCAACCCCTTATGCACATACATTGCCCACAATACATGCTGCACGCTGCCCAAGACCCCTCCAGAACCCACCCCTTACACAAGGCCTTCACACACATCACACCATGCATTTATGCCCCATGCATCGTGCCTACAGTGTACTCACTTGTTGGTATGGAGGTCCATAAAGCAATTGGTACTGGGGTAGGACCCCATCACCCAGTTTTTCTAACTCTGCAGCGGTGAACGCAGGTGCCCTTTCCCCAGTGACTCGAGCCATGGTCACTTCCAGACACAGGTCACAGTAGCACTTGCAGTGTGGGTCCTCTCCTGTTGAAGGTCAGGTAACAAGTGAGTGAGCAGATAGAAAATGGCAGTCATGTCCGCGGCGGTGCGTACCGTCACCGCTGGCGTACATCACCATTGGCTACTGTAACCCATAGGGCCCGATGATAACCAATGAGGAGTTGCACGGCGGTACTCGACCGCCTCCCACAACGGCGCACAACGTCAGCGGCATTACCCCATTTACACCTGTCCCTCCACACAGGACAGGCATCTGCCATTTCAGGGGGGGCAGGCCATGGCACCTAACTGCATCACAACCGACATAAGCACATTTTAGGAATAAACATAAACATACTGTTTCTGTCACAACATGCAATGCATTGTACATTGAGGAAATGTTAAAAACTGACCAGATGCTCATTGTTTTGCCCCCTAGAGTACAACCGCTGATGATGAATTGGAGATGGAGACATCACCCGTGTACAGGCCCCTGGTGGACTTGGCAACAATGGAGGACAGGCACATTATCCTCACCTACAGACTTGATAGGGCCACAATCCAAGAGCTGTGTGTCCAATTGGAGCCAGACCTGATCTCAGCTATCCATCAGCCCACTGGGATCCCGCCTCTTGTGCAAGTTCTACCTGTGCTCCATTTCTTGACAAATGGCTCCTTCCCAGTGGCAGTGGCCATGGCAGCAGGAATGTCCCAGCCAATGTTCTCAAATGTGCCTACCAGAGTGTTGTCTGCCCTGATGAAACACATGCACAGCTACTTTGTTTTCCCCCAGGTGGAGGATTTGGCCATAGTGAAAGCTAACTTCTATGCAATGGGACATATCCCCAACATTGTTGGGGCAATTTATGGTACACGTATTGCCTTGTCCCCTCCCCCCGGAGAAATGAACAGGTGTTTAGAAATCGAAAGAGCTTTTACTCCATGAACGTGCACATAGTGTGCCTGACGGACCAGTACATCTCCCATGTGAATGCAAAGTATCCTGGGTCTGTGCATGATGCCTATATCATGAGGAATAGCAGCATCCCATATGTGATGACTCATCTCCAGAGGCACAGGGTGTCGCTAATAGGTGAGCCCATGGTCCCCACCCAGTGTATGTTGGTATATGGGTGTGGGGCTGGCCCTAAGGGTGAGTGTCTGGCTAACAGGTATCCCTCAATATTCACAGGTGACTCTGGTTACCCCGACCTCTCATGGCTACTGACCCCAGTGAAGAATCCCAGGACAAGAGCAGGGGAACGTTACAATGAGGCACATGGGCGAACTAGATGAATTATAGAGCGAACCTTTGGCCTCCTGAAGGCCAGGTTTCGGTGCCTCCATCTAAACAGGTGGATCCCTGTGCTACTCACCCAAGAAGGTGTGCCAGATCATCGGGGAATGTTGCATGTTGCACAACCTTGCATTGTGACGCCAGGTGCCTTTTCTGCAGGAGGATGAGGCTGGAGATGGGCGTGTAGCAGAGGTTGAGCCTGTGGACAGTGATGAAGAGGAGGCAGAGGATGAGGATGTGGACAACAGAACATCTATCATTCAACAGTACTTCCAGTGACACACAGGTAAGACACTGTAACTTCACCTTCCATTGCAGTTTTGTGTTGTAAATTTTCACTGGCACGCTGCTGTTCCCACTACTATGGTCACTTATTGTACCCTTTGACATGTCTATTCACAGATATTTGTGCCCTACTTTGGCTCCTGGTGTATTGACTGCAGCACAATATAGGTCATACCTATGTATACATTATTGTACAGTCTACTTGCAATGTCTACAGATTGTTAAAGGAATACATACTTAAATCATTTGACATACTACTTGTATTTTTTCAAAGGGTGTTTATTTAATTCCTGAAGATTTAAAGGGGATGTGCAGTGGGCTTGGGTGATGGTGGAGGAGAGTCCAGGATAGAGTCCAGTCTCTTAGTATCACAGGTGCATTGTCCAAGGGGGCATAGGAATTGGAGCAATGGCAGTCCAAGGTGGACAGGATGACAGAGTGGGACACAAGGGTGACATTCAGGGGAGTCTTATTTCCTTGCGGGGGTCTTGGCAATGTTCTCTGGCTTCTGCCTGGATCGCAGGGACCGTTTGCGGGGTGGTTCTCCTTCTGCGGGGGAGGGGTGCTGGTGGCCTATTGTTCCTGTGGCAGGCCCTCCTGTCCACTAGTGTCAGCAGAGGTGGAGGGCTGTTCATCGGTGTGGCTAGTGTCAGGGGCCCATTAGTGTGCCACTGCCTCCCTTATGGTGTTGCCCATGTCTGCCAGCATCCCTGCAATGGTGACCAGGGTGGTGTCGATGTCCCTTAGGTCCTCCCTGGTCCCTAGGTATTGTCCCTCCTGCAGCTGCTGGGTCCTGCAACTTGGCAAGTATCTGGCCCATAGTCTCATGCCGTAAGGTAACTATAACTCTTGCCTTTGCAATGCAGAGCTAATTACTTCAAATATTAGATCATTGACGAGATCTTGTATTGCATCTTTGATACTATCACTGCAACATTTCCAATAAAATTATTGATAAGAAAACTGTGCATGGCCAGGGCGTGATTTATAGTTACCTTAGGGCACAAGTTATATTTATTTAAAAGAATTATAACTATAACTGCTAAATTTCTATGGTTTTGCCCGAGTAAATTCAGAACCTGTAACCTTTGTTTTTTTTTTTTTTCACTCGAAAGGTTACTGGGACGTTGTAGTTGAGTTCAGATTCATAAAACCATAGAAATTCATCTGTAATACAGTTATTCCAAGTAATTATAATTCATGTCCTAAGGTAACTATAACTTGCATTTACATCGCTTGTGGCATCTTCTACGACATCATTGATAAGATGACTGTAACATTTGTAGTCAAATTATTGATGAGAAAACTGCATGGCGAGAGGGAGATTTGTAGTTACCTTCGGGCATGAGTTATAGTTATTTGAGACATCTCTAGCAAGAACAGCTGGATTTCTATGGTTTGTGCCTGTAAAATCTGAACCTACCTATAACGTCCCTGTAACCTTTGGTATTTTAAGGAATATATGTATTTTTATATATATATATATATATATATATATATATTTATATATATATATATATATATATATACATATATATACACATATATCTGTTTTCTGTGAATTGTTTTCTCTGAATCGTCAAGATGACATTATTTCCCTGCCGCACAGCAGTAGGTGAAGATGAGATTAATAACAAAAAATACGGCAAGGCACAGAAGATGAAAGGAAAGTACAGAGCCGGCAGATATTACTTCCCACACATTGTGACCCAATGCTATTAAGGAATGTACGTTGAAGGCACCTGCGCTGAAGTCTTGTCACATCGGTTACCTGCACAGCGTGAGGAAAAATCAATATTGTTTTAAACACTGTATTGTACAACATATCAGAAAATAGCTAGCAACGACTCCTAGATAGATTATAGATGCAGATATTTTTCGAATTACCTCTGAATCCACAGCACAAGAAAGGCAGGCATATGTTGTTAATAAAGCCGTGCGCCATAGAAACCTTGACATGGATGTGAGATGCATAGCAAAAATATATTTAAGGAGTAGAAATATCATTGCTGTGTTGGGAAAACACTCAGATCGTTCTGATATAATGAATGCGTCGTTGAATCCAACATCAAGAACTGTATTTAGATCACCCTTCACCATGCAACAAGCTTAAAGCACAACACTGACCTGGAGAAATGGAGTAGAGGCTAGGCAGATGGATACAAAACTCAGGGGCATATTTAAGAGCCCCTATCGCCATTCTAACGCTACATTAGCGTAATTTTTTTATGCAAATGTGGCGTTAGAAGGCCAAAAATGCTTACAAAGTGGCGCATGGCATGCATTGTGCTACATTATAACCGTTTGCATGACTTTATACATGCGCCAGACATAATCTATGAAAGGGGGCATTCTCCAGTTGGGGGGGCTGAAAAATGACGCAAGGAAAATCGAATAGATTTCCTTGGGTCATTTTTTTGGCACTTTTAATGCTTGCTCAGAGCAGGCGTTAGAAAGGGGCATGCCATTGCATGCAATGGGCCCCTATGTACTCTGCAGGAGTTGCGCAAAAATTTTGCCACTACTCCTGCAGAGTACATCAATAGCATTAAAAAATAAAAATTCGCTATTGCCCCCTACCCTGCACCATGGTGCACCGTCTTTTAAATCTGACACATACATGGTGGCGGTAGGGGGTACGAAAGGGCGCAAGAAAAGTTGTGTTACACTGTGTGCAGCTCCACTTTTCTTAAATATGTCCCTTAGTTCCACACAATTTCTGTTTTTTTACACCCTTGACCTCCCACTCCTTTCTGCCAGCTTACATACTTGCTTCTGCATCTTCCTAGCATCCTTCACCAACTATGCAGGCACCTGCTTTCTGTGAAAGCCAGATACTTAGGACCTCATTTACGAAGTTTTGGCACAGGGCAGTGCTGCAAGCCTTTTTGCTGTGCCGCCCTGCGTCAAAACAAAAGGACAGGAATGTGCCATATCTATGAGATGCAGCACATTCCTGTCTTTGCCCACTGCGCTGGTGCACAAATTGCTGCCTGGTGCCAATGCAGGCACCCTTACACCATGGTGCAAGGGTGCTTGCATTGTAGGGATGATTGTTTATGTGCAGGAAGGAGCACCTTCCTGCACATAAACAATCTTTAATGTTGAATGCAGCACACATAGAAAGAGGAAAAAAAGGGGAGAAATTTTACATTTACCCTTTGCGCCACGTTAACACCACCCCTGAGGTGGCGTAGGATTCTAGTGCATTCCCAGACTTGTAAATATGGGAATGCATCAGATTCCATCAGATTTCATGGGTGTTGTGTGGTAACACCCTCAGCAACACCCACTTTAAGCCATTGTTATGTGTGAAAGGGGTCCATATTTACAAGGCCATGAAAAGCCACACAAGGTGGCTTTGCGTGGTCTTGTAAATTTGGGAAAGCACGCTGCGCCATTGCAGCATACAAAAAAAAGGGTTCAGTGCTGCAATGTACCGCGAGGGGTGCCTAAATGAGGCCCTCACTGTTTCATCTAAGATGTTCTGTCATGCTTTCTAAAGAGCTCTGTGGTCCACATCATGAGCCTTTTTTCTGTGCAGTGCTGGCAAAGCAGGGGACTATGAGTTTCTGTTTTGCAACTTCAAAGCATACATTACCTAGAAATAATTTTGAGTCAGTTCATGTTGTGCTGACCGCACAGCTCAGAAATACAAACAAGCAATGACTTCTCTGTGTTTCCAAGCTATGCTGAATGCAGCACATGCACTAACATGGAGAATTTACACAAATGTTATTGCTGTCACCAGCCACCAAAGTACTCTTTGTGTCAAGCATTAATAGCCTGTCCACTGTAAAATGTGGCACGGCTGTCTACTTTTAGTTATGAGGGTGGGAGCAGGTGATGCATTCTGGAGATCTTGGAGGGTCTATGTTCAACCCTTGATAATTTTTTAACAAGCTGGAGGCAATCCCCAGAAAGGGGGCATGTTGTGTTTAAGGAGTGCCAACATTATTTAAGTAAAGAACACAATACAAAAATATTTACAAAGCAGTTTAGAAAAATAGAGAATATTTAATGACCACAACAACACCAAAATGATTCATATCGGATAATGGTAACTGGATATATGAATTCCTAAGGTTTGAGGCAAAAATTGTCAAGAAAACACAAAGCATCAAGCAAACATACAGTTTGTGGTAGTCTAGGGCATGAGTAGAATGGATTTGCTACCTTGCCCTGGTCCATGGTTTTACCTTCAGACTGAGATGCGTTTTTGGATCTTAAAATTGTCCAGTTCTGCAAGGATAGAAGCTGTAGTTGAGTAAGGCTCTACAAGGCTGGACACCCTACTGCAAGGTTTGTCTAAACTCATTTTCAGTGGAGCAAAGGGTTTTGAGCAAAAAGTCCACTGTGGATGCAAACTCCTTGGTCCTTAAGAGGAGGTCTCTTCTACAACTGCTTGGAAAATTATTTTGGTCAGTTCTCTAGCCGTTACATCCTCAGTGCAGGCTTCAAGGTGTCAGGTCGCTCTCCAGCGAGGGCTCCTTAAACTGCTTCTAGCCATCTGTGGTCTGCTGTTCCCTACAGAAGTCAGGAGTCCTTCTACTTTTTGCATTCCTGAGACAGGCAAAAAGGAGGCACACCATCTGACCCTTATAGAACAGTAGCAGAGAATGGGTGCCAACAGGATAAAGAGTCATTGAGTCCTCATCTTCCAGCAGGAGTTTTCACTCTTACAACAGGCCCTTTTTTAGCTGTAATCTTGCCTTAGTCGGGAATGTTCTGAGGAAGTGGTGATGAGATGTATTCCTTATCCTGTGCACTAGACAGTGACTGGAAAATTATCTTCACCCAATTCTAATTACTTTCTCTCCCATGCCCAACGGTTTTTGCAGCATTTTCTTCTCACTTTAGTGTAATTATCCCCAGAAGCTGTAAATTCAATATGGATGGACATTTGTTCCAGCTGGAAGAGGACCAGACAGACCCCCAGCTACTCACCCATTTAGATGAGCTCTCCTATATTCTGCCAGGGACAGAACCAGTTCCACCTCCTATTGTTGTTAGAACTAAAGCATGTAGGAGGGATTTAGGAATGAATGACAGCATATCCTGTCAGCCCTATTTGGTATTAGGAAGTCAAAAGAAGAAAGAAGTGGCACATCTGTGATTTCCTTTGCTAGGAATCCTGTACCCTTCACTGATGGCTAATCCCTGCAAAGTGGCACTGGCATTCTGGGTCCAGAGGCCAGGATATTGTCCTCAGGCACCAATGTTTGATAACCTCTTCCTGGGTGCATAGGCCTCTCGAGGTGTGATGGGAGGCACAACTAGTTTTAAGGCAGACCTGGCTCAGGTAGCGCAACATACATTTCTCTAAAGTTATTTTTTAGTAATGAAGTTACCAATAAATACAATTTTGCAAAATAACTTTGAATTATTTTCCTAGCATTTTCTCAAGCAGAGATGTTGAATAAATATTTTAAGCAAACTCATCTCTGTAGTTTTAAAATAACTTTGATAGCACCTATTTCACATAAACAGTATGACTTTCATTTTATATATATATATATATATATACATATATATATATAATCCACAAAAGATGAGAAGATATTCATCAAATGGCTGCACCAAGTCAAATACGGCTCCAAAAAAGGCAGAGAGAAACCAATTTCTGCAAGTGTAATTCATCCGCTTTATTCATAATAATCAAAACAACGCTGTCTCCACAAAACATTTCTACGCGTTTCGGCTACCACCTTCTACTGGACATCGACAGACATATTTTACACATCTATAAATACAATCTAAGTCCCTCATTTGTTACAGTGGCACACTAGTGCAGAGTCATATGGCGGCCATCTTAAAACATGCATGTTAGTGCTAGCACAACATGCAATCAGTTATTCTAATGCTACTTAATCACATAAATATAGCAGAGGCGACATTTGTTTGAGCAGAAATACACTTTAACCACTTGTTAAAAGTTTGTAAACATGATGATACATGTTAAATGATAACTAGGTCAGACCACATATATTAATATGGCCATGATTAATAATATCAAATGTTCATAAGCCTGAAACCTCAACATTGTCAAGGATAATCTATTCACTCATAGTTAAAGTGCTAGTGCTTTATTCATCTATACAACTATTAATAAGAAAACACAATATTAAATAACAACAATATATCAGAAACTGTCCCTTAAGATATAAATTAGTAATAAATAGATCACCATTTGACTGGCGCATAAGGATAACCATTGCATTGTCAGAATATAAAATGACGGCCATATTATCTAAAAGTGACTAATGCAAAAGTGCTGACCCATCTAAAATGCTAAAAGATGTAAAATTAAAACAAGAAAATACAAAAAAATCTATTGATCCACATTTTCCAGCATCTACATATATATACAGATTCACATATTATCAAACGATGTTAATTGAAAACACCATCTCAATGTGGCGAAAAAATACAAATTTGTTATGACCACTTATATCAATATCTAAGGAAAGCAAGAACTAGAGGCAACCAAAAAGTGGACTCACATTAACTTCATCTTAAGGATGCGCACAGATGGACATGTAGTTCTGCATCTAAATTATGTCCCCACAGGTTCTCCGAACCAAGCAATAATATCATTCTGGATTCAACCTGTCTCAATTCCAAAGTTCTGTCACCTGCCCTGGGACTAAATCTAACAGATTTAGGACCAGATGTAGCAATGTCAGAATTTGCAATTCTGAAATTGCGAGTCGGTGCGACTCGCAATTTCAGAATCGCAAATCCTGATGCAGAACGGTGTCTCAGACACCGTCTGCGACTCGCTATGGGGTCGCAAAGACCCACCTCATTAATGTTAATGAGGTGGGTTGCATTTTGCGACCCCATAGCGAGTCCCTGCACTCACAGGGATGGTAGCCCGCTGAAGTCAGCAGACCTCCATGTCTGTGACTGCTTTTTAAATAAAGCAGTTTTTTAATTTATTTTGCAGCCCGTTTTCCTTAAAGGAAAACGAGTTGCAAAATAAAAAAAATAACGAAACCATTTGGTTTTGATTTTTCAGAGTAGGCAGTGGTCCATTGGACCACTGCCTGCTCTGAAAAACCCTTTTTGGCAACATTCACAAAGGGGAAGGAGTCCCATAGGGACCCCTTCCCTTTTGCGAATGGGTTACCACCAGTGTGACACTGGTGGTAACTGCGAATTGCTTTGCGACCGCATTCACGGTCACAAAGCAATTCTGCATTGCGATGCGAGTCACAAATAGGAAGGGAACACCCCTTCCTATTTGCGAGTCTCATTCACAATTTGCGAGTCCGTACCGAGTCGCAAATTGTGAATGTGCATTGCAAGAGATTTTCGCAGTTTGCACCATGCAAACAGCTTTCTACATCTGGCCCCTAATTCCATAAAAGGTAAACGTGCTGCAATCCCCTGCATGTGTCTCCCAAAAGTGTTTAGCTAGAGGATAAGATCTGTCCTGATTTTTTATCGCTCTAAAAATTTGTAAAAATCTAATCTTAAGTTTATGAATGGTGCTGCCTTTATATTTTTTCTGGCAACCACATTCAATAACATATACAACGTGATCAGTTTCACAAGTTATCCGATCTGTGATCACACAGGTTTTTTTCCATCAAATGTTTTGTAATTCTGAGTGTTAAATGCATATTTGCATGCTTTACAAAGACCACGGGGCAGATGTAGCAATTTCCGATTTTGCGAATCGGAAATTGCGAGTTGGTGCGGCTCGCAATTTCCGATTCGCAAAATCGAATGCAGTACGGTGTCTCAGACACCAACTGCGAGTCGCTATGGGGTAGCAAAGACCCACCTCATTAATCTTTTTTTTTATTTTTTATTTTAACTTCTTTTTATTGATAATAACACAATGTGGTACAAGGTCAGCTGGGATCAAGGTCCCGGCATTTAAAAATAATTGCACATCAGAGATATTAGAGAATTAAAGAAATTGGAAAACGTATAAGGCACAAACAAATTGTCATTCATACTTTGAAAACCTGAGGTAGTGTTCTATTCCAGCATATGTTAGTCGATGGGGGGGATTAAAGGAGATGAAGGTATAAGGGTAGAGAGTGGGTTGTACCTGCTCAAACGAGGTAACAGGGGAGTTTCGCCTTGGGAAGAACGTAGCGTCACAGTAGTAGTGTGTCTCTGGGTTTCAAATTACCAAGGGGGTGGGGGATGTTGCAGCACGGATAGCGGGGTTTGCGGCTCTTGTCAACTCTGTGGCCAGTTTCGGCTGAAACAAGGTGTCTGTCTAACGACGTGTGGGTAAGGGTCTGCCACGGAGGTCTGTTTGGTGTGTTGCTGAAGGGCGGTATGTAGACTCTAGGGGATTTTTAGAAGGGAATGTGGGAGTAAGGGGCGAGGGGGAGATAAAGAGAGAAAGAGAGAGAGAGAGAGAGAGAGAGAGAGAGAGAAAAGAAAAGAAACAGTAGAGAAAAGAAGGGGAAGGGATAAAAGAAAAGAAGGGGGGAAAGAAAAGAAAAGAAAAGTGGAGAGAAGAGAAGGAGGAGAGGGGGAAACAAGGGGAGAGAGGGGGAGAGAACGCATAGGGAGAGAGAGATACGAGAGCGAGGGTAGGGAAGCGGGGGAAACGGGGAAAGGATGGATGCGGGGAGGGGAGAGGGGAGGAAGGAGGG
This sequence comes from Pleurodeles waltl, assembly GCF_031143425.1. Classification (NCBI taxonomy): domain Eukaryota; kingdom Metazoa; phylum Chordata; class Amphibia; order Caudata; family Salamandridae; genus Pleurodeles; species Pleurodeles waltl. Next base: position 622,220,512 of record NC_090439.1, on the reverse strand, counting down.
CGCAGTGGTGATTCCGGGTAGGGCACTATTGCCTACTTGTAAGGAAGGGAGCCCATACCTGCGTGAATATTTGAGCTTGATCTTGTAGGTTATAGATGATTCGTTCGTGTGTGGCAGTGCGGGTCATGGCTATGATCCATTCCTCCGGAGTTGGAGGGGTCTCTGACCGCCAGTGTCTGAGTATGCAAATTTTTGCAGTGGCTAGTGCTGTGTGCAACAGTCTCTTGTGTGGTCTAGAGAGATCTGGTAAAGAGGTCGTATCTTGCAGAAGTATAAGGGCAGGGGTGAGTTGTGACGGAAGTGGCATTACTTCAGCCAGAGTGGAGCTCACAGCATCCCAGAGTGGTCATACTGTTGTACAGTTTACCAGGATATGTGTCAGGTCACAAGATGTCTCTGGACATCGCCAGCAGTTCACGTGTGGGAGGAGTCCAGTCCTATGTAGTTTCTCTGGAGACCAATGCCAGTCGTGTAAGATTTTGAAGAGGCTGAATTTCAAGCGTGCCTCCCGGGTACCTCTATCTAGTGCCTCTAGGATAGCTTCCCAATCGTCTGGGTCTAGGTCCTGTTGCAGCCGGATTTGCCACCGTAAGCGTGATTTGTCCGAGAGAGGCTGGGAGTAGAGTCGTCGAATAATTAGATCATAAAGACCCAACATTACTCCTTTGTATTGCCCCTATTGCTGCAGGTAAGCCACTATAGGTGAAGGCAGGGACCCCCCGTAGGGAAGATGTATTCCCCCGGGAAAGGCAGTGCTTAAGTTGCATATATTTCCATTCCTGATTCGGGTGGAGGTCGAACTCCTCCCGTAACTTGGGGAAGGGTTTGAGCACATCATTTTCTAGGACCTGAGAGAGGGTGAGGATACCTGCCTGCCTCCACTGCGGCCAATTGAGTACCTCGCCACCTATGCGAAGGCCACTATTGTGCCACAGGGGCGCTTGGGCGTGTATGAGGGGGTGGACCCCAAACAGTCGGTGGGCCCTTCGCCAGGCTTCCCTGGTCGCCGCCAAAAATAGGATTCACCGAGTTGGTGGTTGGGAAGTCTTCAAGGTAGGGTCCTCCGAGTCCTTCATTCGCAGCTATGAGTCGTCTTTCCACTGCTATCCACAAGGGAGGGTCTGGTATATTCGATAGTGTATTGGATAGCTGGGACATTTGGAGGGCTAGAGAGTAGTGTTCCACCAATGGGAGTCCCATTCCCCCGTTTATGCGACGGGCCAAAAGTTTAGCTGGTGATAGCCGTGGTCGCATTGTGCCCCATACGAATGATCTGATTAGTGCATCGATGCCTCGTAATGTGGAAAGGGGCACTTGTAAGGGAAGGAGACCCAGGATATAGGTTAAGCGGGGTACCGTCACCATTCTAACCGCTTGTACTCGGCCCCACATAGAGAGGCCTAGCTGGGTCCATTTTGCAAAGTCCAGTTTCGCCCACGTAATGAGAGGGTCAATGTTATCCACCACCATATGTGCCAGGCCTGGGTTGACAAGCACTCCCAGGTATTTAAGACGTTTTGGCATCCAGCGAAATGGGTAGCCTAGGAGTGCTGCTTTTGTGGTTACTCGCGATAGCGGAAGTGCCTCGCTTTTGTCCCAGTTAATGCGGTATCCCGAAAGCGCTGCAAAGTCCTCGATTACCTCTAATAAGGCCGGTATGGATCTTTCTAAATCCGTGAGTGTTAAGAGAACGTCGTCAGCGTATAGGTATATCTTGGAGGTGCCTTCGGGTAGTGGTAGGCCGGTTATGGAGGGGGAGTACCGAATGGCTGCCACCAAGGGCTCCTTTGCCAGCAGGAACAGGAGAGACGAGAGGGGGCATCCCTGCCGTGTACCTCACCGGATAGGGAAAGGATCCGAGAGGAAGCCCCCACAGTTGACTCTGGCCGCGGGCTGATTGTAGAGCAGTCGCACCATAGGGATAAATTTGCTGCCCTGACCGAATCTCTCCAGGGCCGCGAATAGGTAGGGCCATTCTATGCGATCGAATGCCTTTTCGGCATGTAAGGACAAGGCCAGTGCCGACTCCGGAGACTCCCTGCCCGCCCATAAGGTGTGGCATAGGGTATGTAGGTGGTTCCTAGAGGTACGGCCCAGCACAAACCCCACCTGCGTATAGTGTATTAAGGACAGGATTACTTTTCGTAGTCTGTTTGCCAGGACGCTTGCTAGGTTTTTGATGTCCCCGTTTAGTAGAGAGATGGGCCGGTAGCTGCCACATAATAAAGGGTCTCTCCCATGCTTCGGTATGACAGCTATTGTAGCATTATTGGATATGGCCCCTAGTGTCTGTGTTTCGCAGGCTTCATTGAGGGCTTCGCATAGGATATCGATCGCCTCTGTCCCTACCCATTTATAAAATTCTGCCGGGTATCCGTCCTCCCCAGGTAATTTGTGGTAAGGGAGGTCAGAGATGACTTTATCTATCTCCTGCCTGCTTATTTCCCCTTCTAATAGACTACGGCCCTCGTCTGTTAGGGAGGGGAGGTCAAGCTTCTCTAAGAAGGTGGCAGCTTGCGCCGGGTTGGTCGTTGTTTCCAGCGTGTAGAGGTGTCTATAGAACAGGGCAAATTAGTTTGCAATTGCCTGTGGGTGAGTCAGTATGTCCCCAGAGGGGGAACGAATGGCTGGGATGGCTAAAGCGACTGTTCTTTGACGGAGTTGGGCTGCCAGCAGTCGTCCCGCCTTCTCACCCTGTTCATAGTGTCTCCCTTGGGGTCTCTGTAACGCGAATTCAGCCTGAGTGGTGTACAGCTCATTAAGGGCCATTTGGGCTCACTCTATGTTTAGGCGGCCTAGGAGGGAGGGGTGCGTTGTATATTGTCTGGTTAGTCGGCGTATATCGAGTTCCAGTGCCGCCTGTTGCTCTTTTCTGTCTTTGTTCGCTATCGCCGCGTCCCGCATGAGCTGTCCCCATATCGAGGCTTTGACTGAGGCCCACATGATTCGGCTTGAATCAACAGTGCCTAGGTTGTCTTGGGCGAAAGTGGTCACATGATCCTGTAACTGCAACTTACCTTGGGGGGATCGATAGCGATGAATCGCTAATCTCCAGGGTTTTCGGCCTGGAGATACCAGGCCTAAGCGGATGGCTACAAAGACTGGGGAGTGGTCTGAAAGGCCTCCCTCCAGTATATCGTCCTCCAGGGTGTGGGCCACAAGGTTATGGGATTGGAGGAAATAATCAATCCGTGATTGGGTACCGTGCACCGGCGAGAGAAAAGTAAATTCTCTGTCCGCCGAGTGAGTCAGCCTCCAGTGATCGACTAAACCATTGTCCGCGAGTATGTCAGTCTGTATGGCTCTGTCTGCATTATTGCTCGTGTCCAGGGGCCCCGTTTTGTCCAATGCTGCGTCCCTAGCTAGGTTCCAATCTCCTCCTATAACGTAACGGGATGCCCCTATCTCGGTCAGAAGTCGGTTGAGCTGTAGGAAAAAGAGACGTTTGGGCCCTGTTGGTGCATAGACGGATCCCACACACAGTGTTGAGTCCCCGATTTTCAGTTTGGCGAATGCGTATCGGCCCTCGGGGTCAGTCCATGATCTGACAACCGTGAAAGGGAGGGTTTTATGTAAGAGGATCACCACCCCGCATTTCCTTGGGACATTCTCCGTACCGGGTGAGGGTGGATTGCAGCTAAACAGGACGGTACCCACCCAGTCACGACGCAATCTATCAGATTCGAGACTGTCTAGATGTGTCTCTTGTAATAGGGCGATGTCTGTCTGTTTAGAGTTAAGGTAGGGTAGGACTTTTTCCGTTTGATGAAGTGGGTGAGACCGTTTACATTCCATGAGATAACCCGAAGAGGTACTACCGATGCTCCCATCGGGTTGGGCATCCTTGCTTCCTGTGTCAGCCCACCCGGGGGTATGGGCTCGGGGAGGATGGAATAGACTCTATAAACTGGAGAGGACGCTGGGAAGAGGAGAAGGGAAACGACAGGTACGTAGAGTACGAAGGAGAGTTGAAAATAGAATAAAAAGGAGATAGTGAGTCAGTGGAGAAAAGAGGAAATAGAGTAGAAGGTAGAGAAGGAAGAACGGGACTTGGGTCCCGATATACACGAACTTTAACCGGCGGGTCTAAAACCTAGGCCGAATGAGCATCGACGCCCGGCCAGTGGGCCCGCGCCGGGGGGGGGAGAGGCGGCGCCTAAGGGGCGCCCCAGACCCTTGTGTGAATGTCTCCAGTCATGTCCGGGGGGGTGTGTTTGTGGCTCGAGGGCAGGGGGGGATGGCTGCGGTTTGGCTGTATCCCGAGGAGGGGGAGGGGGGAAGTGTGGGGAAGGGGCAGGGGCAGGTGCTACTATTACAAGGGTCTTTCCCCCGTGGTTGTTCTGAAGGGTTGCGGCATGTATATACCCTAGGTCTTAGCATCTGTAGTCTACATTGCTTTGCACCAGCTCCCATCGTTAGACCACTACCGCACCTATTAGCAGGCCGGGACCTAGAGCCCAAACCCAGTTCAGAGCCATTTAGCCCTACCCCAGCTAGGGCAAGCCAGCAATGTACAAGAGTGTTGCGTCAATTCCCACACTTCCCAGAGAGTATATTAGGCCGTGATTCCAGGTGGGGGAAGTGATATGGGGTGTGATAAGTGTTACCAGACATGAGGGGGACAAAGGGGAGGGGATAGTGTAGGAGGCTGGCCTGGTTTGTAGTGGGTACCAAGGGGTACTTACACCTTGCACCAGGTCCAGGTATCCCTTATTAGTGTAGAGGGGTGTCTAGCAGCTTAGGCTGATAGAAAAGGTAGCTTAGCAGAGCAGCTTAGGCTGAACTAGGAGGCGTGTAAAGCTCCTACTGTACCACTGGTGTCAAATGCACAATATCATAAGAAAACACAATACACAGATATACTAAAAATAAAGGTACTTTATTTTTATGACAATATGCCAAAAGTATCTCAGTGAGTACCCTCAGTATGAGGATAGCAAATATACACAAGATATATGTACACAATACCAAAAATATGCAGTAATAGCAATAGAAAACAGTGCAAGCAATGTATAGTACCAATAGGTTGAAATGAGAGCACATAGGTACAGGGGTAACACAAACCATATACTCTAGAAGTGAAATGCGAACCACGAATGGACCCCAAACCTATGTGAGCTTGTAGAGGGTCGCTGGGACTGTAAGAAAATAGTGAGGGTTATAAAAATAGCCCACCCCAAGACCCTGAAAAGTGGGTGCAAAGGGCACCTAAGTTCCCCAGAGAGCACAGAAGTCGTGATAGGGGAATTCTGCAAGGAAGACCAACACCAGCAATGCAACAACGATGGATTTCCTGACGAGAGTACCTGTGGAACAAGGGGACCAAGTCCAAGAGTCACGATCAAGTCGGGAGTGGGCAGATGCCCAGGAAATGCCAGCTGTGGGTGCAAAGAAGCTGCCACCGGATGGTAGAAGCTGTGGATTCTGCAAGAGCGACAAGGGCTAGAAACTTCCCCTTTGGAGGATGGATGTCCCACGTCATGAAGAAGCTTGCAGAGGTGTTTCCGTGCAGAAAGACCGCAAACAAGCCTTACTAGCTACAAGGGTCACGGTTAGGGTTTTTGGATGCGGCTGTGGCCAAGGAGGGACCAGGATGTCGCCAATTGCGTGAGGAGACAGAGGAGGTGTCCAGCAAGGCAAGGAGCCCACTCAGAAGCAAGCAGCACCCGCAGAAGTGCCGGAACAGGCACTACGAAGTGGAGTGAACCGGAGCTCACCCGAAGTCACAAAGGAAGGTCCCACGATGCCGGAGGACAACTCAGGAGGTCGTGCACTGCAGGTTAGAGTGTCGGGGACCCAGGCTTGGCTGTGCACAAAGGAAATCCTGGAAGAGTGCACAGGAGCCGGAGCAGCTGCAAATCACGTGGTACCCAGCAATGCAGTCTAGCGTGGGGAGGCAAGGACTTACCTCCACCAAACTTGGATTGAAGAGTCACTGGACTGTGGGAGTCACTTGGACAGAGTTGCTGAGTTCAAAGGACCTCGCTCGTCGTGCTGAGAGGAGACCCAGAGGACCGGTGATGCAGTCTTTTGGTGCCTGCAGTTGCAGGGGGAAGATTCCGTCGACCCACAGGAGATTTCTTTGGAGCTTCTAGTGCAGAGAGGAGGCAGACTACCCCCACAGCATGCAGCACCAGGAAAACAGTCGAGAAGGCGGCTGGATCAGCGTTACAAGGTTGCAGTAGTCGTCTTTGCTACGTTGTTGCAGTTTTGCAGGCTTCCAGAGCAGTCAGCGGTCGATTCCTTGGCAGAAGGTGAAGAGAGAGATGCAGAGGAACTCTGATGAGCTCTTGCATTCGTTATCTAAAGAATTCCCCAAAGCAGAGACCCTAAATAGCCAGAAAAGGAGGTTTGGTTACCTAGGAGAGAGGATAGGCTAGCAACACCTGTAGGAGCCTATCAGAAGGAGTCTCTGACGTCACCTGCTGGCACTGGCCACTCAGAGCAGTCCAGTGTGCCAGCAGCACCTCTGTTTCCAAGATCGCAGAGGTCTGGAGCACACTGGAGGAGCTCTGGGCACCTCCCAGGGGAGGTGCAGGTCAGGGGAGTGGTCACTCCCCTTTCCTTTGTCCACCTTCGCGCCAGAGCAGGGCTGGGGGATCCCTGAACCGGTGTAGACTGGCTTATGCAGAAATGGGCACCATCTGTGCCCATGAAAGCATTTCCAGAGGCTGGGGGAGGCTACTCCTCCCCAGCCCTGACACCTTTTTCCAAAGGGAGAGGGTGTAACACCCTCTCTCTGAGGAAGTCCTTTGTTCTGCCTTCCTGGGCCAAGCCTGGCTGGACCCCAGGAGGGCAGAAACCTGTCTGAGGGGTTGGCAGCAGCAGCAGCTGCAGTGAAACCCCGGGAAAGGTAGTTTGGCAGTACCCGGGTCTGTGCTAGAGACTCGGGGGATCATGGAATTGTCTCCCCAATGCCAGAATGGCATTGGGGTGACAATTCCATGATCTTAGACATGTTACATGGCCATGTTCGGAGTTACCATTGTGACGCTATACATATGTCGTGACATATGTATAGTGCACGCGTGTAATGGTGTCCCCGCACTCACAAAGTCCAGGGAATTTGCCCTGAACAATGTGGGGGCACCTTGGCTAGTGCCAGGGTGCCCACACACTAAGTAACTTAGCACCCAACCTTTACCAGGTAAAGGTTAGACATATAGGTGACTTATAAGTTACTTAAGTGCAGTGGTAAATGGCTGTGAAATAACGTGGACGTTATTTCACTCAGGCTGCAATGGCAGGCCTGTGTAAGAATTGTCAGAGCTCCCTATGGGTGGCAAAAGAAATGCTGCAGCCCCTAGGGATCTCCTGGAACCCCAATACCCTGGGTACCTTAGTACCATATACTAGGGAATTATAAGGGTGTTCCAGTATGCCAATGTAAACTGGTGAAATTGGTCACTAGCCTGTTAGTGACAATTTGAAAAGAAATGAGAGAGCATAACTACTGAGGTTCTGGTTAGCAGAGCCTCAGTGAGACAGTTAGTCATAACACAGGTAACACATACAGGGCACACTTATGCGCACTGGGGCCCTGGCTGGCAAGGTCCCAGTGACACATACAACTAAAACAACATATATACAGTGAATTATGGGGGTAACATGCCAGGCAAGATGGTACTTTCCTACAGATAGGGAAAAACAAGAGCGATCGTAAGCCATCAAAAACTATCACACAATCCGAACAGTCTAAACAGTCTAAGGCGATCAAAGCCTACTGGGGGGGGGATGGTTCTCAGCGTTACAATGTCTTAAGAGTATACGTGAAAAAGAGTACTCATCTCTTCTCTGTATCAGATCTCCTTCGCCATAAAGTTCCTGTATTTCCTGCAACGTTTCTATGACAGTCTGTGGTTCCTGATATCGAGGGCTTGTAGGAAAACCGTATCCGTGTTGGTTTCAGGTGGCGGGCACCTAGGGTTTCAGAGGGGATCGGGACTTGTCTCTGTCTGAAAGCTGTGTGTGCATCGCCACCGCCTGTAGTACTTGGCCCCTGTCATCAAAGCTTTTTGTTAATCTCTCCAAGTCTCTACCCCTGGTTTCAGGGTCTGTGGTGGATCTTCCGTCGCTGTCCAGAGCGGTTTCCGGTTGGCCCATTCCCCTGGTTTGGTTCTGTGTGTCTTGGGGGGCTTGGGTTGCTGATTCCATGGGTTGTGTCGGGTCATGTAGCCCCTCTAGGAATGTTTTCAGGTCCTCTGGGTCATAGAAGGTTCGTGACTCTCCGTTCTTAGTTATCCACATCCTGGCTGGCTCAAAGAGGCTGAATTTAACATCCAAATGGCGAAGGCGAGGACGAAGAGAGAGAAAGGCTCTTCTTTGTAGAAGTCTGCTGAAAGGCGAATTTCGAGGGAGCCTAACCGGAGTGGACCTTGCATTCGGGACATCTGTAGTAGTTGGCGGACCTGCCTGTGTCATAGGAAGCAGGCTATGATTGGGCGAGGGTGGTCTTTTCCGTTTTGTCTCTTGAGACCAAGTCTGTGCGCTCTTTGAAATTCCAGAGTTGGGTCAAATGTTGTGTCGGCTAGTTTGGGGAGCGTGTCTTGCAAGTAAGAGAGAATGTCTGTACCCTCAATGCCTTCCGGAAATCCAAGGAAACAGACGTTGTTTCTGCGGCTTCTGTCCTCAAGGTCGGTTAGCTTACTGCGGAGGTGTAAGAGTTCCTGATCTCTGTCAGTCTGTAAAGCCACTTGACTTTCCACAGCCGCTACTCGATGGTCCAGTCCGGAGATTTGTGACTGGAAGCCCACTATTTCCAGGCGCATAGATCTCGTCTCCGCTGTTAATGCCGTCATGGCATTATCCATACCTTCCAGTTTGCGACCTACTGCCGATATCTCCTGCAGTATGCGATCCATTGACACTCCTTGAGCGTCTTCTGACATGATGGCATGTGGGGGGGTGAAGAGTCCGCAGTGGAAGAGTATTTCTGTTGGCGCAGGGCTTCGGAGAAGAGTAGTTGGCGGACAGGCTTACCCGATGCTTTACCCGCCGTCTTGCCTCTGGGCATTGCGGGTTTCTCCGTGCTGATGGGAGTCTTGGGGGGTGCCCGTCCGTATCACAGTGAGGGCAATCAGCATTGGCGTGCCGGCAGCAGAGAAGAGAGGGTGACGGAGGGGGGGTGAGGAGGACTCTGAGTAGTTGGTGAGTTCAAGCGAGTACCTCTCCAAGCGACCTCCTGTAGTAGCCTGTTCTTGGTGCATTTGGGGGAAGGATCTTAGTGCTGGCTCTATGACGGGCAGCGTCCCACTGGGCTGTGTCAGGACCGCATGGGGGTGAGGATTCTTGCTGCTCTCTAGCCCCCGTGTTAGCTTGGGGGGTCCATGGGTCTGCGGAGAGAGAGGCTGCTTTGGAGCCGAGGTCCGCTGCTACTCTTGGCCCTCTTTACTCTCCATACCTCGTTAGTCCTGCCTCTGTTGGAGTCAATAGTGACTTTTTGCTATCTCTGTTAATGTAATGTTGCTCCTTTTGTTTTTATATTATTTGTTTTCTTTCCTTTTTTTTTCCTCTTATTTTTTATTTCTTTCTCCTTCCCCCCTCCTTTGCTTGCCTCTCTTCCTATTAGGTGGCGTTTGCTTTTTTGTTCTTTGCCTTTTCCTCTTCCCGTCGTTTTCCTCCCCTCACTGTTAGTTATTGTATTTCTCTCACTCTCCTCCCTCCCGTCTTTCTTCTCACTCATCTACCTCCCTCACCTCTTTGTGCCTCTCCTCCTCACCGGCTCACCGGCTCAGCCCTTGCTCCTCTGTCTTCCATGGGGCTTCTGCCGTTTCTGGGAGGGCCTCCTCTGTAGCGGGCGAGGTTGGGAGGTGGGGGCAGCCGTCCTCTGTGCTCTGCTGGTGGGGCCTCCTGTCACCAGTCCGATGGGGGAGGGAGGCCGAGGGGGGCTCCCCGCGTTCCGTCGTCCCCGGGGGGGGTTGAGGAGGCACTGGGAGTTGTGCCACCAACGTCGGGCCTCTTCCTGTTCTGGGCCGCGGCGCCGGTCAGCTCCGTTCTCCCTCTCCAGCGCTGACCGACCGGGAAGGAGGGAAGGGTAGGCAGCGCCCCAGCCTGTTGTCAGCTCTGGGGACCGCAGTCGAGCCGCCACCAAGGTGTAGGTAGTAGCGGAGGGCGCGTCTCTCCCCCTCGGGCTCCAGCGGGGGACGCGTCACTCCGCACCGGGGTGTCTCTGTACCCGAGGCCGCGGCTTGAAGGCCTGCTGCGGGCCTCGATCGCTCTGCTCGGTGTCTCTGGGGAGGGCGCTCCTCCCACACTGTGAGCGTCGGCTGCTCGCCGTCACTGACCTCCACACCGGCCCCTGCTGTGTTCGGGGGTCCTCTGGTACGCCTCCAGCACCGCCGTCCCCGCCGCGTGGCCCATCGCCGTACAGAGCTCGGCTCCTAGGCGCCCATCATGGATCGCGGCCAGACCACGCCCCCACCTCATTAACATTAATGAGGTGGGTTGCATTTTGCGACCCCATAGCGAGTCCCTGCACTCACAGGGTTGGTGGCCTGCTGAAGTCAGCAGACCTCCATGTCTGTGACTGCTTTTTAAATAAAGCAGTTTTTGTTTTTGATTTTGCAGCCCGTTTTCCTTAAAGGAAAAACGAGTTGCAAAATAAAAATTTTTTTTTAAAAATAACGAAACCTTTTGGTTTCGGTTTTTCAGAGTAGGCAGTGGTCCATTGGACCACTGCCTGCTCTGAAAAACCCTTATTGGCAACATTCACAAAGGGGAAGAGGTCCCATGGGGACCCCTTCCCTTTTGCGAATGGGTTACCACCAGTGTGACACTGATGGTAACTGCGAATTGCGGTCACAAAGCAATTTAGCATAGCGATGCAAGTCGCAAATAAGAAGGGAACACCCCTTCCTATTTGAGAGTCACATTCACAATTTGCGAGTCGGTACCGACTCGCAAATTTTGAATGTGCATCGCACCATGCAAAATGCTTTCTACATCTGGCCCCACATTTCCAGAAATCTAAACTCCTTTTCATTAACCATGATGTACTATCCCTCATAGAGAAAAGGCTCCTGGTCAAAAAGTCTCCTAATGAGTGTGATTTGCAATAAGTAATTTGAGGATATTGACCAATCAGGTCCTTAATGTGTGGATCCCGTTGCAAGACATGCCAAATGCATTTTATAATGTTTTTAAGTACCACATGTTGTTGAGTGAATTATAAAAATAGTAGCGGAGGGGATCAGTTGGTATTGGAATTTTCCTCACTGAAATAATTTTAAAAAAGTAATTCTTCTCTAGTTTTATTCCTGACTCTATTCTGTGCATCAATTAGACTTTTTAGCGAATATCCTCTATTTACAAATCTCTCAGTCATTTTTGTGATTTCAGCCTCAAACCCCTCATCATCAGAACGTGTCCTGCGAGCTCGCAGGAATTGGCTATAGGGTATGCTCCACTTTAATGCCTTGGGGTACCCGCTATTTCCAAGCAGTATGGAATTGCACGCAGTTGGTTTGCGGTATATTGTGGTCTCCAAATTGTCATTCTTAACTTCCGACTTAACATCTAAGAACTCATTGGTGTGTCTGCTGTATGATAATTCAAGGTGAATATTTAGCTCATTATTGTTTAACACACCAATGTATTCCAATAAAGACTGTTCATGACCATCCCATATAAGGAGGAGATCATCAATATACCGCACCCATGATACTACTTTGTCCATGTAGATATCATGGGCCTAAAAAAAGGCTATTTTTTTCTTCCACCATCCCATATAAAGGTTGGCATATGTAGGAGCAAAGGAAGCCCCCATAGCTGTGCCCTGTTTCTGAAGGTAATATTCATTATTGAAGAGAAAAACATTATGAGTGAGACAAAATTCTAACATGGACATAAGCATATTGGTATGTTGGAGAAACTCTATGGGTCTAGTCCCTAAAAAATATCTACAAGCTTCCATCCCATAGTGATGTTTAATCGATGTATACAAGGAGGTTACATCCATGGTAACCAACAGATAGTTTTCATGCCATGGAATATTATGTATTTTAGATAGGAAGTCATTAGTGTCACATAAATAGGAAAATAACTAAGTGACATCCGGGCATAAAAACAAATCCAAATATCTGGAAGTGTTTTCTAACAATGATTGATTCATACTGACAGTGGGTCTGCCTGGAGGATTACATTTATTCTTGTGTATTTTAGGTAAAAAATAAATACAGGGAGTTTTTGGAAAATCTATTTTTAAATATGAATATTCATCATGATCAATAAGCCGTTCTACAAGCCAGTCATCTAGCATCTCCCAATAGGTCAGCTGATATTGGGCTACAGGATTGTTACATCATTTATCATAGTGGACAACATTAGATAATTGTTGATTGGCTTCTTTGACATACTTGTTGTGTCCATAATGACAGTATTACCACCTTTATCCAAGGGTTTAATAATAATGGTAGAATTGGATGCAAGGGAATTCAACTCTCTCCAATCATTGGCTGTGAAATTGGTGGCCATGCATTTATTAGAGCACAGTTTCATGCGAAATTTATCAACATCACCAACTACCAACTCTTGAAATGTGTCAATCAAATTACCACTTGGTAGCTGAGGATTAAACTTGCTGGAGGGTTTTAAAGAACTAGTGACACAACGATTAGTTGTAAACCCCATCTCTGTTAAATTGATCTCTACATCCACTATCAATTGTCTGATATGAACCAATGACCCTTTCATTTGTAATTCATTAACTGTAACTAATTCAGAGGTGTCATCAATATTGAATCCTGAAAACTTGACCTCACTGGTTACACTATGAAATTGTATAACCCGGGGTTTGCTGGAAAAGTTTTTCATCAAATGCAATTTGCAGACAAATTTATACAACTCAATACATGTCTTGACATAGTCCCAATGGATGGTAGGACACAAGCTGAGTCCTAAATTGAGAATGTGTCCTTGATTGGGGGTCAGACTGATTTTGGAAATGTGTACAATGATATTGTCATTGTTCAAGTCTGTATCAGTATCTATTCCTTGTGTTTGTTGTCTCTTCCTCTTTCCCTGCCTCGTCTTGTGCCTCCTCGACCTCGTCCTCTGCTTCTGCCTGATTGTGGCATGGCCATGTGCATAAGTCGTGTTGCCCCACGAAAATCCAATTTGTTCAAAGGAGCCTCAGCTGCCGAGAAGCCAGGATCAGAGATTTCATCGGTTTGATTAGATTGTATAATTTCATTTCCGCCATTGTTATTTTTTTCTTTCAATCTTAATGTATCGTATTTGCGTGCAACGGTGTAAATTCCCCCATGCTCGTAGTCCATTTTATCTCTGTTGAATTTGTGTACCTTATGTATTTTAATCTATCCTTTTGTCTTGATTCGTTCCTCCATTTTCATTATTAAATGTTGTACTTCTTGCTGATCAGCTGCTCTTTCCAATTCCTTGATCAATAGTTCAATAATTTTACTCTGTTCCTCCATGCGTCTTGTCGCTTGTGTAATCAAGGTGCCCATCAATTTAAGGGAGCAATCAGCTGTGTGAATCCTCCACTGTTCTAGCAGGTCCGGGTCCATGTCACCTAAGGTAGGTAATATCAAAATCCATAGACCTCGTGGTACCCTACCATTTTCTATATACTTGGTAAGTGAAGCGATCTCCCACCACTTTTTTAATTCTAAAATGTGCGCTTTTTCTAGCTCATAAATGATATTGGATGCTGTTAGAGTGTGGTTGCCATGGGGTACTTGAAACTTCCTGGTTGCATCAAATACTTCAGCTGCCGCTTGTTCCCAAAGTAATTTACATTCTGCCATGATGTGTGATTCTCAAGTTGGTCACATGCAGTACAATCTAAGATCAACAAAATATTTCACACTTCAAAGTTCTTTTGATCTTTAAAGTCTAAAAGTCGTGCTGGAAACCATAACATCAAAGGAGACAGTGTGTAAAAATAATCATTATTCAGAAATTGCGGAAAAGAAACAGTTCTATATATATATATACCACTCAGTTTCCTTTGCAACCACTGAGTGGAGCACTGTGGTGTTTATGGGCTGTGAAGATCGTTTGATCGAAACGCATTGCTATTAAATTTAATTTGCATCTAAGAACATTGGAGTGTTGTCTTTTTTATGCCTAGGAGGAATAGCATACTTTCAGTTTTACAAAAATGGCTGCCGGTGGCCGTGACCTGCACCGACCCCGAGAGGTGGAAGAAGTTGGGTTATACTGGGAATCTTTCTAAACTATAAAAAAAACTTGTGGACTCCAGCTTCATTTAATTCAGATAAATTTATTAAGCCACAAATCAGGAAAAGTACAGCAATGCAGACGCGTTTCGGCAAATAGCATTTCTCAACCCCTCACAACGCTGAGTCGCCATCATACTTTTAACTCCTTGTCTCCCTTCCAGTTCATTAACATAAACAGCAGACTGTTCCAAGCAGTGCACTTTCTTCTAAAATCCATGGGTGCATTCTTAACATAGTAGTTGCATTATATTACTAATTCATTTTCAAATCTTTCACTTATAATCTCAATCTTTATTGGCACCTTTTTTTGAGTTGCCAATTATAACCAAAACAAACACAATGATAATCATTTTATCTCATAATTGTAAACCAAAAATCACCAAAGTTAATTCATCTCATTAGAATATTAGAATATATTGCTAAGTGATTCTTTTTTATACATATCCTGCAGCATGTTATTCCTTTGACAAATCATGCCCTGGATGGGCTAAATCCCTACACAGCCTTGTGGCTCCAAATTGTAACAATCTTGTATTGTAATTTAACAATTTCACTTTATAATGCAACTCATATTTCATCATGATGATATTATGATTACAAAAAACAAACAACAAACAATAAAGAAATTCATAACTGTTAGGTGCCTCTTGTATTTTCTCAATCTATTATCAACATTCATTGACTGTGTTGTTGCTAAACTTTTACAGTCTCTGCTCTCTGAGGCACACTGTGGAACATATGCACCATTAGGACAAAACTTTTAATAACAGATCTTATCCTGCTATACCTATCTTCCTCATAACCAAAGTGTAGATCAAAGTAACAAAGCCTTAAGTACCTATATGTGTCCATATCTTCTCATCCCTGTTCAGGCCAAAAGGTGCTACTGTCCTTAGTCTCATAATGTAGTGAGACTCAAGTTATCTCAGTTTTCTAACTCTATCACCACCTCTTTGTATCTTTGCCACCTGACCAATGCAAAACAAACTGTAAACGGCTGCTATCCCCGTAATGCTTCTTGTGAAAATGTCTGGCTACAGGGTAAAATGGTTCATGGTATATAGTCGCCCTCATGTGCTCTAGAACATGTTTTCTGACCACGTGAATTGTACAACCAACATACTTCTTCCCACAGGGACAGAATAAACAGTATATAACGAAATCAGAGTTACAATTCAACACTTTGTTGATCCTTCATTCTTTTCCTCTCCCTAGGAACCTCAAATTCCTTGATCTTTAAACTGTATCTACGAGCTTTACAATGTGTACAGGGATATAACCCACCCACTGAGACCTTCTTTCTCCCTTTGGGAGAGAAGTGACTATGCATTAGGAAATCCTTCACTGAAGTGCTTCTCTTATAAGTGATTGTTGGGGAGCCAGGAAGTTTGGAACCAATAATATTATCTGCCTGTAAAATGCCCCAATTCTCGTTCGTAATTTAGAAAAATACTTTAAATCCTTCAGAGAATGTAGTAATCATCCTAGGGCATTGTTCTCTGCTTTTTTGGTCTACATTGTTTCTGCTGGTGAACAATAATGTTTTTCTATCCATTTTGCATACTTTTTGTGATGCCTCGTTCAACAGCCTACTGCAGTAACCTCTCTTGGAGAATCTCAAAATAGTCTTCCTTTCCACTTTCTCATATTCATAATTGGAGGAACAGTCACGTTAGTAACTCCCCATATGGGATACTTCTCACCAGTGTACCAGGGTGTTGACAAGAGGCTTGTAATACAGAAATACCAGCTGTGGGATTTCGATATGATTTTTTAATGTATATTTGTGAATCTAATAAAGGAAACTTGGGCCCCAATAACCCTGCTGGTAAATGACAAGTTCACATTATTGGTGTTTAACTTGGCTATATATTCTTTGGCTGATTGTCGAGAGCCCTTCCATATTATAAATAGGTCATCAATGTACCTTAACCATAATGCCACTTGTTCCACCCAATGGTCATTTTCCTTAGCCCAGGCAACATGCTTCTCCCACAAGCCAACTAATAAATTTGTATAGCTAGGGGCGAAGCATGTTCCCATGGCTGTACCCTCTAGCTGTTAATGCATTTGCCCTGCAAACAGAAAATTTTTGTTATGTAGACAGATTGGTATAATCCGGAACAACATCCTATTATGTTAAAAATATTGGAGAGGCCTACTTTTCAGAAAATATTCTTCTAAATATATATAGCCTACTAGCGATCACCAATAGGTAGTTAGAATTAGGACCTGGTTTCCATTGGAAGAGCATTGTTTGTTTTGTCAATAACTTTGGCGCTGCTTGACAAATCTTCAGGACATTTTCAAAACATATACTTTGCTCAGTTCTGCTGCTATCTTGAAAGTTTCAAGGTGATCCGTCAAGTGAGGGCTGAGAAAAAAGGGATCCCAAAAACACGTTTTCCCCTTTCATTTTCCCAAAGGGTCTTTAGACATGCCTGCAGCCCAAACTGCTGAACAGAATTACAGTAAATTTGACATATATATATATAAACACACACACATATATATAGGGCTGACTAGTTAATATATAAAGATAGTTCTTACATGTGAAAAGCACCTTTCCTTGCTATGTGTTACTGCAGTGCATTTAAACAGCAGCCCACCTTGAGCATAATGGTGCCCCTGGCAGCCATATATTTTTATAACCCACAATAGAGGAGAATGGAGTGGAGATATTAACGCGGCCCAGGACACAACCTTCTCAGATTGATCAATTACACAACAAATTAGTGTGCCATACTGCTGTTCAACAAATGGTTAACTTATCTTCTTGTACATTGTTATCCACAGATCTATGGTGGTCCTTATTTTAAGGATGCAATGGCCTTCATCAGCCTAGGTGGCATGTCTCATCATCAGGCTAGCTCCTCACTGAGTGGGTGCTGCATTACCACGATGGGCTCCCAGAAACTGGTGGTTTTGGAGATGTTTTTTCTCCCCAGTCCTGTATTTTGCAGAGCTCAGATCTCTGCCCTAGTTTAGTGTTTGTGAGAGTAGATGGTAGATTGGGTAAATGAGTGGTTAAGATTGACTATGGGCACTACTTTAGCAATGTTTATTCATGGTGAGTGACAAGATTAAAAACAAGACTGAACCAAACAGCTGGAATCATGAGCCTTTGGTTGTGTTCAGTAGGTGTTGGAAAGTGGATTATTGGTAAGGGCAGGTAAGTACCTACACTTAGCAATAGGTCACTAACCCTCACTTAGGTCCAGTTAGGTCTCAATAAACTAAACCCAACCCGACCCTTGGTAGATTGGCAACGAGCGACAAGGCTTAACTTAGGAGGCAAGTGTGTACAGCACTTAAAACTCACAAAACAATAAATAAGCAAAACACAAAGCACAATGAAAATCCAAATTATATTTTTATCTTTAAAATGACACCAAAACAATTACAATCGGAAAAGGGGATCCTGAGATATGATTTTTTTCACAAATTAATGTTTTTCAGCACATAGAAACCAAAATTGCCATTCTGGTAATCTGGTCACACTAGACCGGGGTAAAGTCAAAGTTTGAGGCTGACTGCAATGGAGCCCTGCTTGGCTACAGCAAGTGGGAGGCCTCTGTCAAAAGGTTACCTTCAGAAATAGGGGCAGATTTATGGAAAGTGGTGCTGCACCTAGTGCAGCACAACTTTTCTTGCAACCCTTAGCGCCCCCCTAATGCCACCATGTGTGCACCGTATTCAAAATACGACACACCATGGTGGTGCTCAGTGGGGCTACCATCATAATTACCATCATAATTTTTATGCTAGTCCAGCGCTTTGAAGGATTAGCGTAAACAATTATGACGCTAAGCCTGCAAAGCACCCAGAGGTCAACTGAACACAATTGGAGCCTCTTTTTAATGCCTACAGGCGTTAAAAATGCTGATACAAATGACGCAAAGAAGTCTCATAGTTTTTTTGCGCCATTTTTAAGGCCCCCTCTAACGCCAGAATGCCTTCCTGCTTACATTATGCCTGGTGCAGGCATAATGTGGTACAAGGGATTACAAAGTAGTTCAATGCAAGCATTGCGCCACTTTGTAAATATGGCATCGCGTTTTTGGCCTTCCAGAGCCACATTAGAATCAAAAAATTATGCTAATGTTGCATTAGAATGGTGCTCTGCCCACATAAATCTAGGCCTAAGTCTTTTTCTTGAAGATTTTCTTCAGCAGGATTAGGGGCCAGATGTATCATGAAATGACCTTGCGAATCGCAAATAGCGATTTTTAAGAAATCGCTATTTCCGAGTCGCAAGAGGCCATGTATCATAATTGCGATTCGGAATTAGAGATTTCTTAAAAATCGCTATGTGTGGTTTGCGAGGCCCAAACACCGAATCGCAATTTGCATTTTCGCAAATTGCAATTCGGTAATTGAAAATCGCAAATTGCGAGAACGCACACCTGGAGGAGCCTGATGACATCACAAGCAGGAAGTTAGTCATCCCAGGCAGTTTCAGGTGCCACACCCAAACCAGCACTCAGAGAGAGTCAGCCCAGCCACACTGAGCAACCCTCTATAGAAGGCAGCACACCAGAACAGCCATGGACACCTCTGCCCAGGGAAAGGAGAAGGGAGAAAGGAAGCGCAAGCTGAAGTTCAGTGAGCAGGAGCTGGAGGTGCTTACAGAGGAAGTGGTCAGGAGCCATGACCGGTTGTTTGGCAAAAGCTCACTACAGGTGCCTGAGAGTGAAAAACGCAGACTCTGGGCAGATATCCAGACAAAGATCTGCGCTGTTGGAGTGGCACGGTGCTCTGTAGAAGAAATCAAGAAGAGGTGGTACGACCTGCGATCCCATGCCAAGGAGAGGGTGGCAAGACGACTGCAGGAGGCCAGGAGCACAGGAGGCAGACCACCCACAAAGACACCCTCCACCCCGATAGAGGACCTAGTGGAGTCCACACTCCTCCCGGAAGCAGTCAGTGGGGTCACTGAGATTGACACCTCCGGCACACCAAGTACCAGCAAAGGTAAGTGCAATATTGAATTGTAACCCCATATGTGTATGCACAAAAGCCCCTTAGGAATTAGCAAGTAATGTAAAACATTGTGAGAAGTAGCCCATTCCACATCTTAGAAGCACCACAACAATGCCTTATGGGAGTGGTAGTCCACAACCCAGAGCTGAAAGTAGCACATAGAATGTAATTAGGCAGAGCGACTCACAGAAGAACACAACACCCACAACACAGTGAAGAGAGGTACCTGTACCTTTATTACCATTGTGTGACCTTAATTGTAACAAACATAACTGACATGCTGCATATTGTCGTTGCAGGTGGGCCAGGCCCAGCAGCCACAGCATGTGCAGGGGAGACAGACACCCATCCTGCTTCAGACTCCAATACAAGTGAGTCTCAGAACATTGTGCCACTCCGACGCAGGCCTAGGGCACTGCCACTGCCAGACATGAGTCAGGACTCTGATGATCAGCAGGAAGGCTCACAAACACCGTCCCCAACTGGCAGATGCACCCAGATGCAGGAGCCCCATTCGCAGCAGACCACAGCACCCCGCAGGATGCCGACATATGCAGGTGCACAGACTTATGAGGCAGGTGAGGGAGCATCCTTATTTGGTGGCCTGGAATCGGTTATGTTGCAGCAGCAGCGCCTGCAAATGTCACGCCGCAGCTCCCGCGGTGGTCGCGGCCGCAGGCTCGGGTCGCCCCGGCGCGGCATTTGTTTAATACCGCGGCCTGTGTGCAAGTCGCGGGAGAAGCCGCGGCTTGCAGACAGGCCGCGGGAGAAGCCGCGAGCCTGGTCAGGGGTCGCGGCACTCGCAGCGCCCCCTTCTTTCGTTGAGACCCGAGTGGGTTTCAGACCTGCCGCGCATAGCGCATTTAGTGCGCTTTACATTCAGACTATTTTATATAAACTTCTGCTTCACCACTTACCAGTATCTACAGAAATCGGGATTACATCAGGAAGAGGTGGAACGACCTACGGGGGAAGGTGCGTTCTGTGGTCTCAAGACACCACTTTGTGGTTCAGGGGACTGGCGGCGGACCCTCACCTCCTCCCCCACAACTAACAACATGGGAGGAGCAGGTCTTGGCGATTCTGCATCCTGAGGGCCTCGCAGGAGTAGCTGGAGGAATGGACTCTGGTAAGTCTAATCTTAACTATTACATCCCCTACCCTACCTGCATGCCATCACATACCCCCACCCTTACCCCCATCACTCCAACTCCTCACAAATGTCCCAACATCACAAACCACGCATCCCAACACCAAGCCCTGCATGCAACAACAAAGCATGGACACCCATCAATAAAGCATGCCCACTGCACATACCCATACACCCCCCTAAACCATCATCACACAAGGACCCACACAGGAATGCAAGCACTGGGGTACACGGTCACCCACCCATTGCACACCATGGCACACACAGATGTAATAAACATCCATTTATACCCCTGCAGGACCCCTACCCAACGTCACCGGACAGGAGGGTCCATACATGTCCACACCACCAACAGAAGAGGCCCACAGTGATGACAGCAGCTCTGTCCAACTGGATCTAGATGACCAGCCCGGCCCATGGGGACCTCTGGACAGTCGGTTCCCCTGACACAGTCACAGGCCACCACAGAGCTCCCCCCCTCTGGAAACACCAGCACAGCACCCACCCAGCGGGCCCATACCTCTGACTCCAGGACACGTCAATCAGCAGTGTGTCCACCACTACAGGGAATCCAGACTAACCCACCACCCCAACAACAACAGGGACCTGGGGCAGTGGCAGTGGGCACACGGTCCAGGGGACGGAGGCCCAGGAACACAGGGGAACTGGGAGGGCTGCTGTGCGACAGGGGGAGGACAGGCCTAGGGAACCCACTCTCCACAAGGCCCTCTCCAACATCATGGGAGCCTACCACCATTCCCAGGAGATTATGGCAATGGTACTGGCCAAGTTTCAGGAGACCCAGCGGCTGCAGGAGGAACATTATTTGGGCTTCAGGGAGGAACTCAGATCCATCAATTCAGCCCTGGCCACCATTGTAGGGGTGCTGAAGAAGTCCTCAAAACCAGGAGGGACACTGTGCACAACAAGGGGCCCCAGACACTAGCCTGGACGATGAATTGCCCACCACCTCCGCCTGCGCTAGTGGACAGGAGGCACTGCCACAGGACCACCACACCAGCACCCCACCCCCTGCAGAGGGAGAACCACCCCGCAAACGGTCCCTGAGATCCAGGACAAAGACAGAGAACGATGTAAAGACCCCGCCAAGAAATGAGACCATCCTGAATATCATCCTTCTGTCCCACCTTGTCACCCTGTCCATCCTCAAACTGCCCCAGCTCCACTTTCTATGCCCATTTGGGCAATGCACCTGTGAGACTAATAGACTGGACTCTGCCATGGACATTCCTCCACCATCACCCCTCACCATTTTACAACCCCCTCAAATATTGAGCACTGAAATAAACACCCTTGAAGCACAAAACAATCTGGAGTCTGTCTGTGATTTCGAAATAGTGTATTAGTAATTACAGTGACAAAATGCTCTTTCAATTGTAATGTCAACATACCTATGTCATACAGCTCTATCCATGAGGAAACAAAGCAGATGTCACTCAGTGGGACCCACATCTATGAAATTGTAAGGGAAAGTGACAACTCAGTGACCATACACTGGGTGAAAACGACAGGCAGTAGAGAGGTTGTAGTGTTAAAGTACATGTAGTAGGCAGGTTTGTATTCTTACCTGTGTCTCACTGGAAGTATTGCAGGATAACTGAGTTCCTGTTGTCGATGTCCTCTTCTTCTGCTTCCTCGTCTTCACTGTCCACAGGCTCCACAGCTGCCACAACACCGCCATCTGGACCATCCTCCTGCAGAAAAGACACCTGTCGTTGCAAAGCTAAGTTGGGAAGCATACAGCAGGCCACGATGATCTGGCACACCTTCTTTGGTGAGTAGAATAGGGATCCACCTGTCAAATGGAGGCTCCTGAACCTCGCCTTCAGGAGGCCGAAGGTCCGCTCTATAATCCTCCGAGTCCGCCCATGGGCCTCATTGTAGCGTTCCTCTGCCCTTGTCCTGGGATTCCTCACTAGGGTCAGTAGCCATGACAGGGTGGGGTAACAGGAGTCACCTGCAAATGGCGAGGGCAACTGTTAGACACACACTAACCTGTAGGGATATCCCCAGACCCAGACAACCACTCCCACTGACTTGCTTCCAGGTGCTCACCTAATAGCTACACACGGTGCCTCTGGAGTTGACCCATCACATAAGGGATGCTGCTATTCCGCAGGATGTAAGCGTCATGCACTGAGCCAGGGAATTTGGCATTCACATGTGAGATGTACTGGTCTGCCAAACAAACCATCTGCACATTCATGGAATGATAACTTTTCTGGTTTCTGTACACCTGTTCACTCCTGCGGGGGTACCAAAGCCACATGTGTCCCATCAATGGCACCTATGATGTTGGGGATATGTCCCAGGGCATAGAAGTCACCTTTCACTGTAGGCAAATCCTCAACCTGAGGGAAAACGATGTAGCTCCGCATGTGTTTCAGCAGGGCAGACAACACTCTGGACAACACGTTGGAAAACATAGGCTGGGACATCCCTGATGCTATGGCCACTGTTGTTTGAAATGACCCACTTGCAAGGAAATGGAGTACTGACAGTACCTGCACTAGAGGAGGGATTCTTGTGGGATGGAGGATAGCTGACATCAGGTCTGGCTCCAGCTGGGCACACAGTTCCAGGATTGTGGCACGGTCAAGCCTGTAGGTGATGATCACATGTCTTTCCTCCATTGTCGGCAGGTCCACCAGCGGTCTGTACACCGGAGGATGCCACCATCTCCTCACATGTCCCAGCGGACGGTGCCTATGAAGGACAACAGCGAGCACAGAGTCAACCAACTCAGAGGTACGTACCCACAGCTTACACAGAACACGAATCATAATCCGAAATTTGGCCTGTATGAGTGTTGAGGCAAGGCCTAGGTATGTGTGACGCAGTTAAAAATTAAGCCATGTGGGCACCTGAAATGGCGGCTGCCTGACCTGTAAAGTGGGACAATGGGATGTGAGGTAACTGCGCTCGCATTGTACACCGTCGCGGTAGGCGGTCGAAGACCGCGGTGCAATTCTGCATTGGTTAACATTGGACCCTATGGGTCCCAGGAGCCAATGACGATATACGCCGGCGGTGACGGTACGCACCGCCGTGGACGTGACTGCCATTTTCTATCTGTTCAATCACTCGATACCTGATCTTCGACAGGAGAAGACCTACACTGCAAGTGCTGCTGTGACCTCGGTCTGCAAGAGACAATTGCTCATGCGTCTGGGGAAAGGGCCCCTGCCTTCACATCGGAGGAGTTGGAGAAACTCGTGGATGGGGTTCTCCCCCAGTACACACTACTCTACGGTCCTCCAGACAAACAGGTAAGTACACTGAGAGCATGCTGTATGGGCTATGCCTGTGCGGAGTGGGGTGGATGAAAGATGGGGGGGGGAGATTGAGGCGTGCATGAAACGACGGTGAGTGCATGTGCCACATGGCAAGGTTAGGGATGGGGGCCAATGACTGTGATGGTGCAGTTGGTAATAACTTTCCCTTTTCCCCTGTACAATTCATGTAGGTCAGCGCCCACCAGAAGAAGGATATTTGGCATGCCATCGGACCCTGGGGGTCTATCACAGACGGAGCACCCACTGCCATAAGAGATGGGAGGACATTTGCCGCTGGAGCAAGAAGACGGTGGAGGCCCAGCTGGGGATGGCCTCCCAACGTGGGAGGGGTGCCCGTCGCACCATGACCCCCCTGATGTTCATGATCCTGGCGGTGGCGTACCCGGAGTTGGATGGGCGCTTGAGGGCATCACAGCAGCCACAAGGGGGTGAGTACACTCTCATTCAGCTGATTATGCGTGCAGTGGAGGTGTCTGGGTGGGGGAGGTGGGCTGTGGGTTTCCCTAGGCCAGGGCGAGTGTGCTAGTTAGGTCCCCTTGTTCTGGCAGACCATGTGGCACCCCACCCACCTGTGTACAGTGCCAAGTACACCTAGTCAGGCTCCTGTGACATCCATGTGTGCAGATGTCGGCCATAGCCTTGAAGGCCATGTCCCAGGGATTGAACAGTGGACCCCAAGTGCGCGGCGTAGTGCAGGGGGCTTCTGTATCTGTCGTGTCCGTCAACGGTAGCGGTAATCTATGCACTCAACATGTCTTTCTTCTGTCGTTCCCCCCCATTTTTGTGGTCTCCCTGTTCTTGTGTGCATTAGCATCATCAGGCGGAGGAGCAGTGGCACCGGAGCAGGAGGGAGCTGCATCTCACATGGCCCTGGAGAGCGAGACTATGGACTTGGAATTCACCAGTGGGACGGAGGGCGAGGGGAGCTCCACGGCGGGGACAGGAGCTGACACTAGTGATACAGACTCGTCCTCTGATGGGAGCTCCCTTGTGGTGGCGGCCACATCTGTGCCCCGCATCTACAGGTACAGCCGCCACCCCCCCTACCAGCACCGCCCTCCCAGCAGCCCCTCAGCCTTTGCCCCATGCCCGCTCACCCAGGAGGGTGGGCATCACCTTCGCCCCAGGCACCTCAGGCCCTGCCCCAGTCACCCCTGCTGCCCTCAGTGAGGAGGCCATTGACCTCCTCAGGTCCCTCACTGTTGGGTAGACTACCATTTTGAATGCCATCCAGGGTGTAGAAAAGCAGTTGCAACAAACAAATGCATTCCTGGAGGGCATTCATTCTGATCAGGCGGCCCTTCAGCGAGCTTTTCAGACTCTGGCCTCTGCACTGATGCCAGCTATTGTCCCTGTCTCTAGCCTCCCCCTCCAACTTCCTCCACCCAGACCCAATCCCCTCTACCTCAGCCTATCCCAAGCACACCTTCAGACCAGCATGCACACACGTCAACACACAAGGGAAGCTCAGGCAAACATAAGCACCACACATCCCACAGGCACTCACGCAAGCATCACACACTCATCTCCCTCCTCCCTCCCAGTCTCGTCTACACTCACACCTGCATGCACTACATCTACAGCTACTACTTCCATCACCAGCACACACACCACCACACCCCGCTCACGTGCAGCCACCACCCCCACTTCTATTCACACGTCCCCTGTGTCCTCTCCCAGTGTATCTGTGACGCCA
Organism: Pleurodeles waltl; assembly: GCF_031143425.1. Lineage (NCBI taxonomy): Eukaryota > Metazoa > Chordata > Amphibia > Caudata > Salamandridae > Pleurodeles > Pleurodeles waltl. The sequence continues at coordinate 622,195,162 of NC_090439.1, read as the reverse complement.
CATCCCAAGATACACAAACGCAGCCACACACCCACCCAACAGCCATCCACCTCACGACAGCCTACAGCGCATGCACCTTCACCCAAAGTCACCAAACGAACACCTCCTACAACCACAACCTCTTCCTCCACTCCCAAACCCCCTCCAGCTAACCGTCCCAGTGTTCCCAAGAAACATTTCCTGTCCACCCTTGACCTCTTTCCCTCACCTCCCCCACCCCGTCAGTCTCCTAGGGCCCGACTCTCCAGGTCCCAACCTAGAACCTCAGCCACAACATCTCTGGGACAAGTGGTGCCTGTAGTCACCAGAATCTGGAGTGCACCAGGCAGCAGGGCAGCCAGTGTGGCACGGAGCCACAGCACGGACAGTCCCCCACCTGTCAAGCATCAAAAGTTGGCCAGTGCCTGGCGGGAGAGGGGGAATACTCCAGCCACCAAAGCCGCTCCCAGGGGTACAGGTGGGAGTGTGGAGTCAGCTGCGACACCTTCCAAGGTGGGGAAGGGGCACAATAAACTCAGCAAGTCTGGGAAGAGCAGCACGGCGGAGAAGACCGCCATCATCCCCGCTGCCCAGGAGGCCACCGCCATCATCCCTGCTGCCCAGGAGGCCACTGCCATCATCCCTGCTGCCCAGAAGGCCACTGCCAGCACCAGCCCTGCTGCCCAGGAGGCCACCGCCAGCACCAGCCCAGCTGCCCAGGAGGCCACCGCCAGCACCAGCCCACCTGCCCAGGACAGGACCGCCAGCACCAGCCCAGCTGCCCAGGACAGGACCGCCAACACCAGCCCCGCTGGGCCATGAAGGACCGCCAGCACCAGCCCAGCTGCCCAGGACAGGATCGCCAGCACCAGCCCAGCTGCCCAGGACAGGACCGCCAGCACCAGCCCCACTGGGCCATAAAGGACCGCCAGCACCAGCCCTGCTGGGCCATAAAGGGCTGCCAGCACCAGACCCGCTGGGCCAGACAGGACCGCCAGCAGCTGAGTCACTGCCAAGGACGCCACCGCCACAAGCACCACTGAACAGGACACTGCCGACACAAGCACAGCTGCCAAGGACCCCGCTGCCACAAGCACCACTGAACAGGACACCGCCGCAACAAGCACCGCTGTACAGGACACCGCCGCAACAAGCACCGCTGGCCCATGAGCGCCAAGGGCACTGACGCTACTGAGTGCGTCACAAGCAGGATGAAGCACTCTGGGCACAAGGCCCCCTCCAGAACCAGTGGAGAAAGGCATCCACTACCTCTGTCCTTGGCAGGATGAAGCACTCTGGGCACAAGGCCCCCTCCAGAACCAGTGGAGAGATACATCCAATACCTCAGTCCTTGGCAGGATGAAGCACTCTGGGCACAAGGCCCCCTCCAGAACCAGTGGAGTAAGGCATCCACTACTTCAGTCCTTGGCAGGATGAAGCACTCTGGGCACAAGGCCCCATCCAGAACCAGTGGAGAGATACATCCACTACCTCAATCCTTGGCAGGATGAAGCACTCTGGGCACAAGGCCCCCTCCAGAACCAGTGGAGACTGTTATCCACTTGAGAGACTGTGGCTTTGCACTCCCCAGGATTGAACAGTGGGCAACCCACCCACTGTAGAGACTTGAGGGACTGTGGCTTTGCACTCCCCAGGATGGAACAGTGGGCAACCCACCCACTGTAGAGACTTGAGAGCCTGTGGCTTTGCACTCCCCAGGATGGAACAGTGGGCAACCCACCCACTGTAGAGACTTGAGAGACTGTGGCTTTGCACTCCCCAGGATGGAACAGTGGGCAACCCACCCACTGTAGAGACTTGTGAGGCTGTGCCTTTGCTCTCCCCAGGATTGAACAGTGGGCATGTGGCCCCCTCGTGGATTTGGCATTGTGCACTCAACCGGCTGAGGTGCCCGCCCTTCCCCTTCCCCCTGAGATGCCTGTTTTATTGCTATCTGATGCCCCTGCAGTGTTCTCTCCGTCATGTTCGGGGATTGAGTGTGGGCCTCGCCCATGCCGTGTGGGCCCAGTGTTCCACGGACTTCAATGGAGCACTACCTGGAATACTATTCTTGGTGTATATATTTGTTTATAGTGTATATATATTTTTGCAAACTGGATTTTAATATATTACAATGGTTACACTCATTTCCTTTTGTCTTTGCATTCTTCTGGGGGGTTTGGAGGGGTGTAACTGTAATGTATCATGCTGTATTAGTGTGTGTATTGTAGTGGGTGAGGGTGGGGGTGTTGCGTGTGTGTGTCCCTGTTTGTTCCCTCCCCCTCCCCTGTGTCGTAGGTGCAGTACTCACCGTGGTCTTCGCTGCCGGCATTCGTGATCCTGGTAGAGGAGCAAGAAGATAAGGGCTGGCAGGATCTGGAGCTCGGGTTCCATGGCGTCCGGATTCCTCGTGGGGTGTGTGGAGGTGAGCGTTTTCCCTTCGAAGTCCTGTTTCCGCCGTGTTTTTGTTCGCAGTGAATCTGCCCCGGAAAAGGTGGCGGATTGGTAGGTTGTGATACTGTGGGCGGTACATTGTCCTCCGCCTGTCTGTTGGCGGTGACCGCCATGCTGTTTGTTTGTACCGCTGTGGCGGTCGAAGTGTTAAAGTGGCTGTCTATGTTGGCGGTTTCCACCACGGTCGTGATTCCATTTTTTTTACAGCCGGCCTGTTGGCGGTCTTACCTCCGCTTTAACACCGACCGCCAGGGTTGTAATGACCACCTAAGAAGAGGTACACAATACTGAGAGGAATTTCTGATATGCAGCACTCTCAGTCCGAAAAATACATTCATCAAGGCACTTTGCAAGGTTTGAATAGAAAGGTCAATTATGTACAACACGAATGCACATTTGAAGAAAGTTACTGCAGTGCTTCTACTTCAAACTGAGGGGAAACACAAATTAAAGGAATTCCAACAATGCAGGGTTCCTAGTCAGAGTAATACATTTATTAAAGCACTGTTTAAGGTTTGAATAGAGGAATCATGTAGGTCAAATCAGCAACACGAATACACTTCCAAAACTGATCACAGCTTTAGAATAATAATGATCATAGAAACAAACAATGAAAATACACTACTTTAATCATGGATTGTATATCTGCATATACAGTGATTATATATTCATTCACAATGTAAAGCTAAAAATATTAATTAAAAATAATTCATCACCATGGGGCTCGCTTGCTTCATCTCTTTGCCAGTAACAGGCCGTGACCCCAGTTGACAGTGAAGAGAGAACTACCCTCAAGGGAGTGACATGCACAGGCATCCCCATCCCGACCAGAGTTCAATATCCTCCCGGTCCCCTGCTTTCCCTACCTTATACACTTCAAATAAGCTGGAGAGGGGAATTCTAGAAATCCCCCCTCCCATTCCGTGAGTTGTTGTTCAAACGCTGGCTGTATCAGTCCATGTTGGAAGAGCACGTTAGAGATTTGGCCATTTCCCAAGGTGCGCTCCCAAGACCGAGCTGTTCCCTACCATACCATAAACCTTATCCTGGTACATCCTTATCTTACTCACACTCCTCCATGTTATATTCTAGCCCTTGATGAGAACGAGCCCAAGGAGTAAAAACATGAGAGAAAAGCACATTGCATACTTTGTGTTCAGAAAAATACCTGCACCTCTAATGTGACGGTGGCTGAAGCTAAGTTAAGCACAAAATGGAGTCAGTGGTAAAGATGGAGCAGTGGTTAAATACAGATATCATTACTCTCAGAAAGGTGGTCAGAATGTGGTCATCCAATCCTTTGCCTCTCTGCAAAGCACATAGAGATGAGCCATATATTTCAGTTGCAATTATCATTCTGGGTGAATGTGTAAAGGAGGAACACAGCAGCTAAAATATTGATAAAGTGAAAGATAATGCAGTGCAATTGGGGTGGTGAAGAGAAGAAGTTGCGAGGAAGTGCATTCAGCAGAGGGTGAAAAGAGGCTGCTGAAGAGGAACGAGATGAGGTGTAAGATATGTGTGTGGATAGGATATTGAGAGAAAAAGGGTTGCATCCCTAACATAGAGTGAATGTAACAGGAGAAAAGGAGAACACTCCGGAGACACTCTGAAGACCAGTGGCCCTTCCACAGGCCTCAGTAATATTTAAATTACAGTCTCACATTTGCAGAGATTAAACGTGCAATATTAATAATTCACAACAAAATCATTGTTGTTAATGATTTATCTTATTAGCTAACAAAATGTTACAAAGCTAATAGCCCTGACTGATATGAAAGTTACTGTGTTCTATATCTGTATACAATAACAGAAAGCTCAGAAGAACCAAAATAGTGGTTGGGTGGCACACTATGGGAATCACAGAAATGTAGGCCCAGATTTAAGAAAAGTGGTGCTGCATGTAATGAAGCACCACTTTTCTTGCCGCCCATTGCACCCCATAAAACCACCATGTGTGCACCGTATTTAACATATAGCGCACTGTGGCGCAGGTCAGGGAAAATAGCATCATAATTTTTTACGCTATTGTTGTACTTTGCAGGATTAGCACCAAAGATGTTGAAGCTAATCCTGCATGGTACATGGAGGCCTATTATAAATAATGGTGTGCCACCTTTCAATGCCAGCTCAGTGCAGGCGTTAAAAATGCTGCAAAAAATGGTGCAGTTGAATCTCATAGATTCCACTGGGCCATTTTTGCGGGTCCCCAAATGGGATAATGCGCCCCCTTGCATACATTATGCGTGGGGCAGGCATAATGTGGTGCAAGGGTTTACAAAGTGGTGCAATGCAAGCATTGCACCACGCTGTACATATAATGTGGTGGTTTTTGACACACTATCGCTACATTAGCGTAAAAAATAATTATGTTAATGTGGCATTAGTTGGTGCTAAGCCCTCTTAAATTTGGGCCTTAGTTTACATGTTTAAACTACGACTTTAACTCCATAGGCCATGCCCCTTTTAGAGCCCAAACCCCTCCTCCCCCCCCCCCCCCACACCGCGCACTCCCACTCCCGCTTTTTTCAACCCACCTAAATCCCTGCTTATAAGGGGAGAATTTTATGGTCTCTGTCAAAGCAGCATAGGGCCTGCATGGCGGGCTTCGGTCAACTATAATTGGAAAAATAAAAAGGACTAATTGGCCTAAGTCTTGTCAATGTAACTGAAAACTAGCACCTATATATAAAATATATTAGAATTACATCAGTTAAAATTAGGTAATATATTTCACTTTTGAATGATAATCAGATTTTTAAAATATCTGACATAAAATTTATCACAGTAGTTTATTATTTGCTTTTTTTATGTAATTTGTTCAAAAACACTCAAAGCGTAAGCTGACAATATATTACAAGTGAACATTTCAAACAGAACCATTATCTACTTCAACAACGTCCTATAGGCCCGCAAGAGCGCTTTAGTGGATTGTGTGTGAAGAAAGAAATCATCCACAGCAGCATCCAGAGGGAGACTTTTATTACAGCACTATCAGCAGAAACTATCGCTTGCTTTTCATTTACCTTAGCCATTTCTCAGGATGACAGTTGCTTCCTTCAGGGGCGCACACAGACGGTTTCCCCAAGTCCTGGTTTCCGTGCGTTATCCGTTCATCTCCAGAGGTTGCAGTTTAAAAAAAATCGAAAGTACATTGCTGTTATCAGCAAGATTTTCATGGCTACTAAGAGTTCTGAAATCACATTTAGAACTCACAATGAACACAATGAGAGAAGGCAGCATGCACTTGGCGCTTTATACGAACGTAGTACTCGGTGGTGTCACATTTTTCATCTTGGTCAGTGGCTGCGAACTTTGGGTCCCTTACTGAGGCCTTATTGGGTGTCACTGGAGGTTCTAGGCTCTTGCAGACCGGAGCACTGAATCTGCCCTGACAACTGGAGGCAAACATCACAGTGAAAAATATCGCTCCGTTTTAGTGAAAGAAAAACGAGGAGTCTGTGTGCGATCTTTAATGAGCAATCAGTGACATAATTCATCATGTAGGTCCTAGCAGTATTGAGGCATCAAAGAATTGCCTTCAAATTAATCCTAAAGCCACACTCACTCGATTGTGATATATTAACATTTTAAGAGTGAATAGTCTGCCTTTAGAATGTTTATAATCTTGCATGTGACTCTTTACAAGGGATACTTGAAATTGAAATAACATAAATGTGTAATATGTTAAACATTTCATTGGTGCTGAAGAGGTTCTATGTCTTGGGCAACGTTTTCAACAAGTCCTGGTACTTTAGCCCACAGAAAATGCATTTTTGGGGCTTGTAGTTTCATGTTTAACATTGTAAGCATGGTCTCAAAATCACCAGCATAAAATGTTATTTGCTAAAAATAAACTACGACAGGGTCACGTGACATGGGACCAACTGCCAGCTCAGTATGATAACCTGAAAAAATAAAAGGCAAGAATGAATATTAATTTTATGAAATCTCTTGGACACCCTTTAAAGATTGATGTAGGCGACGTGAACTAAATTCCCCTCTGTGCCTGTGCTGGTATGTGGACTGAACAAGCCAGGAGCTAGAGTGGCAGGGCTTCTGCACACTGTTCACTTAGTGTCCACCAAAGAAGAATAGACTAATTGAAGATGTAGATTTCGGGGCCTTTTCTTTTGAAGATTTGGCATATGGCAGAGCAGCAAATGACATTGCTGCGCTGCCCTACACCCAAGCGAAAGGGCTGGAATGCACCGTATTTATGCAGTACAGTGCATTCCTGTCATTTTCCCCTGCACTGGCAACGTTTTGGCAGCCTAGCACCAATGCAGGCACCCTTGCGCCATGGTGCAAGGGAGCCTGTGTTGTCTGCAGGATTGTTTTTGTGCAGGAAGGGGCCCCTTCCTGCACAAAAACAATCCTGAAAGGCACTTTGCTCTTTCTATTTGTGCTGCAAAATTCAGCACACATGGAAAGAGGAACAAACGAGGAGAAATAAAGTTATTTTTTATTTCGCCTCGTACACCTCACCTTGGGAGCCATAATGTTTTGGCACATCCTCAGGTTTACATGGTTTTGTAAGTCCGGGGAAAGGTCAAAATCCATGGGCGTTGCATGGGAACACCTACCGCAACGCCCATAAGACGCCTCCTGAGCGCAGAGTAAGGCAACTCAGCAAATTGTGCTTCCTTGCTGTACTCCATATCTATCAGGCCATTCAAAGCCACGCAAAGTGGCTTTGTGTGGCCTCACAGATATGATTTTGTGGTTCATGCCACCGGATCGTCGAAAACAATCGAAGCTCCAACAGCCCAAGGGGCTCATAAATATACCCCTGGTTTCCAAGGAAAGCCTATGAGTTGATGTGAGATGTTAATTGAAAGCTAGGTTTAAATAGAAACCAAAGAAATGTCTCAGCAGTAGGTATCAGGCCAGGCAATGTTGAGAGGGAATTGGAGTGAATAAAATAAGAATATACTGAGACAGAACTCCAGAACAGAGAGGTCTCTGCAAAGCTTCATGGAGCATTGCAAAACAATTTCATAGTGTCTGTCAAAGGAAATGGAGCTCCTTTTATAATGGCTCCAGAGTTGAGCATGGACACTCTTATTCGTGATTCTTGTGAAGGTGTATTATCAAAACAGTTGTAGCAAGGTGTCATAGGAAAGCTGCTGCAAACTGACTCATCCAGCTAAGAACTCTGGGCTGGAACTGGGTTTTCCATTGGCAGGAATATGGCATGGGCACGCTGCTATAGACGGAGTAATCGACCTACACCGGCATGCTTGTGATCAGACAAAAAATGCCTGGAAGTGGCTCCCAAACTAGTCAACAGTAGGAGGCGGCTGACCCAAAGCCCATTACCTCCCGTCCATCCCTCGCCTTCCTTAATAACCAATGAGGCTCCTTTGCCTCACCTAGGCCCCTCCCCTCTCTTTTTAAAAGAGCCCCTCACTTCTGTTTTTCTTTGTCTACTCACCTTGTATGACTTACCTTTTCTCTCCTCCTTGGCGTGGCTGAGGGGGGCGTCGTCTTCATCGATGCTGGTCGCGGTGCCTCTGGTGCCGTTTTCCCTCGCTCGGCAACGGCATGGTGGAGTCGTGCGTTGCTGCCTCATTGTTGTTTCCTGCAGCGTCATCTGATGCAGTCAGACAGCTCTGCTGTGGCTGGGGCTGTGCTTCCAGGTTGACAGTATTGAAGAGCACGTTGAACGCCCCAGCAGCTTGTTTTCTCCCTTTCTGAGCGGTAAGGCGGGCGTTTTTTAATATTTTTCAGGGGTTTTGCTGATTGGGGGGGGGGCTATTAGGGATTACACTGTGATTGGTGATCTGTGAGGGCGTTTTAGGCCTTTTTAGGCTGGGAAAGGTGGAGTTGGGCATTTCTTTTGTGCCATCATGTCATGGCAGAAGAGTGCAAAACGTAGGAGAGTGATTTCTTCCTCTTCTGAGCATGGGCGGGGTTCCTGTGCCATTGCAGTCTGCTAGAGTGGCCAGGACTGATATGGCTGGTGCTGCTCCTCTTATGTCTCATAAGGTAGTTTAAGACATGATTGAGGTGGCAGTTTCGAAGGCTCTGCTGGCTGGGGCTGTCTGTTCGGGTCGTCCCTCTGTTGCTCCCACCTCCATGGAGGCTGCTGGTTCTTCAGAGGAGGATGGTTCTTCTACTTCTTCTGGGGCCAAATATGTGTCTCGTGAGGGGACGTGGAGTATTCTGGCTCACCTTTGGGTTTGGGTTTTCCTGCTTTTCAACCTGCAGGGGATTATTCTGCTTTATTTCCTCAATATGTGACTCCTCCTCGGTTTGCTATGGCTTTCCTGGGGCCTGTAAAGGACATGATTTTCCAGGAATGGAAAGAGGTGGACAAAGCCCAGGTTCTGCGTTTTCTCCAAAAATTGTATTTGCTGGAGGGAGAGGATGCTCTTCCTCTTTCAGTGCATTTAGATTCTATGCTGGCTACTTTGGTGAAACATTTGTCAATCCGGAAGACTGTACTCTTTCTGATGCTACCGATTGGAAGGTGGACTATGATATGAAGAGGGCTTTTTCTGCTGGAAATTTGACTCTTCAGGCTGGTATTTTTGCGGCTTATTCTGCGCAGTCCTTGGTTCAGGACTTTGACAAACTTGCTGTGGCTGTGCAGGATGGGTCAGAATGTTCTGAATTGCTGTCCGTTATGGAATGACAGGCCTGTTTATTGGCTGATATGTCTTCGGATATTATCCGCTCTTTGGCTATGGTTTCTAGGGCAGTGATTGGGGCACGCAGGTCTCTTTGGTTGCGGCAATGGAAGTCTGGTCCTGGGGAGAAAGCGGCTCTCCTAATACTTCCTTTTGAAGGTCAGGCTCTGTTTGGGGATCAATTGCCTGCAATTATTTCGAAAGCCTTTAAGGACTGCAAGCATGAATTGCTTAAAAGCTCTGCATCTGGCAAAGGGTGGAAGTCGCACTCCAGGTCATCTCCCAAGTTTGTTCCTCGGTCCTCTTCTTCCAGGTAGCATAGGTTTCAGCCTAGGTTTTCTCCTAAGAGGTCAGTTCCATCAGTGAAGGGGGCTCCCAAGAAGGGTTCCTGACAATCAAGGTTTTTTAGAGTGGCCAGTGGGAGGAAGACTGAGACATTTTCTGTCCGAATGGAGAAAGGATGTCACCAATCAGTGGGTCCTGAACATTGTAGAGAATGGATACTCCATAGAGTTCGATCTTGTTCCTCCAGACACTGGGGTTCATCCGACTTCTTTATCTGTGGAAGAAGGCAGGCGAGAGGCTTTATTAGAGGGAGTCCAATCCATGCTGTTCAAAGGAGCCATTTGCAGGGTTCCAGTGGAGGAATGAGGAAAGGGGACTTATTCTTTTCTGTTCCTTGTTGCAAAACTGACAGGGGGTTTCCGTCCTGTCTTGATTCTCTAATGGGTGAGCTCTTGGATCAAGACTGTGCACTTCCGGATGTTGACCACTCAGGATATTCTTCCTCTCATTTTCCCAGGGGATTTTTTGGGGTCTCTGGATCTTCAGGATGCTTACCTCCATGTGGCTGTCGCAGTATCTTCCCAAAGGTTTCTGCGCTTTGCAATAGGCCCGGACCATTTTCAGTTTTGTGTTCTTCCCTTTGGCCTGAAGTCCGCTCCCAAGGTATTCACGAAAGTGCTGGCTCCTCTTGTGGTGCTTCTGCATGCGGAAGGGGTGTTTGTACATCCTTACCTGGACGATCTGTTGATTCAAGCTCCAGATGCAGATCTCATGAAGTTTCATGTGGAAAGGGTCTTGGGGATCCTCCAGGGTCACTGTTTCTTAATCAATTAGGGGAAATTAGATTTGGTGCCTTCCCAGGACCTGGTGTTTATCGGGGCTCGATTTCTGACTCTGCGGGGGTTGGTGACTGTGTCAGACAGGAGATGGAAGGGTCTTCAGGCTCAGGTAAACACTGTATGAACACCGTACTGTCTCAAGTGGCTCCCAGGGTGCTTCAGTGGGTACGCCTACAGGGTCACTTCGCTTCAGTGATCTTGTTGGTTCCTTAGGCGAGGTTTCATCTTCGTCTGGTAAATTGGTTGCTATCCTGGTGGTCTCCGGATCCTTGCACTCTGCGGACTCCTATTCCTGTGTTGGATTTCATTCGCCGGGAGATGGGTTGGTGGATGGTGCCGGCTCCTTTACAGATTGGGGTTCCTTTGTCTCCTCTGGTGCCTGTGGTGCTGACGACCGATGCCAGTCTTTCAGGGTGGGGGGCGTGGCTGGGGTCGGAGCAAGTTCAGGGGTTTTGGTCCCTGAGAGAATCAGAGAGGTCTTCAAATTGGCAGGAGCTGTCTGCAGTCCGGCTAGCTCTGGTGCATTTTCAATCACTCTTGCAAGAGGAGGCGGTGTTAGTCAAGACGGACAACTTAGTGACCAAGTCCTATATCAACAGGCAGGGAGGGACCAGGTCTCGCTCTCTGAATCTAGTTTCTCGGGCGATTTGTTTTGGGCTCAGCATTCGGTTTTGTCTCCTCGGGCCACATACATTCAGGGGACGGACAATGTTCTGGCAGGGTCATTCCTTCCTCCCGGGATTTCTCCCTTCGTGTGTCTCTATTCCATTGTCTGGTGCGGAAATGGGGTCGTCCGGTTGTGGACTTGTTTGCATCTCTGGAAAATGCGAAAGTGGGGAAGTTCTGCTCCCAGTCTCGGTATCCTTAGGCGTGGGCAGTGAACGGTCTAAAGTGTCCATGGCCGCAGGGTCTTCTTTATGCGTTTCCCCCTTTTCAGTTGATCCGATCCTTTCTTGTCCGGGTCCGGCAGGTGGGGGCTTGGGTGATTTTGATCCCTCCCCGGTGGCCTCGTGCAAATTGGTTTCCTCTGCTTCAGCGGTTGGCCTTCGGGACGGAGTGGGTTCTTCCTCTCCATCCCTCTCCTCTGGTGTTTCCATGTCTCTCCCGGGGGTCCTTGCAGAGACTGCACTTGACTTGGAGGTTGAATGGCGGGGTTTGACTGGACTGGGGGTTCCTGGTCCTTTGGCTGTGACTTTGCAGGCTGCTAGGCGTAAATCCACGTTACATTCCTATTGACATCAGTGGAAAGTTTTTTCCTTGTGGTGTTTGCAGCAGCATATTGACCCTACAGTTGCTTCTCTGTTTGTGATCATGCAGTTTTTGCAGAATGGGGCGCATATGGGATTGTCGGTGGCTACGTTATGTGTTCATTGGGTGGCGATCCAAGCTTTTCAGGGTCCCAGGCATAATTTGGAAGACAAAGGTCATTTGATGCCCACATTATTTCAGGGTCTGGTGAATTTATTTCTGAGACCTGTGCGTTCTTTCCCTGGCTGGAATCTACAGTTGGTGTTAGATGTATTGCTGGACCCACCTTTCGAACCTTTCTGGGACATTGATCTGCAACATTTGACGTTGAAAACTTGTTTTTTGGTGGCTATTACTTCGGCCAGGTGTTTAGGGGAGTTGATTGTCTTATCCTGCTCTTTTCCATTTTGCAAAGGTTTTCCTGATCAGATTGTGGTGGTTCCAGTTCCCTCTTTTGTGCCTAAGGTTAATTCGGTTTTTCATGGTCGACAAGAGGTGATTCTTCCTGCTTTTTGTCCTGACCCTTCCTCGGAGGCGGAGGTTTGATTACATGCTTTGGATGTGCGGCGAGCCTTGTTGTGTTATTTGAAGGTGGTTGCTGCATTCCATAAAGGGGATTCTTTGTTTGTAAATTTTGGTCCTGCTAGGAAAGGGGACAAGCCTTCTACTGCTTCCCTGATTGCTGGATCCGGTCGATGGTACTGTTGGCCTATGATTTGAAAGTGGTGGTGCCTCCTCCTGGGATTCAGAGATGTTCCATGCGGGGTATGGCTGCTACTGTGGCTGAGTTTCAGGGTGCTTCGGTGGTGGAAATTTGTAGAGCCGCTACTTGGGCCTCTCCGTCCACTTTTGTGAGACACTACTGTATTGCTGAATTGGGGTGTTCGGAAGTGGTTTTGTGGCACAGGGTTTTGTCCTCTATGAAGGAATAGGGTTCTTTCTGTGTATGAACTGGTGGTGATTAAATATGTTTTTTGTGCATTGCAACTCAGTTGTCTGTCTCCTGTTTTTCTTGCTATGTCTCAATGGTCATTAAGGAAGGCGAGGGAGGGACGGGAGGTAATGTGCCCATTACGTACCGTCAATGGCATTACTCCTAGTCCTACTCCCTCGCCTTCCTTATACTTCCCTCTCTCCCTCCCGGTACAGGACAACTGAGTTGCCTTTGGCTTGTTTCTGTACAGGAGTGGGTGGGAGGGTTTTTTTTTTAAAAGAGAGGGGAGTGGTCTAGGTGAGGCAAAAGAGCCTCATTGGTCATTAAGGAAGGCGAGGGAGTCGGACTAGGAGTAATGCCATTAATGGTAAGTAATGGACACATTATATTTAAATAATAGGTCAGAAGTCTGCTGTGCTGTGAAGCCACACTTACTAAGTATTGACTTCACCAACAAATATTGTTTTAGAGTGCTAGTAGTTACACACAATGACAAGAACAAATCTGCCCAAACTGCGCATGGAACCCTATTTCTACGATTACAGTGCTGTATGTACAATGGTTAGACATAAAAACAGCAGCACCCAAGTTTGGCAAATAAAATAAAATAACTGAACCTTCTTTGACTTTGCCCCTGCACTCTGGAACTCTCACCTGAAAACACCAGGAAAGCGCCTAACTTTCTTGCCTTTTGTAATGCCATGAAAACGTATCTATTCAAGTCCAACTTTTACAGAAAATACCACTTTCTGCTTATTGTTTTTTGGCTAAAAGTAAATGGCCTTGGATACTCTCATCGGCAGACTGCATGTGTTCTGGTCTTCCTCTTATGAACACAACAGAATGTTTATCTGGCAGAGGGGAATACACTTTGAGTTTGAGTACCGCTGCTTCGGCTGCTGGGATGCCATTTCCCTGAAGCACAAAATGGCACATTTTACAGGTACTCAGCTAGTTTGGAAAAGAACTAAAGCACTTCGCTATACTTTTTTTATCTTCCCTCGAGGAAGCAGACAGTCAAGGATTTGCACAATCACACTTACATACATTCAATGATGCCCATATTGGCACAAAACATGAGAACACACACACAGAGCCACAGTGGACATGATTCAGAAAGGTAAACTTATACATGCAAGTTTACTCATGCAGACTTCCTACTGCATCTAGTAATAACCTTATATACAATTATTATATATATATGTGCAATTTACAGTTCAAAATATTCTGCACAGTATTATTATTTCAATATACAAACATATGTATATATACTATCTACACACATACACCTACACAAACATACTCATATATATATATTTTGTAAGATCGAAATGCGTTGCCATTAAAATTCTCTTGCATCTATATCAATCTGTGGAGTGCAGTCTTTTAGTGTCTGTGACAAGCAGCACTTTTCTTTATTCACACACACACACACATATATATATATATATATATATATATATATATATATATATATATATATATATATATATTGCATTATTAATAATGGCATGTTTCAAGAAGTCCCAGCCTCCATTTTTTCTGGAGTGTGTTGTAGTACTTGCGAGTGCCTATGTGTGGTGCCGGACTTACTCCAAGGCTGGGTTGGGGTACAGTTACAATTATTTTAGGTCGTTTTTGGACTATAGTAACTTTAGAAGTGTAGTTTGTGATAGCACTGTGCTTACTCTTTTTTGTGTGGGTGTTTGTATTTGCATGTCCCTCCCTGAACCCGCCTTTAAACTTATTCAAACCTTTCCTTACCCAATCCCATCCATTTTAGTAGTAAGTAGTCCCCATTTTCCAGTCATTCCCCCAGGTCCTCCCACATTTACTATTAAAATGTATGCCTATGTGTGCTGAGTTCTTTGCCAAAGCGGTGGAGATCTTTACATAAAAAAGATAGGTGAGGTGAAAGTGGTGGTTGACGCATTTAGGTTTGTGAATAACATTTTGTAGCATGTGAGTACTACTATTATACTACTATTAAACATTCAAGGTGCAGTTCGTGAATAGTCCTTATCATGAATAACATATTATTTTAGAGAAATTCTGTTGTTTGCTTAGGTAGACAGACACCAAAGAGCAAACTTCCCTCCGCAACTTAGAACAATCCTTTTCCATAGCTGAGGGAAAGCCAGTATAAGTTAAATTTTAGGCCTTTTCAATTTCAGTATATTGTAAAGGGAATACTGTTATACCTGTTTTCAGCAGCAGCAGTACAAAAAGTGAGAAAAGACCACCCCACATTTCTGACAGAAAGATATGTATATAGTTGTAGGCCACAGTAGCTTGACTAATCCTATCAAAATAGACTTTCAGTCTGATTTAGATCCTGACGGCAGGATTACTCTGTCACAGATGTGATGGATATCCCATCTGCCATATTACGATCTCCATAGCGTATTATAGGATCGAAATACGGCAGACTGGATATCCATTATGTTTGCGAATGAGTATTCCCTGCTGCCAAGATCTAAATCAGGCCCTTTGTTGCTTTGTAGAAAAAGTCAGTTTTGAGGACAGAATCTATGAGTTTATTCTTGGGCCACTTGTGGTCACTGTTTTAACAGCTGCTAAGGTGCACTGGATCAGTTCACCAAACAAGGAGCAAAGTGGCATGAAGTTGCTGTTGATATTTACCAGGCACATGCTACAGCAGCTGAACATTACCACACATTGGAGCATTCATGTTCAGAAAGTAATCTGAATAACAGTTAAAGTGAACACACCTCAGCTGAACAAAAAAAAATCAAATTCTATAACAAAATTTAAAAGAACTATTGATAATGTTAAAATTAAAACTTCAAAAATCTCCATCTGCCCTACAAAAGACGGCTATGTAAACCTAGCCCTTCTGAATACACTGGCCATTGACTCATACATCTGTTAGGAAGGTGAACTCAATGCATCCTAAACGCATTGAAGTGCATATGTTTGTTTGTTTTTTATACTAATAGTCAAGAATTGTCAATTGTCAAGCAATTCCTATTCAAATTTCTGTGCACATTTGTTTTGTTGACCAAGCAGTTTTCAGGTTTGAGTGAAAACCTATAAACAACAGTGTTAAGTGTAGTGCGACATTCTTCAACTACGATGTATGATGTGGTAAATTGGAAATTTTAAAAACAGTTGGTATAAAAGCATTTGTTTTTATGAAACCTTGTGTACATTATTGTAGATTTAAGACCTGATCAGCGCACATCACTTTTCATTGATAAAGTCACTCTTATTCAGTCAGAAAGTATGACTTTTCAAGCTCCTAGGTTGATCAAGTGTAACCTAAATAGTTACCTTATTAATGGCATCCCTCCATCCTATTTAAGAGAAGTCATGATGAATGGCGACTCCTACATTTTTTTATTACCTAAACATGTTTCCTGCATTACTGTTAAATATTAATTCCATCTAACCGTGGTTTTACAGCATTTGTTTGAAGATTTTATTAAAAGATCAGAGGGTAGCAGTATGCATTAACATCCTTCAATGCCTCTCCAAGAGGTAGTCCTTTAAAGATCACCTAAGAACATTCCAGAATTAGAACTCTTAACGTATAAATAGTCCCTGAACAGAATCCTCTTCTTCTTTTAATGGCTGCTCCTGAACAGATAAGTGGCACTTCTATCTGGTTATTTTCTGTGAATCTGTTAGCTTTATTTAAGTTTCCAGTTTTTGGAAACACGCTTCATAGGCCTTGATTTTTACATGGGTTTAGTCTGTATGTGTTTTGTATGATTTATTAGCTATTAATTTGTCTTGCTGCAATGCTGTCAGAATGAGTGTGTGTTGTTCGACAGTCCAATATTCATTTAAAAAGTCAGAGAGCATTAAATCATACAATGGTTTTATGCTTTGTGCATAGTCCAGAATGAAAGTTCTGCCAAAGTTAAAAAAGCCCAAAAATGATTGCAGCTTTTTAATGGTATTTGGTGGTTGTACTTGTGCACATTGTTCTAGAAAGTGGGGCACCAGGCTCTTTCCTTTATTAGATAATGTGTATCCCAAAAACAGGACACTGAGAAAGGCAATTTTAGTTTTCTTGAAATTGAATTTGTAGCCTATTTCGGTAAATCCCAAAACAATGCAGGATAGCCATCTTAAATGTTCCAAGAGATCATCCGTAAGATAGATATTATTTACATAGGGCAATGCCTCTGGGTCAGTGTCATGTAGAATAGATGTTACATGTACTGAGAACAATCCAGGACTATTCTTATACTCCTGAGGGAGAGTACCAAATTTTCTTTGCAAGCCTATTGCCCTAAATGCTGTTAAATCCCTGCTTTCAGGTGCTATATTTTGGCAGAGGAATCCAGTGAAGATGTCCAGGCTTATTTTGTGTTTTTGTGCAACAAATTATTGATAAGTGCTGTGTGCAGTTTGGATAGCAAATGTGAGTGTATGGCTATTTAAGTGTCTGTAATCTCAGATTATTGAAAAAGCTACAGATAACAAGGGGTTATCAGTGAGACGCAGGGCTCAATTACACGCTGGACCTCAAATTGTGTGAGTATTTCTCTCACTGGTGCTTTAGCCCCTTGCTTAATAGCATATTGATGTTGGGGCTGCGGTTGTGATCTGGTAGATATTATGTGGTATGGAGAGTCTCTGTCCCACACCACATAGTTGCAACACAGTGCATGGGGCTTGTGCCAATGCCCAATCTACTGTGCAAGATTCCCCTAACTCCCTAGAAATGAGAGGTGAGAAAGAAGTCATAATAACTTTTTCCTTAATCTAAAGATTGTGGGAACATTCTGGTGGCCAATCCTCTTCTCTCAATAGGATATCATAGCACAGTGTAAATTGTTCCCAGAATATTACTTTAATTGTGCTCTCAATGTCTTCTTCGAGTTGCAATTACAATTTGTAAACTCTGTCCGAGAGCGAGACGCACGTGTCTGCAGTTTTGACTTCTAAATAGTCATTAGTTGCTGTCACATCCAGAAGCCCTTGAAGATTCTTGTGGACTATTATGACCTCTAATGTGCTGTCTAGAAGAGTTAGTGCTCGCTTCCTGTTGTTCATTAAAGCTGTCAACAGGCGTGGCATTTTGGGCCAAAATAGCTGCCACCTTTTTCTTTCTAAACTGTTCTTCCTGTTGGGCTGGTTTCTCTTCCTTTTTTATGGAAGTTTCAGCTGAATGTTATGAATCTTTTCTTGGTTTCACATACTCGTTTCATTGTTTGGAACACCCACCTCTCTCAGTTCGTTTATCTGGTGAGTCCTGAAAGCAACAAGATTCGTGTGTATCAGTATATTGATATCTATCAGGAATTTTCAAACTATCTGTATTTCTTAAATTTTATTGTTTCTCAGAGGTCTCCAGACGTGAAGATTCTCCTCTCTGTTTTAAATTATCTTTATTTTGTTTTAGTTTATCTCAGCTTTTTTAGAACCCTCTGTTATTTACTTGGTGTAATCATTATTGGATTTACCTTGTAGTTGTGGTTTACTCAGTCTGGCTCCCAAACAATCATGATCTATACTAGAATAGGTCTCAGCGATAATCTTTGGCAGCTCACTCTCCTGATCCAGTACAGGAATATCCCAGAGCTGCATGCAGACTGCCAGAGCTACTGCGTCCCCTTTAAGATTACTTAATAATATTGAGGTTCCTGTGGCAAAATTTCCCATTAAATGCACCCCAGGGTCTAGGGCTGGGGCAGCCCCATATTCATCTTGAACTTGATTCAACACTGCGACCTTTGACCCTGTCACCAGGCAGGTCGCTCCCCCCATCTGCCACGCAGCCCCCTGTGGGTTGAACCTCCGTTGCCGGTTTTGCCGCCTGACTACTCGCTCCCTTTTTTCTGTACCCCTGTTTTTTCATTCTGTGCCCCTGTGTTTTGCTTCTGTACCCCTGTGCTCTGTTGTCCCTCTCCCGCCGTCTTTTCCCGCTGTTTTTTCCCCGGGTTTTCCCCCGGGTTTTTCCCTTGCTGCTGAGCCCCTGCTGCCCCGCCCCCTTTACTCCCATTGGCCGCCCCGCTCCCACCTCCCAGCTCCTCCTCCCTCTCTCTGCACTCATATGGAGGCCGTGAAGCGGGCGCCCAGCGGACGAGCGCAGCGAGCGCGCCTAAGGCAAGCCAGTCTGCGCCCGTCCGCGCCTGGACTGCACCCAGCACCAGAACCTCTGGAACCCGCACCCCGCAATGCCAGACTGCACTACGACGCAAGCACCCTCCACGCACTCAACACCAGACGAGACCACCCCTGCTAACGGGCCACCCCAAAACGCACCCAGGGGCCTTTCACCTGCCGGAACTGCAGATTCGCCAGCATCCAACCCTCCACACCACCAGCCAGAGAGCCCAACCACCTCCGCTGCATCCTCCTCAACACCCGCTCCGCTCGCAAGCACGCCATCGAACTTTGGGACCTCCTAGACTCCACCGCCCCCGATGTCGCCTTCCTGACGGAGACCTGGCTGAACGCCACCTCAGCACCAGACATCGCCATAGCCATCCCACAGGGCTACAAGATCTCCTGCAGAGACTGCACCAACGGAGTGGGAGGAGGAATCGCCATCATCCACAAAGACTCCATCAAAATCTCAACAAACACCGATGACACCCTCACCACCGCCGAGCACATGCACTTCCAGATCCACACCGATCCCAACACCACCCTCTGAGGAACTCTCATCTACAGACCTCCCGGACCCCGCCCACAGTTCAGTGACACCATCGCCGACCTCATCAGCACCCACGCCCTCGCTTCCACGGACTACATCCTCCTCGGGGACCTGAACTTCCACCTCGAGAACAACAACGACGCCAACTCCACCGCCCTAATCGCCAACCTCGCCAACCTCGGACTCAAACAGCTCGTAACGACACCCACTCACACCGCTGGACACACGCTCGACGCCATCTTCTCTGCAAGCCCCCACGTCTCCTTCAACCACACCACCGAACCACACTGGACCGACCACAGATGCGTCCACTTCACCTTCAGAAAACCCACCACACACCACCGCACCCAACAGCTACCACACCGCTGCTGGGGCAAGGTCACCGAGGACCAACTGACTACCGCCCTCGCCCTGAGACCACCCACCGACCCCACCGACCCAGACACCACCGCGACCAACCTCACACAGTGGATCAACGACTGCGCCAACACCCTTGCCCCTCTCAAGACATTTACAACCAACCACACCAACAAGAAAGCCACCTGGTTCACCGAGGACCTCCGGATCTCCAAGCACACCTGTCGGAAGCTGGAGAGGAAATGGCTCCACAACCGAACACCAGACAACCACACAGCCCTCAAGAGCGCCACCCGCAGACATCACCAACTCATCAGGACCGCCAAGAAGACCGCCTTCAAGGACCACCTAGACAACAACGCACACAACACCAAAGAGCTCTTCAGCATCGTGAAAGAACTCTCCATCCCCAGCTGCATCACCAACGACATCCCGCCATCTCAAGACCTGTGCGACTCCCTGGCCACCTTCTTCCACCGCAAGATCACCGACATCCACGACAGCTTCAAGCCCGACCCCTCGCACCCACCACCGAGTCCTCCACCCCTGCGACTACCACTCGCACCAGTCGCCTGACCGTCTGGTCCAGCGTCAGCGACGAAGACACCATCAAAAGCATGAACTCCATCCACTCCGGATCCCCATCGGACCCCTGCCCTCACCACGTCTTCAACAAAGCCAGCGCAGCCATCGCGCCCCACCTCCGGAAAACAATCAACTGTTCCTTCAAGACAGCAACCTTCCCAGAAAGCTGGAAGCACGCCGAGATCAACGCCCTTCTGAAGAAGCCCAAGGCGGACCCCAAGGACCTCAAGAACTTCCGGCCCATCTCCCTGCTCCCTTTCCCGGCAAAAGTGACCGAGAAGATTGTCAACAAACAGCTGACCCGCTACCTCGAAGTCAACAACATCCTGGACCCTTCCCAATCAGGTTTTCGCAGTAACCACAGCACAGAGACCGCCCTCATTGCCGCCACTGACGACATCTGGACCCTGATGGACAAAGGAGAAACAGCCGCCCTCATCCTCCTGGACCTATCAGCGGCCTTTGACACGGTCTGCCACCGCACCCTATCAGCACGCCTCCATGACGCCGGTATCCAAGAGAAGGCCCTGGCCTGGACCACATCCTTCCTCTCCAGCAGAACCCAGAGCGTCCGCCTCCCACCCTTCCGCTCCAAAACCACCGAGATCATCTGCGGCGTCCCACAGGGATCCTCCCTCAGCCCGACACTGTTCAATATCTACATGGCCCCCCTCACCCACGTCGCACGACAACACAACCTCAACATCATCTCCTATGCCGACGACACCCAGCTGATCATATCCCTCACCGAAGATCTCCACACCGCCAAAGCTAACCTCCACCGAGGAATGAAGGCCGTAGCCGACTGGATGAAGGACAGCAGACTGAAGCTGAACTCAGACAAGACTGAGGTCCTCATTCTCGGACCCACCCCATCAGCCTGGGACGACTCTTGGTGGCCCACGTCACTAGGCACAGCCCTGGAACCCACAGACCACGCACGCAACCTGGGGGTCATCCTCGACTCCACTCTCTCCATGACCAGGCAAGTCAACGCCGTCTCCACGTCCTGCTTCAACACCCTCTGTATGCTCCGCAGGATCTTCAAATGGATCCCCCTCAACACGAGAAAAACTGTTACCCAGGCCCTCATCACCAACAGACTCGACTACGGGAACGCCCTCTACTCAGGAATTACAAACAAGCTCCTGAGATGACTCCAACGCATCCAGAACGCCTCGGCCCGACTCATCCTCGATGTCCCCCGCCGCAGCCACATCACACTCCACCTGAGAGGCCTGCACTGGCTCCCCGTCAACAAAAGGATCACCTTAAAGCTCCTGATCCACGCACACAAAGCACTGCACAACACCGGACCCACCTACCTCAACAATCGACTCAGCTTCTACACCCCCACCCAAAGCCTCCGCTCAGCCAACCTCGCCACAGTCCCCCGCATCCGAAAAACCACTGCCGGCGGCAGATCCTTCTCCTACCTAGCCGCCAAGACCTGGAACACTCTCCCCACCATCCTACGACAGACCCAGGACCTGCTGGCCTTCAGAAGACTCCTCAAGACCTGGCTCTTCGACCAGTAGCACCCCCCTACCCCAGCGCCTTGAGACCCTCGCGGGTATGTAGCACGCTTTACAAATGCAGTGATTGATTGATTGATTGGCCCGCAGTGGCCATGTAGGGTCTTCTTTACTCAAAGGACGCAGTCTAACATTTTGTGTAAAGTGTGGTAGGGCGCCATCAAGCCAATTTTGGTGTTCTTGATAAGATTTCTAAATATGCATATGCTCTGTATTGTGCAGGTGCATTAGCAGGAGTGTAGTGATAAAAGGCATGTGTGTTCCCATCCACTGCTGGAAAGGTGAACCAAGAATAACAAATGTCAATTCTATATGCTGTATTTGCCTCACTTACAAAAGTAACTGCTCCTCCTTCCTCCTTGAGGTAATTATTAAATCATTTGTGAGAGGGAGCCTCATGTTTGCTGCCATTATAACCCAATGGGTGTTCCACCATATGTTAATATTTCAAAGTTGTATAGTTCAGAGATAGAGACACCAACTAGGGGTTTAATCATATTAAAGGTTCAAGCTTGAACAACCTACAGTGAACAATAGGTACTGACTATCTTAGTTGAGGAGGATATCCCTAATACCACAGATATTTCTATATAAGGTACTTAAAGTTTCTTTAGCATGGAGTGAGACAGAGATACTTGGGAGATCTGTAATTCAGTGCCTAACCAACATTGGAGGCGCAATTTTGTAATGACCCCCGTTATCATAACAAGACTGCTGGATTTGGGTAGCAGCACCACCGAGCATGGGGGAGTCCAATCCAGCAATGTGTGACAGCTGTTGGCCTAACCCTTCTGGTCAGATAGCACTACCTCACCAGTACCAAAGGTAAAAGGTGATTTGTGGCAGCCCTTCACATGGCATCTGTATTTCTCAGGGAGATAGTGGTGGAACAGATCATTCCCCTTTCTCTCAGTCATATATGTCTCACACAAATAAAGGTACAACATCAGAAGGATTAGGTTCAATACATTTTATTGAATGAATAGAGTTATATGTAAAAATGCATGTATGGCAATTATAAAGATGATAAAACATAATAAAAGCAAGGCAGTGACAAGGAAAGTGAAACATAGGAAACATCCCAACATACTGTCCCAACAATGGTTCTAGAATCCCTACCTCCACTACTAAGCTTTTATACAAGAGCATGGCAATGTAAGCCCTAATCTGCCTATCAGCCCCACTGGGAGAACCCCATACCTGTAATTGTAGGTAAACAAGAGGTATGTTGGTCTACTGTGAATCCTCCCACATGGAGGGAGTTTCTGCTGAGATCTGATGCAATAGATCTCAGCAGAAACTGCAAAGGCGACATGCAAAGTACAATGGCAACTGGTTGGAATTCCCCTCTATTGTGTAGAGGGCAGAGAGGTGTTTTATAATAAAACATCTGGTTTTCTGAGAAAATTGCCCTGATGTGACAATATGTATATTTCTGTGCATAAGAGTTGAAGACATGATGAACACTTTCTGCTAGCAAAAACTCATAACTTAACATGTACAGCCTTGAATAAAGCACACAATTAAAATGTTATGCAAATAAAAGAATGCCAGAATTCTGTGCAAAAAGACAAGCTGATAAAATCATACAAACATCTCCACTAAAATAAAGCTTTGCTAAAATAATAAGAAAAAATAGCATTGCATATATCAGAGTGAAAGGGCACAAGCTGCAGGCCTAAGCTAAAATAACATGCCTGTGTAATAGCTAGAGTAACCTCATGACAAGAACATTCCAGAATTAGAATCCATAACATATAAATGGTCTCTGAGCAGAATCCTCTACTTCTTTTAATCGCTTCTCCTGAACAGAAGAGCGTCAGTTCCATCTAGTTATTTTCTGTGAATCTGTTAGTTTTATTTAAGTTTCCAATTTTTGGAAACGCGCTGCATAGGCGTTGATTTTTGCATGGTTCTAGTCTGTGTATGTTTTGTATGGTTTATTGGCTATTATTTTGTTTATTAGAGTGTTTATGCCATTTCCTTGGTTACTATTGTGCATTTCTTGAGTCTCTACTGTTCTGTTTTCTTTACTAGGGGTTTTGATGGCTTTTGAGGGTGGTCGCATTAAAAGGTGGACTACAATTTTATTTGGCAGTTAGTTGCCTCATTCTTTTGAAACAGCCTCTCTCACGCAGCACATTTGCACGCACCACCAGGACATACCTTTGTTTTCCAGGTCGGGCGCAGTGTTCGCCTATTAACGCACAGTTGTTTTCTTGTGAAGTATTCCCAGGCGCACGGCAGGGGTGCTCGGATAATTTAGAGGAAAGCTGTTAGAAGCGACAGCTTTTTCTCTCATGAGATTTCGCAGCCATCTTAGTTTAAGCCAATAGTGATATATTTAGATGTAAAAAATGCTAGCATAGTTTATGTCATCGTGATTCGCTGATGACAGTTGATCCTTTTGTGCTTCACTGCACATTTGGTTTATGTGTGCTTGTAAAGGGAAGAATGTTTATAGTAGGGATTTCTTCATTTATTGGATTTTGCTGTGATTGATATTACCTTTTGTTTTACAATGTCTAGTTCTGAGGTAGAGACAGAGGAATTTCCTAAGGGAAAGATAAGTGAGGCGATAATTAGAAAATTTATTTAACCTGAAATGAGAAATTGCATTCAGGGGGACTATTGAGAAGGCTAAGGTTTGGAATCAAAAAAGGCAAGTTCAGATAATGAGTTTTGGTCTCTGTCAAATGAAAATACTGACAAGTCAGTGAAGCAAGGTAAGAGAAAGATGAAGTCTAAACTTTTGAATGATGATTCAAGAGGCTCAGGTAGAATGAAAGGTGTTCTATACCACACACAGCAAAAGAAAGGTGTCTTTGGCAGCACAAATAAAAAAAGCATCCTAAGCGGGGCAAAGGATATAATTTCACATAACAATGAATTTGACTCAGAACATGTTTTAGGAAATGATGAGGAAAATATTGATGAGTATGTTTTGAGTCTGGATAATGCTGGTGGAGGATAAAGATGATTTGTTTGAAGTTGATGCAGGTTCTTCTATATCGAAAGCTGCAATTAAATATCCCCTAAGTGAAGAGATGTCCTCTCCATATGATATTCCCCATCCCAGGAGTGCGGATTGGTGGCCGTTGGACCGTGTGGTTAAGTTTATAAAAAAATAGGTTAGCGCTCCATTGGTTAGAAGTTAGAAATATTTTGAGAGCTGAGAACTCAAAGCCAGATGCTGAGACAAAATTTGGTGTGACACCAAACTTGGATTCAAAATGAATTGCATTCTTATTCAAGATGGGAAGGAATCCAAGAAAAGGACTTGAAAGGTCTCTGAAACAAGTGCATGACAAAGTTTTGGATTTTTTAGGTCCATTAGCACAGATTCTGGATATGGCTGAGGAGGCTTACTTAAATGAGACTCTTCTGGATCTTTAGTTGGTAAGGGGTTGGAGTCAAGTTAAGTTTTGTTAAGTAATGCTAATGCAGCACTTAGTGCAGAGAGACGTAAGGAAAATTGGAATAAAATGAATCCTATATTAAGTGATTTGATGACTAAGGAGACCGGTGATGATCCAAAAGGGTTATTGTTTGATGAAAATCTGGTCAAGAGTATAGGAAAGTATATCTCTATGGTTACGGCTTTAGATGGGGCTCAGCGTAATATATGAAGAATGTTCAGTGGGAGTGCTTTTGGAAGGGCCTGCAAAAGGAGACTATCAGTCGGCTGAGAATTTCAAAAATCCCATTTTGGAC
Organism: Pleurodeles waltl; assembly: GCF_031143425.1. NCBI lineage: Eukaryota > Metazoa > Chordata > Amphibia > Caudata > Salamandridae > Pleurodeles > Pleurodeles waltl. Next base: position 622,169,963 of record NC_090439.1, on the reverse strand, counting down.
AACGAAGAGGATGAAAATTTCAAGGAGAAGCAAACCCCAACTTTTATCTTCAAAGGGGTAGAGTTCCGCAAGGTAGAGGAAACAGGACTCATGGCCAAATTTCATCAGGATCTCAAGGTGAGTAGAGCAACTATTTCAGTTTTTGTTTCCCCCCAACAAAGGATAGGAGGTAGTTTGAGGTTCATCAGGAAAGAGTTGGAAAAGATTACTCAAGATCCTTGGGTCTTAGAAACCCTTCGGGGTTACAGAATATAATTTTTGGATACTCTGTATCAATGCAGACAACCAAAGGAATTGTTTTTGAACAAAGAACAAGAGTTGATAGTGGAAATTGAACTTGCAAGTTTGTTGGAAAAAGGAGCAATTATGTCAGTGGGAATGGAGGATGTTGTGTTTTTAAGCACTCCTTTCTTAGTAGAGAAAAAGGAGAAAGGAGAAAGACCTGCTATAAATTTAAGGGACTTGAACAAATTCCTGGTTCACAGACATTTCAATATGGAACGGATCCATTGGTTGAGGAACTTTTTGTTAAAGAACGATTGTTGGTGAAATTAGACGTTAAAGATGCTTACTTCTCTATCCCAATGTCTAAGGACAGTCAGGTTTATCTTCAATTTTGATGGAAAGTTCAGGTTTTCCAATTTTGTTGTCTCCCTCATTCATCTTCAGCTCCTTGGTTTTTCACCAAGGTCATGAGAATAGTGGTTGCCTTTTTAAATTGTTTATTTAGATAACATTTTAATAATATCTCAGAGTGTTGACCAGCTTATCAGGGATCTGCAGTTGAAGCCAAAGCTTCTGGAATCTTTAGTTTTCTTTGTGAATCTGGAGGAGTCTGTCTTGAATCCATCTCAGAGTTGAGAGTTTATGGGTTTCTCAATAGATACTGTGAAGGTGATGTTATGTTTACCTGTAAAAAAGGTGAACAAGGTAAAGAAAGAATTTTGTTTTATGTTACAGAAGGAAAGTTTAACTTCGAGAGAGCTGTCAAGGTTGCTAATTTTGTTGTCGTCATCAATACAAGCGTTTTTTCAGGGACCGTTGCATTATCGTGTTCTTCGAAGGATAAAAGCAAGAACTCTTCAGTCGGTTTTGTGTTATGGAGACAAAATATGTCTAGACTTGGAAGCAAAGGAGGAATTAATTTGGTGGTTGTATAAACTGGACGTTTAGAATGGGCATGCAATTTTTGAGTGCATGCCACATTTTGTTTTAGATTCAGATGTAAGTCTTTCAGGATGGGGTGCCGAGTCTGGTGCACTGGAGACTGGAACGGAATTTTCATATCAATTGTTTAGAAATGATGGCAGCCTTATATGCACTCATGAGTTTCAAAAATGTTTTGAAGAACAGTGAAGTACTGCTGAAGATGGACAATGTTTCTGCAGTGGCTTAAATAAATTGGTGAGGGGGATCTCCATCCTGTTTTCTTTCTGATTTAATGAAAGAAAATAGATTTTTTTGTCTAGAGCTAACGATCAGTTTGAGAGCAGGATACTTGCCTGGAATGGACAATGTTTCTGCAGATTGGAATTCAAGGTATTTGAAAGATTTTTCAGACTGGTAGCTCTCAACCTGATGCTTTTTATGACTCTACACACCAGAACTTTATTACCTACACTACAACCCTCAATAAGATTCTAACCCGCCGATACTGCCATTTATTGTAATAGGTCGGCAGTTTTGGAGGTTCATGGTCTTATTGAGGGTGGTAGTGTAGGTAATAGTGTTCTGGTGTGTAGAGTTATGAAAAGCATCAGGTTGAGAAGCCCACCTGTGACGAGGTATAATGTTTTGTGGAATGTGAACAGGGAACTTTCTCTGTTGGCTTAATGGCCAAATAACAAGTATTTGGAATTTAGGAGGTTAACAATAAAGTTGGCTTCTTTGTTCTGCTTAATATCTTGTCTAGGATTTCTGATGTGAAGGCTTTGGAGGTAAGTAATAAACGTTATAATCACACCTGGAGTAACTTTCAAAATAATGAAAAGAATAAAAACAATGTTGGAAACTATTTTTTATCTGAAATGTGGCTCTTGTAACGAACTTTGGACCAGATGTATGAAGAAACCACTTTGTGATTCTCTAATAGCGATTTTTAAGAAATCGTTATTTCTGATTCGCAAAATGGTATGTATAATATTTACAATTCAGTAATAGCGATTTCTTAAAAATCGCAAAGGCTTTTACTGAATCGCAAATAGCGATTCTGTGCCCATTCGCACCAATGGTCCTGTAGGCCCATATTTGCGATTTTCTTGCATTTCCCAAGTTTCGAATTCCTAACTGGAATTCGCAATTTAGGAAATGCAAAACCCCAGGGTGCTGGGCGCCTAAGGCCCCCTCTGCTGCACCCCAAAAAATATTTTAGGACATGTAAGGCGCACACATGCCAAAGGGGCATGTGTGTGTTACATGTAAATTTTAAAAATGCATTTTTAATGCATTTTTAAAATGTGCACATGGTTACCGCCAAGTTTTACTTGTTGGTAATTGTGATTCCTTAATGCTCAATTCGCATTAAGGAAAAGCTTGATACATGTGCTTAAGAAATCGCAAATAAGGAATCCTTATTTTCTTATTTAGAGAATCGCAATTTGCTATTTTCTATATGGGCTAGCAATTTTAAGGAATCGCTATTTTAGCGGTTCCTTAAAATTGCACAGCGAATGCCTTTCATACATACTGAAAGTCATTTTTGCATTTGCAAACGGCCATTCGCACAGTTTGTGAATGCAAAAATGCTTGATACATCTGGCCCTTTGTATGGTACAAAGTATAAAGAAATATGAGTCCAGAACTCAAGAGTTAAGACCTGATGGATTAGATCAATTATTAATTTCTTTAGTACAACCTTATAAGTTGGTTACAACTGCAACCATTGCTATGTGGATCAAATGGACAATGCAAGAGGCAGGTTCTGACTTACAAATATTGAACCCTCATTCCATGAGAAGTGTGATGGCCCGTAAGGCATTTTGGAAGGCTGTAGGTTGGAAGGCATATTAAAAGCAGATGATTGGTCTAATCCTCTAACTTTTGTAAAACATTAGTGTAAGTCGATTTAGCATATGACTGATGTGGTGTTGGAGAGCTACCAACATGCATAATGATAGCCTCCGGTCTTGTAATGAAATACATGGAGGCTAGCATTCTTTCAGCATCTGCTTCCTTTTTTAGGTCAGTAAACATAAATAAATAAATAAGTAAATAAAAAGTGAATGATTCAGAGGGAAAGGAATGGTTAAAATATTTGTTTTTTGGTGTATGTATCATTGCAGAGTTGTTAAGATGTATTTCTTTAGTTGATTGATTTTGATTGTTTGAAGTACAAATATGTAATGGAAGAGAATTAATATTTTGTGTTATGATTTGTAGATAGCACCTAATGACTTCTTTATGCTGGGCGGATGACATATGAACTGAATTTACTGGATGATGCTGGATTTGCAATTAAAAGAGGAAGAGGATTCTGTTCAAGTACTCTTTATATGTTAAGGGTTCTAATTCTGGAATGTTCTTAGGTGTTTTTTAAGGGACTGCTGCTTGGCGTGCCATTAAAGGATGTTAATACATAATGCTAGCCTCCATGTCTTTTTTTGAAATATAGATCATCTAGTCATTACACCTGAAGAATCGCCATTCTCTTGGTATTACGCAACTTTGAGGCTGATATGTTTGACATTCTTAATGTTTACTGTTATACTCTATAGATGTTTGAAATTACAAATGTCTAGGTAAATGAACAGTAACAAATACATACAACATTGTCATCTCTGAGTCTTCGATTTGACCTGCTGCCTTTTATCAAGACAACAGCGCTCAATGTGAACTCTTGCTCACTGATACTTTTTCAGTTCAGTGAGATAAATGTTTAGTCCATGGTAATGCTGCCAGGCTGATACTGATGTGAAATAGATATCCATTGTAGTCACTTAATTTAGAGAGCGAAGTAAAATGTTTATATGTATAGTCTCTTTTTCATGGAGCAAGTCGCTACATTGTTCAAACAGTGGACAGGATCTCGCTATCTGTGTCCTTCGCCTTCCTGTCCCTGCCCCTGTCAGGGTCAATGACATTAACTGTACCAGTTTTGAGGATTAAGTCATCATGATCTGCTTGGCTCTGGTTGTCATCCACATCCTGATATTTCACTCGAGTTTTCTGGGTCGCCTTGCTGAAGGCATCTTTCAACTGCTGCTTAAATTCAATATCTGGGCAATAGATGTACTCATATAAGACACCAGCAAGCACTGCTCCTATTATTGGTCCAACCCAATAAATCTGAAAATGGAAAATGAAACACAATGTTAAGAAAAGAAATACACAATAATCTAATGGTGATGGCAGAATATATTGCTGCCTCAATATTCAGTGTGTCTTGCTTAGTATTCAGCATTTTTGCCAGTCTTTTAAAAAAGCCAAACTATGGGACAATCATGTAATCAGCACAATCTATTACAAACATGCCTTTTCTCTGAAACAAAATCTATCTATCTATCTATCTATCTATCTATCTATCTATCTATCTATCTATCTATCTATCTATCTATATACACATATACAGTCATTAACAGTAACTCTGTAGTTATAGTTAAACTGAACATTCCATTGAAATTAAATGTTAGGTTTGTTTATAACATTGGTCCAATTTGATAAATCTTCAAGAAATTTGTCTCATCCTTGGAAAAATTGACTAAGGTTTGTAATGCCAAAAGTTTTGCAGATCCAGTGGGTAAAGTAGCAAGGGGCAGAAAGAAAAGCATTTCTGCTCCAGCAAAAATCACTGATGAGATTTTCCCAAAATGTCACATTAAAATAGACATTTACTAATAAAACATGCCTTTTCAGGATCTGTGTACGGAGACTCAAGCTGTGGCCTGCAAGAAGTATCCTTGTGTCTTGGCTCCAACCAATGTCTAATAGGCACTGCTAAACTAGCCCCTTCCTTCCAAGACTTCAAAGAAAACCCCGGGGTCACTAATGCCAGAGTTCTGCTTGTTCGCCCTTTGTCCCTGTGAGAAGGACATGCTCAGGCATTTCTACTAATCACCATATGCAGATTTCTTCCCCATCTCCTTTCTCTGGTAAGAGGAGGTTAATACCACACAAATGAGCATAATGGCCAGGTGTAGCTTAGAACTTGTGGCTAGCCAGTAGGGTAATTAACTTGCAACGGCAAGATAGCTGAAAACTCAAATCTCATTAAAGCTAGCACAGTTTAACACAAGAAAAGTCACATCAATCATTCCTCTATGTTGAGAACATTCCAAAGTAGTATTTTGTGGAATTTTTAACCATACTATAAATACAGTAGAGCACTACAGACTTACACTTTAGTAAAAAAGGAAATTGATTTTTTATTGGGATGCATAAGGCCTCTGCATTGCTATAATCAATTTATTCAGAGTCCTATTTGCTATGGGCTACTATTGTGCAGATACCAAGGTGAGTCAGACAGTAGACATCTTCTCTCAGCCTAAATGAATGTGGCGGTTTGTAATCAGCACAGAGTTCTTACGCCAGCTAAATGACAGATGGATGGTCTTATTTAAAAAATGAGTGCTGGCATGTATAATTCAAATTCATTTTATCAGAAACTTACAGTTAGCGAGATTAAAATAGGGACACCCACTCATAGCAGATATCCAAATACCGCAGGTTAAAAATCAAAAACACTGTTTGATTAAGAGGGTCAAAATCCAGTTTTTAACTTAAAATATAAATCACTCACCACATGCAATATTCACAACCTCACCCTTGATGTGACAGACATAATTACAAATTGACATAAATGTTGTTACAGTTGAGGTTACTTATCATATTAGCAGTAACACTATCATGACTAGATGACTATGGACATAGTAGTGTTGTTTATGTAATGTTACTTGATAATGTTACCCTTTTTGCTGTTATTTATGGTATAAATTATGTGAGGTTAAAGCATTGCATGTGGTCTGAAATTATGGTTTGCATTGCTTTTTTGTGAATTATGGTCTACTGAGCAAACCATAACTGGTGAATGAAACTTGTTTTTCAGATTTAATTTGTAACCATAACTGTATGATAACTGTGGTTTTTAAGTACATTTCTGGCTTTTTATAAATATAGGCTTCTAAACAATCCTAATCATAACTTTTCTTTAGCAGTGATTTTTTCACTGAATATATGATTTCACTCACATAGTCTATCCAACATTGAAAGCATGTGTTGGCCACAGGAGCTCGCCTTCAGCAGGCTTTAGCCGAATCTACCACGGGTGACCAACCTCTTCTTCACAAGCCTGTTCACCAAGCTCTGCACCAAAACCACTATGGTAGCCCTGCCCCGATATACACAGCTTTGCTTTCATGCACTTCTTTGACCTCACACTTGATGTCACAGATTTATAACACATGGCATCATTAGTGACACCATTGTGATTTTGTCCATATAGGGTCTTTGCATACTAGATGGATTAAAAACGTGGCTGTGCACTCAGTCACAGGCGTGCAAAGCTGAGGTCAATGCAAAGAGTGAAGGTCTCACAGAAGCACAGCACAGGTCTTGGCCTTCATCTTTTCGTGGTTAAAGAAAACTTAAGACTATGAAAGTAAAGATGCATTTTAATGAGGATGTCTGCCCTGTTGCTCAGAGACAAATTGCTCTTCATTTACAAGACGTTGTTAAAAAAGAACTTAAATCAGTACTTAAGCATGACATTATTGAGCATTCCAATTGTCAAACACCATGGATTTCTCCCTTTGTGGTAGTTCCCAAAATGGACAGTGAAGGAGCTGTACACAATGTGATGACATGCATCAGGCAAACAAGGCAATTGAATGAGAAATACATCCAGATCCACACATTGCTGACATGATAATCCAATTAAGTGGTGCAAAGGTCTTCTCTTGCCTTGATTTAAATAAATGCTTTCATCAGTTAGAACTCAAAGAAAATTGCAGGTACATTACAACATCTTCTACACGTTGGCTTCTTTCAATACAAAAGACTTAGGGCCTGTTTAGATCTTAACGGAATTGGTTCCATCATCGATCTTTCATCAGTTTTCCTGCCCACTGACATGGCAGTCCACCTACTCTATTTAGATGTTGGTAGGCCCATAGACGAAAGTCTGTCAAGGAACTGCTGTCACTGCCAGGATTGTACACCCTCTGTTAGAAATGTGATTCATGCTTGGTTAGAGTAGGCACCTAAGCCAGGCAGGGACCACCACTCTAATCAGGGCAAGGAAGCTGCACACCCAGGATAAGCCCTGCTCACCTCCTTGGTAGCTTGGCATAAGCAGTCAGGCTTTTCCCCGAGGCCATGTGTAAAGTGTTGGCACAACACACACAACACATGTGGCACAATAAACACACCTCACAGGAAACACATCAACAATTTCTATAAAAATAAACTGTACTGCATAAAACATCATTAGACCAAAAACGATATTTATTAGCAATACCCTGCTACACAAGCAGTTGTCAGAGCATCACACAGGTTATTAGTACTCTGCAAAAGTAAGCAGTAATCACGTAAACATATAGATTATTGGTGTTCTGCAATACCAGCCGTAGTCAGGTTGTCATTATCACCAAAAATGCACATGTCAGTGTCAGAAATGGGGTCTCTGGTTGGGAGTCAGTTTGCACTCTGTACAAGCAGGGACCCTCACTCGAGTCAGGGAGAGGAAGTTAAACTCCTAAGACAACCCCTGCTCACCCCCTTGGTAGCTTGGCACAAGCACTCAGGCTTATCTCAAAGGCAATGTGGAATGTATTTGTACAAACACACAGTCATAAAGTGTCTTAATCCATAGAAATCAATGGATGCTTTGTTTTACACAAAGTACCTGGTTTGTGTAAAAAATAAGGCCGTATGGGCAAGGGTGAGGTGGAAAAGTCAGCAAAGCATTGATTCCTCACTTGCAAGTGAGGCTCTGCATCGCTTCTTCTCTGGTCATGTGGGCAATCTGTCTTTTTTGTCACCCGCAGAAGAGCGATGCATCGACTTCCGGACGGGCGACCGCGGATCTGAGCAGGTTCACTAGGATTTGGACGCCCAGTGACAATTCGTGGAAATTCAGGCACACGGTGGGGAAGAGCCACGCTGCGTGTGTGATGCATTGATTTTGGCAGCTGCTAGCGGGTGCTGCGTCGATTTTCCAGCAGCAATGCAGGCGGTGCTTCAATTTTTCAGCCGCAAAGCAGCTGCTGCGTCAATGTTTCTCCTGCACGGCTCCTGTGCATACATTTCAGTCTTGGTTCCACCAGGTTCTGCTCTCAAGTGTCCATGGACTGGATTGGGCACCACTTAGCAGGGTAGGAGTCTCATCAAGAGAGTCCAGGTACTGGCAGAGAAAGTCTTTGATGGCCCTGATACTTCAGAACAGGGGTCAAGCTCAGTCCAAGCCTTTGAAGACACTCCACAAGCAGGAAAACACAGCAAAGTCCAGTCTTTTTCCTCTATCAGGCAGAAGCTGCAACCCAGTAAAGGACACTCACAGGCAAAGGGGCAGTACTCCTCATCCAGCTCTTCAACTCTTCCCCTTGGCAGAGGTCTTGATCCAAAGTAATCTAAAAGACTGGGGTTTTGAGTCCACTACTTAAACTCCTTTGTGCCTTTGAAGTAGGCAAACTTCGAAGGAAAGTCTCTGTTCTTTACAAGATCCTTCCTTTCCCTGGCCTGGATCCCGACACACACCAGGTGTTTAGAGACTGCATTGCGTGAGGACAGGCTCAGCCCCTTCAGGTGTAAGTGTCAGCTCCTCTCTCCCCACTCTAGCCCAGGAGACTCATCAGGATATGCAGGTTACACCCAGCTCCCTTTGTGTCACTGTCTAGAGGGAATTCACAAACAACCCAACTGTCAGTCTGAGCCAGACGTGGATTCCATAGGCAGACAGAAGCAGAGAATGATTAAGCAAGAACATGTCAATGTTCTAAAAGTGGCATTTTCAAACTGACAATGTAAAAAACAACTTTACCAAAAGGTGTATTTTTAAATTGTGAGTTTAAAGACCCCAAACTCAAGAACTCAATTTGCTCCCAATGGGAAACTGCACTTAAAAGATATTTAGATATTTGAAGGCAGTCTCCATGTTAACTTATGAGAGAGATAGGCCTTGCATTAGTGAAAACCGAAGTTGGCAGTATTTCAGTGACAAGAAATATAAAACACATTAGTACATATCCTACCTTTAACATACACTACACCCTGCTGATGGGGCTACCTAAGGCCTGACTTAGGGGTGCCTTACATGGATAAAAAGGGAAGGTTTGGGCCTGGCAAGTGGGTATACTTGCCAGGTCAAATTTTCAGTGCAAAGCTGCACACAGACACTGTAGTGGCAGGTCTGAGAAATGTTTACAGGGCTACTCATGTGGGTGGCACAGTCAGTGCTGCAGGACCACTAGTAGCATTTGATTTACAGGCCCTGGGCACCTCTGGTGCACTCTACTAGGGACTTACAAGTAAATCAAATATGCCAGTCATGGATAAACCATTCACCATCATAATTTACACAGAGAGCATATGCACTTAAGCTCTGGATAGCAGTGGTAAAGTGCCCAGAGTCCTAAAACAAACAGAAACTGGTCAGAACAAATAGGAGGAGGGAAGCAAAATGTTTGGGGATAACCCTGCAAAAAGGGCCAGGTCCAACAGTCAGAATAAACATATCAGAGCTGCCAAGACAGCAGCATGAATGTACATAAAATGAACCATTCCCATCAGGCACATGTCAGAGTAAACAGGTCGTCATGAATTCCAAGACATCATCATGTATACACATCCCATGAAGCACCCTCATACTTTGCCTAAGTCATAAACAAAGCTGAGTCAGGTCATGACAAGAAAAGTGGGATACACAAAGATGAGCGCACCAACATATCAGGGAAAGGAAGAATGCCATGCAATAAGTATAGGAATCACCCTACCTCGCTCACCACTGGGACTTAGTGCAGAAATACCACACACTTGCACTTATATTATACAATGGGCAGTAATCTGAATTGAGACCTGTTTGCACAGGATCTCCTGCGCTCCTCTTACACTACGCACAGTATTCCTCCAGTACTCTAAGCAGGATCGGGGACCTCCATTGAGGGTTGCCATCCCGTCCTGTTTACTGTACCCACACTGCTGCTCTAACGAATGTATGCACCCAAACCCTCTACCTCCTACCCTTTCCCTGCCACTGTAGAGGGACCTCTAAGGGTTCCCTTTTGATGGGCGGGAAAGCAATCATCAGCTTCCTGTGTCCTTTTGGTGCAGCAGCGGATTCCTGAGCTCTGGATCCCAGCAGGGCCGAGACCCCTAACAAGGGTTCCCTCTCGACCTTCCACAGAGTCAGAAAAGACAGCCCCCCTCTTTCCTCTGGGAAACTTTGGTTGGCCCCTGCACTTGAGCACTTCAGCTTGGTGCAGCAGCTGCCCGCCTCCACACGGCTGCAAAAGTGAAAGCACCAAAGCAGGGGCCTGCTCGTGCTCCACTCACACTCGATGAGAGGCTTCAGAAGGGCGCCTCTCCACTTTTTCCGTGTTGGGGAGGGGGGCCACAACTACAGTGACACCGGGGTGCTCCCTGTGCCCACAGCAGACCACTACTGAAGCCCTCTTCATGTGCTATTCTAGCCAGCCATAAAGTGCTCTTTACGCACCGTTTCAGGGGGCCATACAGTGCTTTACACGCGCTGTCGATAAAAGTCATAAAGCGCTCTCGCATTGACTTAGGAGACCACAGAGCACTCTTCCCACTAAGAAGCAGGGGAACACTGAAGTGCCCCTTACGCAATGAAGTAGTCAAAACAGGGGGGAATGGGGCACACCACCCAGCCCCTGGAGATCACTGGGGAAGGTTAAAGGGTAGGTGAAGCAGCACTAGCCAGCACATCAGGGTTCTTGGAGCAAAGCAACAGTCATCCTTGTGACCCAGCAGGCCACAGGTCAGCTCTTCTGGTGGTTCCTCATAGCAGCATAACAGGTTCCTCTGACAGGTCCATGTGTTGTCTACCAATGGGGGGGCAGCCCCCGGTACTTTTACTCATTTTGTGAAGATTCCACAAAAAGGGGAGAGAGGGTTCTAACCAGCACTAACCTGTTCCAAGAATGCCCTTCTCCTCCAGCACTGGCTCCAGACAACAGTAGGGGGAAGCAAGCCCTTTGTGTGAGACCAGGGCACAGCCTTTACAGATGAAGGTGTGCTCCGCCTCTACCTCTTTCAGCTCAGGAAGACCATTCAGTATGCAGATGCACTGTTGTGACACCTCCACCCTCTCTGTGTATAGGGTATCTGGGAAGTATGCACAAAGCCCACCTGTCACTCCGCTCCAGAAGTGTATTGGAGTCAAGCTACAAAACACCAGAGTCAGAAGCACAGAGAAATGCCCACTTTCCAAAAGTGGCAATTCTATAATAGTAATAAAAAATCCACTGACTTACCATACCAAACATGCCCACGCCACCCTCATAGATCAGACAATAACAGTTAGACATGTGTTAGGACATTTCCAATGTAATCCTTTGAGAGGAGCAGCGCTCACAGTAACGAGAAACTAAATAGGCAGTTTGTCACTACTAGGACATGTAGTACATAGAGACATATGTCCTACCTTTCACATACACAGACCCTGCCCGTAGGGCTAGCTAGGGCCTACTTTAGGGGTGACTTGCATGGAGTAAAAAGGGAGTTCCAGGCCTGGCAAGTAAATTTAGATGCCAGGGACCTTTAGCAGTAACTGCACATGCAGGCCCTGCGGTGGCAGACCTGAAACAGATTTGAAAGGCTACTTCTGTGAGTGGCGCAGGCTGCTCTGCAGGCCCACTAGTATTTAATTTACAGGTCCTGGGTTTAAGGGATACCACTGTACAAGGGAATTATAGGTAAATTAAATGTGCCAATCAGGTGTAAGCCAATCATACCAAATTTAGAAGGGAGAGAACATGCACTTTAGTACTGATACAGCAGTGCTAAAGTGCCTAGAGTCCTAAAGTCAACAAAAAGAGGTCAGAAAAAACAGGAGGAGGAAAGCAAAAAAAAGTTTGGGGATGATCCTGTAAAAATGGCCAAGCCTAACACCCGCATCAATGGTGCAATAGGCAAAAGTATCTGGCGGCAGGCCTCCAGTCAGTTTTACATGTGGACTAATCATGATGTGCCTTCATGCCGAAGTAACTGTGGCGGCTAAACCTCCACACATGAGTTGGTGGATTGGGAGTGTTCTAAGCTCAAAATGTATCTTTTTTTGAGTTTTTAAGTTCCTGCCACCATGAACCCGATCGTACAAGTCATACCTTTGCTGCTGCTACTGGATTGAGATAAAAATGAACTCCATCATCACCAGAACCGAAGGTAAGTGATTGATTAACTGTTATCCTCAGAATTGTCGGTGTACATTAGCACTAGACACTTGCATGTTTAAAAAATATTTGCAAGCAATAGTACAACGATGTGCAATGCATATGTGTGTAATGTGGTAGTTAAAACAACTTTGAAAAATCCTAAGTATATCATTAAGACTCACCAATCTTGTAATAAGTGCCTTTATGCCAATGTACACCTACAGAAACAGTGACATTAATCCCTAAATCAAAATGTGTTCATGAAGGTGTTTGTAATAATTTTCTCTACACATCACTTAAAATAAATGTCATAAACATTCTCAGTCACAAAGATAGAAACATTAATGATTTTGGTGTAACTTTCCAGTAACATGATGAACGCTTGCACCATCACCATCACAAATATACAACACTAACATATGCACTATATAAATATGTCAAAAATAAAACCTTTGATTGTCACTGTCAGAAATGAAAATAAGTGCATGTCACACATTTGTGCATAAATAACATTATCAGCAAACAATTACTAATAATCTAAAATTATTGCCAGTACAAAGGTATTAAAAATGAATGAAACTTTCATATAACAATGAGGCACATCTCTCCATGAAATTAAAATAAAAAGGAAATAACTGTCCAAAGAGTCCAGGAGTGGACATGTGAACTTCAGGCCCTGAACTTGCTTCCTTATTGCACTGCCAACTACAACCTCCTCAGGAAGGATCTTACTTGGGAGGGGGGTTTGGGAGGGGTGCACTTGGTTTTTTGAGGGGTGGGTTCAGGTTTGGGAGGGGTGGCTTGGAGTTTGGGAGGGATGGGCTTACATTTGGGAGGGGTGGTTTGGGACATGGAAATAAAAGATCTTCTTTGGGAAAATGGGTAGGATAGTTGGCAGGGAGTTGGGTTTGGGAGGCAGATGGAGTTGGAGTGCAGTGAATGATGTGTGTGTGTGTCTGTTAAGGGTGCAGTTGCCTGTGGGTCTGGCGTATGTGGTGTACGTTTGGGTGTGTGTTTTTTCCTGGGTGTATGTAGTTCAGGGGAGTGTAGGTATTTGTGTCCAGTGGGTGTTGTATCTAATGTATGTGTCTGTGGGTGTGTGGATGGGTGTGCTGTTGAGGTGCTTGCAGATGTGGTGGTGCATGTGGGTGTGGTGGTGGGTGGACATGTGGGTGTGGTATGGGTGTGGTGTCTGAATGTGCTGGTGGTGGTGGCTGTGCATGTGGGTGTGGTAGTGGATGTGGTACCTGTGGGTATGCAGGTGGTAGTGGTGGTTGTGCATGTGGGTGTGGTGGTGGGTGTCGTATCTGTGGTGTATGCTTGTGGTGGAGGTGGCAGCAAGTGTGGTTTATGTGTGTTGTTTGTGTGTGTGCCTGTGTTTTTGGTGTGTTTGTGTTTATATATGGACGTGCTGCTTGAGTGTGTTCCAGTGGGTATGTGCAAAGGAGTGAGAGTGCTTTGGACACGGCTGGGAATAGGCAATTGGGACGTGGAAGGGGCTGGAGTTGGGGCACAGGGTTAGGATGGTTGGGATGGTTGGGATTCTCCAGTCAGTGAGGAGGCTAGACCTTGAAATGTCCTCTGTAGGCCAGATATAGCACTTTGAATGCTTTCCAAGTAAGCTACCATTTGTTATGTCTGGCAACTAAGCCCCTTGTTGGCATTCAGGAGTGCAGTCTGGACTGCATAGATGTTTTGTGGGAGGTACATAGCCTCCTCACTGAGGGCAGCAGGGGGCCAGTGGCAGAGAGGGCTATACCATTCTATGGGGGCAGGTTTGGCCAACGGGGGAGAGCAAGAGGGAGGGTGGAGGTGGGTCTTTGGGTGGCCGACAGGGATGCAGGTAGAACTGTAGCAGTAGGGTCCTCCACCACTAGGGACTGGTCTACTGTGGAGGCCTCTAAAGATGATGTTGATAAACGTTTGACCTCTGTGCTAGTCCCCTCACCCTGCATGCCACTGGACCCCCTCGGTGTTGATGGTGTCAGCACCCAAACCACATTTGCCAGCTGCTTCCCAACGGACATGACCAATGTCTCCCCCACCTGCCCCTGATGATGATGAAATGACATATGCAACAGTTTTATTGTATCTGTGTAAATAGAATTGATCATGAACTTTGATCACAAATCATTTTCCAAGTCTTCATATTTCTCCAGCTCCAAGGCTCTCAAACTTGGATTCTTAATTATCATTATCTCATGCATGTATGATGCATTATCTGAAACCATATAGTCACAATTTTGTAACTCCCCATGCTAGCTCCTATGTCATGTATGATCCTGTCTCATCCATTTTTATTTCTCTGCAGGAACTGTTTCACACCTCTAATTGCTAGGGCTTTGTTGTTTAGAACAGTGAACATATGTCACCAAAAATTATATAAACCAAAAATACATTTGTATAGTGTGTTTACAAGGTCAAAACATCTGCATTATTTACATTCACAACAAAACATTATGGATCAATATATTTCTATAAATACTCCAATGTTGTACAAATTTGTCTATAAACGGAAAGCCTGTTTCCTTTGTCTGCCCATATTTCAATGGTAACACTACTTCAAGTAACTAAAGTATATTGCAAATGTACTAAATATTATGTGGATTCTGTACTGAAGTAGCTTAGCAATGTATCACACACTATGCACATAACTATGCTGTTGAAGATATTTTGAAAAATATTTTTGTGGTGGATTGAAAAAATGACTTCTACAGAATAAGTAAATATATAGGCCTTGATACATTTCTAATCCACTTCAGTACAGAGCAAAAGCATTTTCACGTTTGCCTCCTAATTATCTCTAGTTATTTGAAGTCAGATATACCATTGTGTAAATGTTTTACAAACTATGATGTATTTCACTTAAGGTAAAAATTGGTACAATATCACAGTAAATATTACATACACAGACTCATACTTAATTCTTTTCATCAAAGATTGACATGCATTTGGCAATATGATACAGATTACACCTTGATGCTCTTCCATGTTAGACACGATTTGGGCCTGATATTGACTTTTCAAGATGGGATATCAACATATATGTGATGGAACCTTCTATCGGCAAAAGCCCCCTTAAGTATCACATTTGTCACCATAATTGATTGATCATCTGGACATAACTAAGGACATAAAATGTAGTTTGGGGTATCTGTAATTCTGTCATCATCTTGGGCACATTTCTTTTTGTTTCAATAAATGCAGTTTGCCTACTCAATTCACGGTGGTTGGAACAGACTGGCTAACATGCACATTTCTGAAGGAGTAAGGCTTCATTTCAATCTGCTGCTGTCAACATAAACTGACTTGAATCAAAACATATTTTTGCCATTTTTTGATAAGGAATTATGCTATTGTGCTCATGTTCCTAGTACTTTTGGACCAGATACTCATTATTGTTTGGTCATGGTACCAGCTCACCAATGTAAAGTCAGAAACATCAACTGTATCATAAGAGCTTTATATGCCATGTCACCTGTAAAACAGCCTACATTGCCTACTCACATTTGGGATGGAGCATTGCAGTTGACGATATCCTCAAATGGGGCCGCCTTGGTACAACCGCCCCTCATAACATAGACAAAATGCAGATGCCTCTTTTTAGGTCGGATATTCAAGACCTTTTGTATATACTTTCGTGTATACTTCTTTGAGGGCTACAAGTCCGCCTAATGCTTCTCAGTAGTTTATGGCAGTGTCCTTTAGAAATCCTTCCTTCTAAGTGGTTAATCTTTCCTATGTGTCCTACCGTTTTCTCCTTTATCTACTTCCACGGAGCACCCCCCAGTTCCTGTACCGTTCCACTTGTCCCATTATAACATCTGCGCCAGGGACAATTTTTTCCTTGTTTCTTCCCCCAGCTGGGTTTGCTAGTTTTCTGCAGGTGTTCTGCTCCATGTTCATTGTTTTGTGTCAGCACACTTAGCTTGTGTCTGTAAAACAATGTAGCTGTGTATGCATGCATAAACAAATTTTAATTCAGGATCCACTAATAACTCCCCAATGGATTGAAACTTGAGTTTAAAAAAAAAATGTTTAACACTCAGGGAGAGTATACATGGAGACTCGAACTCTGCATCCTATGTCTAAAGTTGTCAGCTCTGAATGTTATGCCAAATAATCTCTCCAAGACAAATCCTATTTTTTTAGGGTGGGGGGTTATCTCCTTTTCTCTCACTGAGTCACCCTCCCAACATGCACTCACCCTTAACCCCTTCCTCCCTTTTGGTTCCCTGAGCGCCTGTGTTCAAAATTAATTTCAATTATATAGAGCTGTTGGACTTTTTTGCTTATGCAGGGTCATCCCCAATCTTTTTGCCTCCTGCCTCCTATTTTTTCTGACCTGTTGCTGTTGGCTTTTGAACTCTGAGCACTTTACCACTGCTAACCAGTGCTAAAGTGCATATGCTCTCTGTGTAAAATTGTATGTAATTGGTTTAGCCATGATTGGCATATTTGATTTACTAGTAAGTCCCTAGTAAAGTGCACTAGAGGTGCCAGGGCCTGTAAATCAAATGCTACTAGTGGGCCTGCAGCACTGGTTGTGCCACCCACATAAGTGGATCTGTAATCATGTCTCAGACCTGCCACTGTAGTGTCTGTGTGTGCAGTTTTAACTGTAACTGTAAAAGTGTACCCACTTGCCAGGCCTAAACCTTCCCTTTTCTTACATGTAAGGCACCCCTAAGGTAGGCCCTAGGTAGCCCAAAGCTTGCCTCCTATTGTTTGAAGTCTCAGGGACAGCAAAGACTTCTCTCTGCCTGCACCTGGAGTCTCTGGATAGACTCCTGCTCTGACAAGTGGCGCCCTATCCAGTCCCTGGGCCCTTGAAAGGAAAGCTGGTGGAAATCCAAGGAAATCGACTTCAGACGACTTCGGACCGGCGCCGCTGCTGAATCCGGTGACGCCGCCTGCACCCGACGCCGTGACCTTCGTTGGAATGCGACGCTCTTCGCAGGCCCGACGCCGCTGCAGCCCCGCTGAAGTCCGCAACTCTGTGAAATCGCCGCACCACGTCGTGACCGACGCCACTCGAAGTGCACAGATTCAACATTTCGCCCCGACGCCGCGATCCCCGACTTCTCGCATCAACTTGTTTTCCCTCTTCACCAAAGGTACTGTACTTGGGGGTCTACGCGACTCCGTGTCCAGTCTCGCCGGGGTCGGCTTGTTGGGAACGACTCCGTCACAACGCCATGTTAACACCTCATCGAAGCATTTTTGTTTCTAAGCACTATTTTTTAGTTTAATCTTTAAAAATTCATAACTTGACTTGTGTATGTCGGATTATTGTCGTTTTGGTCTTGTTTTGTTTAGATAAATATTTCCTATTGTTCTAAACTGGTGTTGTGTCATTTTATAGTGTTTTCATTAAGTTACTGTGTGTGTGGGTACAAATACTTTACACCTAGCACTCTGAGGTTAAGCCTACTGCTCTGCCAAGCTACCAAGTGGCTAAGCAGAGGTTAGCTGAGGGTGATTCTCTTTTACCCTGACTAGAGTGAGGGTCCTTGCTTGAACAGGGGGTAACCTGACTTTCAACCAAAGACCCCATTTCTAACAAGCGCTTACTACCCTTTATTAAAAAGCCTTTCTTTTTAGTAAGCATGGGGATATTAAGTGATTTGCGAAGAATCACAGGATGTGGAGCCGACGCCAAGGCTTGAACGTGGTTCCCCAGCTCCCAGGTCAGCAGCTCTGGCCATTACGCTACACCCTTTCACCTCCCTCTGATGAATCTCCCTCATGAATCCTTTTTCTCTTTTTATGTGTCTCGGTGATGCCTGTAAATCTTTCTATGTTTCCATTGCTGCTTCTTCTAAAATGTGAATGTTTGCTGTATTTTCTTTTTCAGGTGCAGCGCAGGACTCCGTGCGGGATTCTGACATGGGTGCAGTCCAGATAGGTCTGTCCTAATTTCAACCCCTTTCATCCTAACAAGGATACTGACAAGTTGTGCCTTGTATACTGCTGGTAGATCATTCTGTCTCCGGCACAAAACCCAGTGTGTAGGTCTTGGACATTAAATAGGTTATTTTCTGCGCATATTATGCGTATTTGGCAAGGCTATATTCTAAAATGCTTATTCATGCATAATTAAAGCTTCCTGAGATGTTGTACATCATGAGGTGCTGCATAATTGAACTATAATGAAGGCAACAGCGAGCACGTTCGACTGCTACTGATGCTGTCAGGCAGTTTTGGGAAGTGAGTTGGGCCTGGGATTGAATCAATGCTATGGTCACAAAACTTTAAACAAGTTGATATTTAGAACACTTAGCCCCATCCAACCACCCCCTTTGGTGCAGCCACGCACTAAGGCGGATGTTTTTTTATGTTTAGATCAGGAACGTGCTCTTTGGGACACATGGATTCGGAGACCTTGCATTTCAAGAGAGCAATCCCACCTGAGTGAGTTTCAGGAGCACTGCACTGTGGTTATTAAAAAAAAGTCAGGTCCACGTTGACTTTGGTAACATACAAATAAGCATTTTACACATATAATACAGCAACTGCTCTGGATTTATAAAAACAGGTGAGTGATGCATGTCAGCAACATAAAACTCAAGCGCAATTAAATTAGTGAATTATCAGTAACACTAAGATATATTAAACAGTAGCCCCTTGTTATGATATGATTCAAAATCACCTCAGTGGTATGGGCCTGGGTGGTTAGTAATACAGCCAGTGGTCACTGGTGTTTTTTCATTCTATTTCAAGCCTCATTGCTTGGTTCACCGGTGAGGAAGTGTCACTCATTTAGCAATAGCATGTTACTCAAAAGTACAATTAAACCAAAGAAATGTCACACACAAGCAATGTGAAAACTTGCAAGATGTGTTTGCTTGAGTAGAAAAGTAGGTACCTATTATAAAGTCATACTTTAGTCTAGACTACTTCACTCATTGGTTTCCCCACGTTCATCAAATCTTGAGCAGGGGGGGATTCCTTTTTGGCTCAACAGGTTAAGATTTGGAAATCTACCAGCATGAATAAGAAACAATTGTCTACCACCTCTAATTTCAAGTAGCTTTAAAAACCTGGCTGTTAGACCTGAAGCCTTAGGGTAGTCACCCCTAACTTTTTGCCTGCCTCCCTCCACTTTTGAGATACTGTTTTTGCTGGTTTTTAGACTCTGCGCACTTTACCACTGCTAACCAGTGCTAAAGTGCATATGCTCTCTCCCTTTAAACATGGTAACATTGGATCACACCCAATTGGGCTATTTAATTTACTTATAAGTCCTTAGTAGAGTGCACTATATGTGCCCAGGGCCTGTAGATTAAAAGCTACTAGTAGGCCTGCAGCACTGATTGTGCCACCCACTTCACTAGCCCCTTAACCTTGTCTCAGGCCTGCCATTGCTAGGCCTGTGTGTGCATTTTCACTGCCAATTTGGCTTGGCATTTAAAAGTACTTGCCAAGCTTAAAACTCCCCTTTTTCTACATATGTCACCCCTAAGGTGTGCCCTAGGTAACCCCTAGGACAGGGTGCTGTGTGGGTAAAAAGCAGGACATGTACCTGTGTAGTTTACATGTCCTGGTAGTGTAAAACTCCTAAATTCGTTTTACACTAGTGAGGCCTGCCCCCTTCATAGGCTAACATTGGGGCTGCCCTCATACATTGTTTGAGTGGTAGCTGCTGATCTGAAAGGAGTAGGAAGGTCATATTTAGTATGGCCAGAATGGTAATACAAAATCCTGCTGACTGGTGAAGTTGGATTTAATATTACTATTTTAGAGACGCCACTTTTAGAAAGTGAGCATTTCCCTGCACTGAAATCTTTCTGTGCCTTACAATCCACGTCTGGCTGGGTTTAGTTGACAGCTCCATGTGCCTTCACTCAGACACACCCCAAACACAGGATACTCAGCCTCACTTGCATACATTTGCATTTTGAATGTGTCTTCCTGGCTGGGAGGGTGTAGGGCCTGCTCTTACACAAAGGACTGCCACACCCCCTAATGGGACCCTGGCAGACAGGATTGAACTGAAAAGGGACCTGGTGCACTTCTAAGCCACTCTTTGAAGTCTGCCCCACTTCAAAGGCACATTTGGGTATAAAACTATGGCTTGAAAGACATACAATGAATAAGGGCAGTATGGAAGTGCTGCTATGTGTGTCAGTGAGAGCATGGTTTTGCGTAATGTATGAACAGGTGCGTGTGTGTGTGTGTAGGAGTGGGACATACTTATATGGCAGTGTCATATGTACTTGCAGCACAGGATATACCCTCCCCCAATGTGGCACCATGACATGGCTGGAACATACATATAATGAAAAAATAAAAATTCAGTCAATAACTTGAAATGCTCTTTTTTTTGCACATTACTTTTCTCTCATTTTGACATATGTCATCTAAACTTATGGGACAGTTTCTACTGGCCACCGAAAGTAAGGGGCATGCAGGTTGTAACATGACATCTTGATAAGTCAGTAAATAGAAATGAAAAGTCATGTCACCTCATTTACTCAGATGGCTTTTCTTTTCAGTTCACAGACATTTCAAATATTGCTAAACATCATAATGTCCCCTGCCAGATTATTGAATTGACTAAACTCCAATCTCAACACTTCACTCAGGAGTTACAGGGGACAAATTACCCTGTGTCTTAAGAAAAAACAAGTTAGCTAGAAATACTTTTTCCATACAAACATTTACCTGTTCCTCTGGGTTCCCATAGAGCTGGCTGTATAGGACCAAGACCTCTGTGGTGAGAACTTCCTCAGCTGAAAGTTAGGGGCCCTGTCTCCTGCTTTGCCCAGTACCTTAGCTCCTAGAGACCACCAACTGCAGCAAAAGTGGATGACATGTATTGATGGCTGCAGTGTTAGGAGGCAAGTGAGCTTTTTTCCTAATGCTGCGTATATATACGCGACAGAAGCGATCCGCAATTGAGACAGGCACAGCCATCAGCTTTCCTGCATAGCCGTAACACACATGGTAGCCTATGACTGTGTCCGTTGTGTAGCTTTGTATCTCCTAAACGGCAACTTCCACCAAAGGCCGGCAGATTACCAATGTCCTGATGGCAAGGTAAGACCGCCCACATTTTAGGATTTGAACCAGAGTATTTTTAAATGTTAAGTGCATCACCAACACTCAAAACGGAGGCTAGTTTGTTTACCAATGTAGAATACATACAACACAGTTTTTAGTTCATTTTGGCACACTATTCAGTAATGCATTACTGTGTTTTACCACAACAGTGATGCTGTGTATTTTATACTTCTGTTAACAGAATTTTATTAAAACAAACAAAAAAAGAATGTGTAAATGATACAGTTCAAATGCATTACTTATGCTTTAAAAAAATGACATGCCAAAAATTGTTATATACTAAGTTGCAAAACCACTAGTAACTAATGTGTACATAAAGTACTAAAAATATATGTAACTTTAATGAGACATGAGATGTGTGTTGCTTAGCAAAGTATTGATTTGCACTTTTCTTACTCAAATGCAGACTTATGAACCCAGGGAGAGGTAGAAGAGAACAGCCTCAAGTGTTCAGATCTTTTCCAGACCAGGGAAGAAGGAGACATTATAAGAAATACAGATTGAATAGGCAAACTATTCTTGATGTATGTCACCAGCAGGAGCCTAATCTTCTGCCTCACAATAGGAATACAACAGCAATAACACAAATAGTGAAATCATTGCACTACTTCATTTTGGTGACACTGGATCTTTCCAATACATCATGGCAGTATCCGGAGGCATGTCACAACCAACCTGCAGTGGTGTGCTACAAGAAGTCCTTTCTTCAATGATGGGACACAACAGCTCCATCCAGTTTCCATGACATCAGGATTTTGCCAATGTGAAGGAAGATTTTATTCTTTGGGTGGCATGCCACACATGGTTGGAGCAATTTATGGCACACATATTGCCTTGGTTCCACCACATGCCAGGAAACAGGTCTACCCCAGTCAGACGAAGTTCTATTCATTCAATGTGCAAGTGGTCTGCTTACCTTTTCACTGCCACTTCGACTTGGCATTTAAAACTACTTGCCAAGCCTTAAACTCCCCTTTTTCTACATATGAGTCACCCTGAAGGTAGGCCCTAGGTAACCCATAGGGCAGGGTGCTATGGAGGTAAAAGGCAGGACATGTACTGATGTGTTTTACATGTCCTGGTAATGAAAAACTCACAAATTCGTTTTCCACTTCAGTGAGGCCTGCTCCTCTTATAGACTAGCATTAGAACTGCCCTCATATACTTTTAAGTGGTAGATTCTGATCTGGAAGGAGCAGCCCTGTGATGTTTAGTATGTCCAGAATGGTAATAGAAAATCCTTCTTACTGGTGTAGTTGGATTTTATATTACTATTTTAGAAATGCCACTTTTAGAATGGGGGCATTTATCTGCACTTACTTCCATCTGTGCCTTACGGCCTGTCTCCATTCCACATCTGGTCTGTGCTGGTTGACAGCTCCTCTTGTGCATTCTAACCAGACAGCCATAAACACAGTACATCAGTCACATCTGCATTCATCTGCGTACTGATTGGGTCTCCCTGGGCAGGAAGGGTGGAGGGGCTCTCTCTTACATTTCAGACCAGTGGCCTGCCCTCACATAAAGGACTAGTAACCCCCCACAGAGATCCTGGCAGACAGAACTGGTCTGAAAGAGGAACTTGTGCACTTCAAAACCACTCTTTGAAGTTTCCCCCATTTAAAAGGCATTTTGGTATATGAACTATGTCTCTGACCCCACCAAATCAGACACTTCTCGACATTCACCTGCACTCTCTGAGAGAGACTAACTGGCTACTCAAAGGGCTCATCTGGACTGCTGTGCTGAAGAACTGCTTTCCTGGTTGTTTCCCTGCTGCCTGGTGCTCCTGACTCTGCAGAAAGGTCTCTGCCTTCCTCCTAACGTGCTCTCTAATTCAACTTCCCTCTTCTTTCTGAAGCCTCAGGGCCAACAAAGACTTCACCCCTTCAGGAAATCCTCGTGCGTCAGAAAATCAATGCAACACCTGCAGAAATTGATGCAGCACCTGCCTCGCAGCTGAAAAATCATCACAACGTCTACCGGATTGATGCAGCACCTGCTCCTTTCTACCAGCGCATCCATGATTTTCCCGTGCAATCGAAATATCCCAGCATAGCAGTGA
Source organism: Pleurodeles waltl (assembly GCF_031143425.1). Lineage (NCBI taxonomy): Eukaryota > Metazoa > Chordata > Amphibia > Caudata > Salamandridae > Pleurodeles > Pleurodeles waltl. The sequence goes on along the minus strand of NC_090439.1, from coordinate 622,146,506 downwards.
GGAACCGGGGCTGCACTCCTGAAATTCAACGCAACACTGTGTAGTGTGGAAAGAAACAATGCGTCATCTTGCAGTGTGGAAAGAAATGACACATCATCTGTGCCACACCGGAAAATTTGATGCAGCACCCAATCCTTCAACGCAACTCCTCCTCTGCAGTCACCATGCATTGTTATTTTTGACGCATCCCAGGTACTGTGTTACATGGACACAACCACTGTTTCTTAAGAACTGAGACTTTTAAATCATTTAAAAAATGATATCTCAATTTCTGCATATTGAATTTTTGATATTTTTATCTTATTTTGTTCAGATAAATATGATTTAGTTATAATATTATTATTATTATAATTTGTATCTATTTTTCTAACACTGTGTGGTGTTTTTTGTGGTGTTTTCACTGTGTACTGTGTACTGAGTTATTGCACAAATACTTTACACATTGCTTTCTAAGTTAAGCCTGACTTCTCAGTGCCAAGCTACCAGAGGGTGGGCACAGGATAATTTGGATTGTGTGTGACTTACCTGACTAGGATTGCGGTCCTCACTTGGACAAGGGTGTATACTTTTGCCAACTAGGGACCCAATTTCTAACATGCCATGAGTTTGACTATTGGTGTAATTGTTGTGGAATTCCTATTGTGAGGCAGGATGTCTGGCTCCAGCTGATGACAGGGATCAATAATGGTTTGCCTACTTAAGATGTTTATGTGGATTATTTTCCCTCCGTCTGTGGTGTCAAGGTCTTAGTGCATCAAATTCTAAATGGCATTGACTATTTGCGTTATGCATGGGTTGTAAAATGTATCTAGCCTTTGGACAAAGAATTATTATTTACAAATGTATGACACCAATACATTGAGATTTCATTGTTTTAAGTTTGTTAGAAATGGAAAACACATAACCCAATTGTTATATCAGATTTTTGTTTAAAACTTACTGGTTCATATTTTTTGTAAATGATGATGGAAGGAAAACATAAAAAAGGAAACACCACAATAAATACAACCAATCTTTGACTTTGTAATATGTGAAATTATTTTAATTGACCACACTACTTTGAGACATAAATTCAAAGAAAAAAGGAAAAAGAAATAAAACCCATAATGCAGGATGAAAATGCACAAAATACTACTGTCCACGAAAAAGGTAAAAGTGTCCATCAAATAGTCCACAGAGTGAATGGAGGATACACACTGGAGGAAATTAGGTTTGGCATCTCTTGGAGGTGGTTGAGGTCTAGGCATCCTCTCCTGGTGGTCGTGATAAATGTCCCCTCCTGGGGGAGTGGAGGGTGGGGCCCACAGTTGCAGGGACTGGGATGGGGGAGCAATTTCCTGTTGTGGTAGGGTGTATTTTGCCTGATGTTGAAGGACTGCAGGCAGGCGTAGATGGTAGAGGAAAAGCTCTAAATATAAGATGATAAATGTCAAACATCACCCCAGTCAGAGAGCCTAATTGGAGTTGTGATTCTGCATCATTAAATTGCACTCCCTCTGCAGCTGCTTCATGTCCCGTAGCTCTGTAAGCCACCACATCTTGCAACTGCTGTACTGCTCTGTAAGTCTTGGTCGATGGTGGCCTGGGTAACGGATGGTCTAGGCAGCTCCACATCATTCGAACTTTCAGGAGCTGTGTCTTCACTGAAGGCTTGATCCTGGTCTGGAGTGGAAGTGTCTTCAGTTGCAAATTGTAGTCCACTGGCCCTGATTGTTGGACCTAAAATTAATTACAAACTGTTAGAAATGTTGGCAGTCAGGTTACCCCCTGTCCAAGCAAGGACCCTCACTCTAGTCATCGTAAGTTACACACAATCCAAATTATTCTGTGCCCACCCTCTGATAGCTTGGCACTGAGCAGCCAGGCTTAACTTAGAAGGCAACATGTAAAGTATTTGTGCAATAAATCATGCGATAACACAGTAGAACACCACAAAAATACACCACACAGTGTTTGGAAAAAATATTATATTTATCTGGTAAAATGCAGGTCAAAACAATTGAGATGCAATAAGTATATGTTGATATAATGATGTAAAAATGATATGAAGTGTTGTTAGTCTCTTAAAAGCAATAAATGTCTCTTGCAAGCACAAAGTGCCGGATTTCCATTAAAAATCTATGCAAGGAGCCGCAGAGGAGGAGATGCGTGGAAAACATGGTGGTGTGCATCAATTTCTCGGACCGCACAAGGCGATGCGTCGTTTATTTTCCATGCAGGGAAGGCTTTGTGCCGATTTTCGGTGCTCGGTCTTGGATCCTCTTCGGGTTGCGGGGTTTTCGGCACCATGGGGACGATGCTTTGAAATCCGGCGCTGACTGGACGAAGTCACAGGGGCTGCGTCAATCCAGTGGGCGATGCATGGAAATTTCTACCGCACGTCAGGCACTGTGTCAATTCCTCTCACGAAGTCGGGCTGTCTCGTTCCGGCTCGGGCTCTGCGTCGATCCAGTGGCCTGTGTGTCGAATTTCCACTCGCTACATCGGTGCTGCTTTGATCTTATCTTGCGGAGTCAGGCTACATCCCTCCGGTTCTGCGTGTGGTCAGTTTTTCACCACGATGCAGGCTGTGCGTCGGTTTCTGCAGGTAGTGCATTGATATCCGCTGCACAGGGAGTTCTTCTTGCAGGGATGAAGTCTTTTTGGTCCTGTTAGAAGGAAATCTTTTAATAAAATAAGGTAGATCAATTTGACAAAGTAATATCGATTTTCAGCTGGGAATGACAGGCAGTCTCAACACAGAGGCCTTGACTGAAGTTCAAAGTTCTAGTTCACAAGCAGTTGTATTTATACTGTAAAAACTACAATAAACTATGGTCACAAGTTCAGCATTGACGTAAGCAAGAACAAGCAGTACAGATAAGATAATAGGGGAGAGGTTCCTCTTGAGAATAGCACATGCACAATTATTGGTTGCCTCATGGGTGGATAAGTAACATTAACGTCATTCAGCATCTCTATCTTTCTGCACAACAAGTGAATATATGATGCTCACGGTAGCCCTGCCTTGGGCAAATGCTTATCTGACCCTTACAAAGTTCCCCTCACCAAGATATGAATGACTTGTGGTTTGTAGGACCCTTGCGCTAAAGCAGGATACACCCTTTTGTTCCACCCTGTTCGTGCTAAGTGAAGATTTTGAAAGCGACAGTTGGTGCAGCTCCAAAGAAAAACTCTCATTCTAATGTGGCTTGGGCCTCTTGTGTGTTTCAGCACAGCTAACTTACCAATGCAGGATGTGTATAAGTTTCCTAAGTAATGCATGTTAGTTTGTCCTAAATATGACCTGTCTTTTCTATTGAACCCACAGTCTGTCTTTTTTAGCATGTCATTTATTAAGCCATTCACTACTTACATTGGTTTACAACTATCCATAGCCTAAAATGTTTGTATTGGGTTTTGGGAACGTATGGTTGTATGTATGTGATGTATATGATGTGTTCCTATTCTTCCTACATCAGTCCTGAGACTTCAGGGAACAGGAGGCAAACTCTATCCAAGCCCAGCCGGAGAGCAGCAAGGCAGCAGGGCAACAGCAAGGCAGCAGTCCCTCTCAGAAGAGCAGTCAGATGAGTCCTTTGGGCAGCCAGGCAGTTCTTCTTGGCAGATTGCAGGTTCTGGTTCAGGTTCTTCTCCAGGAAGTGTTTTGATGAAGTAGAGTGTCTACCTCAGAAGTGTCTGAGTAGGTAGGGGCAGAGGCCCTGTTTAAATACCCAAATGTGCTTTTGAAGTGTGGAAGACTTTCAGTTCCATCCTGTCTGCCAGGGTCCCAGTAGGGGGTGTGGCAGTCCTTTGTGTAAGGGCAGGCTACTGTCCTTTGACATATAAGTGGCAGGCCCGCTACCCTCCCAGCCGAGGAAGACCCATTCAATATGCAGATGTATGCAAGTGTGACTGACCATCTTGTGTTTGGGGTTGTCTGAGTGAATGCACAAGGAAGCTGTTAACTAAACCTAGCCAGACGTGGATTGGAAGGCACAGAAGGATTTAAGAGTAGAGAAATGCTCACTTTCTAAAAGTAGCATTTCTAAAATAGTAATATAAAATCCAACTTTACCATTAAGCAGGTTTTTGTATCATCATTCTGGCCATACTAAATATGACTTGGCTATTCCTTTCAGATCAGGATCTACCATTCAAACAGTATATGAGGGTATCCCTAATGCTATCCTATTAAAGGAGCAGGCCTCACAGCAGTGTAAAACGAATTTAGGAGTTTTACACTACCCGGACACATAGAACACACATGTTCATGTCCTGCTTTTACCTACATAGCACCCTGTCCTATGGGCTACCTAGGGCCTACCTTAGGGGTGACTTATATGTAGAAAAAGGGGAGTTTAAGGCTTGGCAGGTAATTTTAAATGCCAAGTCGAAGTGGCATTGAAACTGCACACACAGGCACTGCAGAGGCAGGCGTGAGACATGGTTAGGAAGCTACTTATGTGGGTGGCACAACCAGTGCTGCAGCCCACTAGTAGCATTTAATTTACAGGCCCCGGGCATATGTAGTGCACTTGACTAGGGATTTACAAGTAAATTAAATAAGCTAATTTGGTATGAGCCAATGTCACCATGTTTTAAGGAGAGAGCATTTGCACTTTAACACTAATTAGCAGTGGTAAAGTGTGCAGAGCCTTAAAGCCAGTAAAAATGAGGACAGAAAAAGAGGAGGAAGGCAAAAAGTTTGGGGGTGACCCTGCAGAAAGGCCATTTTCAACACAAACAATATGAAATTAACAGTCTGTTCCTCAAATGTCTCTCCAGCTACAAACAAAGCAACCCAAAAGTGGAAATTATGATTAATGGAATGATATGGCCTTTGTGTGATTTTTGGGATTTTACATATGCTGGTAAATTTACACAGATGCAAACTTCAATGATAATGTTGAAGAGATGTCCCAAAATGAAAAATGTTATTTAAAAAGTGTACATTACATGTACCAGACATTCAACCCAACACAGTAGTGAGGATAATTGAGAACTACACCATTCCAATGCCTAACAGCCTAAACAAAATACAATAGTACCCCTTACTGGAATTAATGGCATTGGTCATCATGTGGCCACTGCAAAGTGAATTATGTATCAATACTACTTATATTCAGCATGCCACAGAACATGATTGCAAATCTTTGATTCAACACAACATACTAGATCCAAACAACAAATTACATTTTCATACATAGCATGAAATGGTGGATGACATATGCCTAATACTTTGACATATGTGCATATATGAAAGTAATGGGAGGTTGAGCAACATCACATTGCGCTATTATTTTCCAGAGACAAAAAGTTTTAGTCATTTGTAAACACCACTGACTATACTTGTTAAGAAATGAGCTAACCATACCTTTTCAAATATCTCCAGTGAAACTGAAAACACATTTACAATATGTACACACATATGTGAATGATGTACATAGGTGGAAAAAACACTTGCAAGTACTATTCCTTCATGTGAAAATAGGCAGAGTTTGGAACCTGTTTTTTGTAAGTACAACAATATACATTAAAGTAAAGAAAGGAACTAGGCAAATGCAGGTGATGATCCATGGAGAACAGCACACATTCTGACAAAACATTTGAGCAGTGTTGAAAACAGAGATACAACCATGATGCTAATAATTTGGATACAACTAAATATTTTGACAAATCAAGTTTAACTATATGTTTTTACTATGGTCTTGAAACATTCTGAACAGCTAACTTAAGAGCAAAAACTCAATTTATGAATAGTGAGACATTGCTAAGTTCAACTTGCCAGTCTCCACTCTACCAGGGATTCCTCTCAAGCCTTTAGGATACTAGATCTGCAAGACCTTCTCCACCCACAGAAAGTGTTGCAAGGGGGCTGAGAGAACTACCACCGGTCCTCTGGGCCTCCAGAGTGACACCAGGAGGCCCGGGAGTGCACTCTTCCCCCAGGTCCTTTCACTTCTTCCTAATTTCCTCATGTGTGTGCAGAGTTCTTGCTACAGCATTCGCTTTTTCAACTTATTCTGGCCCACATTCACCTTTTATGAGCTATGGTTGCATTTTCTGGCTCTAATCTAATAATTTAATCCACCGTGACTGAGAATTCTTCCTCTGTAAAATGTGGATTCCTCCTCACCGACATAGTGCCTCAAATGTTGATAAAAAATAAAACAAATGTGAGAAAAGTAAAAAAAAAACAGAGGGGAAAAAATACATGAACAAAGCTTGTCTTCTCTGCTACAGGGGAATGGCAAAGGATCATGGTCTGAAAAGGAGTATTTTTATAGTGAGGCTAGCAGGTGTTCACAGTTGGCTAATATACATCAGGTGTGTGTTACTAACATCAATCCAATAGCCACAGCCATAGTACAATGCTGAAAGGGTCCAGCAACAGACTCCCACCATCAGGGGACAAACGCTAGTACACTGCCAGCATGAATGTAATATCTAAATATGGTTGGCGCAATCCTGATGTCCCGATGGAGTAGCACTCACCAGCTTTGGAGTTTGCTGCGTCAGCAATTGGATACCACTCTCTCTACCAAATGTTTGTTGTCCCTTGTGTGTAAATACTTAGCTTCAAGCATGTCTTTTTGTAGTGCCTTAAGAATGCGTGTGAGTTCGACTGTCCAGAATTCGCTGGTGAAGTTGGAACGTATCAAGTCATATAATGGTTTAGTACATTGTGCATAATCTGAAATATATGTTCTGCCAAAAGTCAGGAAGCCCAGCACCCACTGGAGTTTTTTTGTTGTATTTGGTGGTTGTAGTTGTGCGCATTTTTCTAAAAATTGGGGTGCCAGGCTCTTGCCTTCATCCGACAACTCATATCCCCCTGAGAAAGGATATTTTTGTTTTTTTAAAGTTAAATTTGTAGCTTATTTTGGCAAACCCTACAACAACACGGGCTACCCGTCTTAAATGTTGTATTAGGTCATCATCCGTGAGGTATATGTCATCTACATAGGACATCGCTTCCAGGTCTATGTCGTGTAATATTGATGTGACACGAGCTGAGAACAGTCCAGGACTGTTCATGTGGCCTTTGTGGGACTCGGGCAAAAAAAATTCTGAGAGCCTAAAGCGCTATAACTTGTTAAGTTCCTACTTTCAGGCGCTATGTTGTCACAGAAAAACCTGTTGGATATATCAAGGGTTGTTTTGTATTTTTACCACACAATGTTGTTCATCAGTGCTGTACTATGTGCATTTTGTATTGCATATGTTTTTGTTTGGCTGTTTAAGTGCCTGTAGTCTAATACTATCCTATATGAATGGTCGGGTTTTGCGACTGGAAAGAATGGATTATTCATTGATTAGTCAGAGGTTTCAATGACACCGTGGTACTCTTATAGAGTATGGATTTCCCTCACCAGGGTTTTCACCTCGTATTTTATTTGATATTGAGGTTGGGGCTGAGGTGTTGATTTTATTGGTATTATATGGAGGGAGAATCTTTGGCCCACCCTACATGATTACGATATAGTGCAGGTGCCTGCACCACTGTCCAATCAATGGCATATTTTTCAACAAGCTCTTTCGGAACAAGGGGCGAAAAGGATTTTTCAATAGTGTCCTCTCCATATGGAAATCTTGGACAAATACCGGTGGCCAATCTTTTTCGGCCAGCAGAATATCATAAATAGACACGACACAATCCCAAAAGATGGCGTTTATTATCCATTCGATGTCCCCCTCTGACTGAATAGTTACTTTATACACTCTGGGCCGCTGCTTGCAGCGCTGCCCAGGGGATTACGAGTCCCCTTCCCGCCAGCCTGTCCATGGCGGTAGAGACCGCCATGGAAAGGCTGTCGGGAAGGGGAGTCGCGGGGCACCTGGGGGCCCCTGCACTGCCCATGCACTTGGCATGGACAGTGCAGGGGCCCCCAGGCACAGCCCCACCCTGCTTTTCACTGTCTGCACAGCAGACAGTGTAAAGCATGACGGTGCAGCTGCACCTGTCACACGGCCGCAACTCCGCCGGCTCCATTAGGAGCCGGCTCTCATGTTACATCAGACATCCCCGCTGGGCCGACGGTAGGAAACTCTGTTTCCGCCCGCCGGCACAGTGGGGATGTCAAAATGGGGCCAGCAGGAGTGTGGCCGCAATGGCGCCCGCTCTGCGGCTAAACCTTGGCGGGCGGCCTCCTGAAAGGACCGAGATTGGCATGTATCAGTATACTTATATTTGTCAGGTGTTTTTATATTATCCCTATTTCAAAGGTTATACTTATTTTGTGGGGTCTTCGAATGCAGAGATTCTCCATTTTGATTTCTAAGTGTTTGCTGTTTTTTATCCCAGTGTTTTTTAGATCCCTCAGGTGTTTGTTTGGCAGCATCCTTATTGGATCTACCTTGTACTTGTGGTTTAGCAGGTCTGGCTCCCAAACTATCTCGACCTATGCTGCAGTATGTTTGAGCAATAATTTTTGGCAGCATGTGTTCCTGATCCTGTGCCGGAATGTCATGGAGCCGCATGCGCACCGTCAGTGCAACTGCTTCCCCTTTGATATTACTTAATATGATCGAGGATACCGTGGCAAAATGACCTATTAATTGCATCCCCAAATCTAGGGCCAGGGCTGTCCCATAGTAATCTTGAATTTGTTTCAACACCTCCTGAAGATTGGCAAATTTTGGTGTACTGTGTGCGGTAGAACGTCGGCAAATACTGTGCCCCATGTATCACAGTTTTCAACTGTGGGAACCATGCCAGAAGGCAAGCACATTGTCAAAATTATATTTTTATTCTGAGGTACCGTATGGGGAAAGACTGCTTCCAGTGCATTTATTTTTTGAGCTAACCAAAACGGAATCTCCTCCCGTTTGGTGGGTACCTTACCCATAATTGAATGTACAGTGGCAGGATTAATACCTTGCGCTGCTGCATGTGCTTTAGCTAGAGGAGCTTGTGCTTGATTTGTATTTAACATTTGCATAACAAATTGTACTAACAATCTACATGTTGTTGTGACTTCTGCATATAAGCGGCAGACCTCAGCTACCTCCGGTGCTGCTGCATCAGGATGTGCTGTATGTGTCACCAATAAAGACCAGGTTGGGCCAGCATTACTCAATGGACCTAACCTAACTGGTAAAAGTGTGTGGGTAGGGTGCCATCAAGCCAATTGTTATGGTCTTGATAAGATCAAGGTATCTCTAAAGATGACTAAGTTCTGTATTGTTCAGGAGAATTTGCAAGTGTATAATTATGAAATGCATTTGTGTTCCCATCCACTGCTGGAAAGGTGACCCAAGAATAAAATGTTTCCATTCTATAGGCTGTGTGAGCTTCAACAACAAATGTGACTAGACCTCCCTGGGCCGTTAAGCCATTTGCCAATAAATGTGCAGTAAGGGGACCTCTCGTGTTTACTACTATTGCTACCCATTAAGGGTTCGCCATTATACTAGCTTATTTTGTTCAGAGATCTATATACCAACTGGGGATCAATCCTTTCATGGTTCAAGCTTGAACAACCTACTGCTCGGGATAGGTCCTCACCTACCAGCCTGAGAGGAAATCCTCAATACCACGGACGTCTCCGTATCTAGTATCGTCGTGTCTTTAGCCTTCAGGTAGACAGAGATACTTAGGAGGATTTGATTTTTCATGCCTGAGTATGAGCACAGCATACTAAGCCTTTACTCAGCCCTTCAGGTTTTCCTCTGGAAGAACATCATCCCTCATACCTGAAGCAGAGGCCTGAGGTCTAAAGAGACACTGTCCCCATCTGGATCAGGGCTCGGCCGTCTAGGCAGGTAGCTGTAGGGAAGCTTGCAGCAATCAGCATACAGTCGTGGTCATCTGGCTGGAATCTCCCTTTAACGTGTCTGGGACTAAGAGGTGTTTTATAGTAAACCAGCTGACATTATACAGAAATGGTCCCCACGTATGTGTGTTGTTTTCTGTGAATGCAGGAGACACAGCATACCACGTTTGTCGGCAACCCTATCTGACTATAGCCTTGAAAAAGCCCAAAGTGATCTATATGTTCTAATAAGAATGTGATACTTTCCTAGGCGAAAGTACAAGACAGAGAAAAATAAAACAGCACTGCAAATGAACCTATTGCTGGAAAAACAAAGCAATGCTGAGTAGAGCATAGGTGGGTGAAAGAGTACACAGTTGCCGGCCTAGTTAGCTAAAACAACACACCTGAAACATGGCTAAAATAGCTACACAACAACCCGACTTTGTTGAGCATGCTGCATTTCTCTTCTGCAACACCCGAATGCATGCTTCTTGTGCGCGATGTCCAATTCTCTGCTTGCGACCGTCAGAGGTGGGGTCATACTCGGAGCAGTGTCTCATTATACCGCATGCAGGACAGCTGAACTTGTGTCTCTGTGTGTGTGACTGGATTTGTCTGGTGTGACTCAAGTAATTGCGCACCAGACGTTGTGCCTCATTCCAGGGAGGTACAGCATTGATAGCTCTCTGTGTGTAATCGGATTTGCCTGGTGCAACTCAAGTCATCGCGCACAAGACGTTATGCCTCATTCAAGGGAGGTATGGCATTAGTAACTTTTCCAGTGTGCCCAGAATTGTCTGGCGTGACTCACGTCATCACACACCAGACATTGGCCCTCCTTTTGGACCTCAGCGGTCTTTTTTCAAGACCGCTGAAGTTCTGCCGGGCTGAAGACCGCCAGTGCAGGCGGTCTCCCGCCCAGCATATTATGACTGCTGGCAGCCCTCCGCCCTTTTTCGGACGGAGAGCTGCCAGCAGCCATACTGGAGGTCGGCGGTGAAGTGGAGGCTGCTCCACCTCCACCGTCATGTCATCAGAACACCGCCCACCGAATCACGTCCCAGGATCTGGCGTGGTGGTGTTTTGGTGACGGGGTGCTGGCAGCGGAGCAGCCCCATAAATCCCGTTCCCTCCCGGAGGATCACGGGACAAGGTAAGGTGATCGTCTGTTAGGGGAAGGGGTGGGGGTGTGTGCGTGTGAGTGTGTAGAGGGGTTGTGTGAATGCGTGTATGCATGCGGGGGTGTGTTGTGTTTATGGGAAATGTGTGCATATATGTCTGTGTGCATGTGTGTGTGCATGTCTGCATGTATGTGTATGAGTTGTGTGAGCGTGCGTGTAGGGGGATGGGGGAGGGTGCGTGGATGTTTCTGTGGGGGGTGGGGGTGGGGCCCTGCCACCTTTGAGGGAGTGATAGGGGGATCGTGGGTTTGGGGGGAGGACTCTGGGGAGTGGGAGAGGGGAGGGGTAGACCCCTATCAGTGCCAGGGAACGAATTCCCTGGCACTGATAGTGCCTACTGCCATGGATTTTGTGGCGGTACAAAGCCCCACGAAGTCCATGGCGGTATTCGTTGTCTCCAGCCCAGCGGTCGATACCACCCTGGCGGTCAAAGTGTAGAAGTGGCGGTTTTGCATGGCGGTAACCGCCATGCTTGTAATTCCATTTTATTTTCTGCCGGCCTGTAGGCAGTATTGCCGCCACTTCTACACCGATCGCCAGGGTTGTAATGAGGGCCATTGTGCCTTATTCCAGGGAGGTGTGGATTTGGTAACTCTTTGTGTGCAACTGTGTCTGTCCTGGTCGCCTCAAGTCATTGCGCCCCAGACATTGTGCCTCCTGCCAGGTAGGTGCGGATTTGGTATCTATCTGTATATTGGAGCTCCTGGCTGGGCTGGGCGCCACTACGAGCAGTGTGTGTCCCAGAATGGCCCTCCCTCCCTGCTTGGTAGACCGGGACCTGTGTCAGAAGGCATGGTGCGGAAACCCCTAAGTGGTGCCAGATCTCCATTTGTTGACTATTGCCTGATCAGCCATTCCCCTAACCTTTGCCCTGGGATCCTAAATAAGTATAACACTGCCCGCAAGTGGCCTAGTATCCATGGAAGGGGTACTATCATCTCCAGCTCGGGGGGGCAGGGTAGGAACCGGTTGGATGGTGGTGGAAGGTCAGGACGGAAGAAGGGGGGTGTCTGTGAGAGAAGTGACCACTAGTCTGCCGGATGTCAATGCACCACATTATGGTGCTTGGTGCGAGTGTGAGTATGAGCGAGTGCGTGTTATACTAACCTGCCTGATATCCATGTATCCGTGGCACCGCATAGCGATGCAAAGCAAGAAAGTGGAACTGACCACCTGTGATTGACTAAACCGCATGGCGGTGTTGCATACATATTGTTTCTTGGTCAGAGGACTATCACAGTTGACACTGGGTTTACCTGTGCAGCCTAGGCTGTGGAACTATCTAAAGTGCTTCTGTTCTCTATAAGTACACAATGCTGCTATAGTTTTGAACCTGGGTGCATCCTAGAATCAGTTGACATTGAATTGGGCAAAATGCTAGGGTGGTTCTCTTGCTTACAGGGTGCTGGTACCTCATGAGGGTGCTGGGAGGGAAAGTATTATTTTTTCCCACACGTACAACTGCTAATGTCATTTTAACACAGTTAGGCCTAATACTGCTAGTGATACTTCTAAATGTTATTTAAGCTTAGATTTACATGATGTTCATGTTCTGTTAATTCATGTTTGTGTTGAATACAAACTATTTACATACACCTCGTGTGAAGTGTCTTGTGTGCCAATCAGTGTATTGTGTGGTACTGCTGGGCCAATGCTTTACATATTGCCCCTGTGATAAGCCTGACTGCTCTGTGCTAAGCTAACCAAGGGTGAGCGCAGGTTATACTGTGAGTGTAATCCCCCACCCTTGACAGGAGTGGTAGGTTCTGCCTGGCTGGGACCTCACCTCAGCCATCCCGAACATGCGATCTCCTATAGCGATGACATTCGTTTTTAGAGCTACACAGAAGGAGCACGATAGAGCTCTCACACATGTCATTCACTCAATGAAGCAAGTTTGACTTTGAATGGAGACAAGTGTGGGTTCAACAAAACAAAACTGAAATTCTTTGGCCCCATCATTCCTGATGGGAGTATGGTACTCGATCCTGCAAAAGTACAGGTTCTTTCAAATGCTGTTCCCCCTCAAGATGTTTCTATGGTATGTTCATTTCTTGGCATGGCAACTTACTGTTCCAGGTATATTCAAGACTTTGCCATTGTTAGTGCTCCATTACGAGACAAAGAAAAATGTTTTGTTTCAATAGCCACACTAATGTGAGAGAAGTTTCAAGAGAATCAAACATGCCATTGAAAATGCTATTGAAATGGCATACTTCAATCCTCATACAAAGGTTGTTGTTGCTACTAGCCACATCGGGTTTGGTGCTATCCTTGCACAACACAGTGGACACCCAAATGCTCGAAGGCATATTGTAGACTATGCTAGTAGAAGTTTGTCCCTAATATAATATGCATACTCACAACTTGAGAAAGAAAGTTTAGCCGTGGTATGGGCTTGTGAACATTTCAATGTATTCCTGTATGGAAAGACTTTTACGCTGGCAACTGATGATTCAGCTTTATTGACTATCTTTGGCAATCCAAAAGCTAAAATGCCTCCTCGCATTGAAAGATGGGGACTACAATTGCAAGAATATGATTATACAATAGTGCATCACTAGTGAAAGGACCCGAACCTGTTGACCACTTTTCCAGAGTGCCTAAATAAGTTCACTGTACCCCATTTTTCGTTAGCCCAGATTATTACTGCAACACGCCATGATAGTGACATGCTGAAGCTAAAAGTCATAATTAAACATCAGTCATGGAATCAACACACTTGACCTCTCTCCAATAATAGTAAATATAAGAAATACAGAAATGTCAAGGGTGAATTGTCCATAATGCAGGAAGCAATTGTACTGCATGGGTCGGGTCGAGAATCCTGATTCCAGAGGGTTTGCGACAAAAGGTAATATGAAGTGGCTCAAGAAGGACACCACGGTTTTATTGTCACAAAAAAAAGCTGAACAAGACCTAGTTTGGTTTTGTTACTTGATGAAAGAATTAAAAAAGAACTCAAGGCCTGTCATATAAAATATGCAACTGCCTATCTACCACGGTTACTAAACATACTCTGAACATGTCAGAACTCCCTCAGCATGCATGAGAGAGAATAGCCATCAACTTCTTTGGTCCACTTGATAATGGACATCACCTAATGGTGATTGTGGATGAATCCTCACATTTTACTTTGGTTGAAGAGCTCTCATCCACGACTCACGAATGAGTCATTGAAAACCTAGATGGAATCTTTGGGACATGGAGCATTTCAGCCATTTTGAAGTCTGGTAATGGCCCACCTTTAACAGTCATAAGTTAAAGAATTCTTTTAGCATCTGGACATAGTAGATCTTTATGGCCACAGGCCAATGGACTTGTTGAGCATTTTATGTGTACGCTAAAGAAAGCAGTACAGCATGCAACACTTGAGAAGCTCTATTTGAAAACTGTGTTAAATTCTACGTTTTTCGTTTAACATCGGCGAAAGTCCTGCTACTTTGATGTTCAGGAGAGCAATGACAACCAAGTTACCTCTATGGACCACAGAGAGAGAAAAAAGTGAGAATATGATTCACACAAGGGACTTGGTTAACAAGCAGAAAAATAAAACTTATGCAGACAAGAGCCAACATGCAAAGGACATCACATTTAAGAGAGGAGATTTGGTGCTAGCCCAACAGATGCACAGAAGGAAACCTGATGCTCCATATGATGCTGAACCTCTCAGTGTGCTGTCTACCAAGTGACACATGGTGACCACCGAGTGTCCTGGGATGTCTGTTACCAGAGACTCTTCACTTTAGGTCTTTTATTCATCAGTCTTCAAATTGAGATGGTGAAAGAAAGACTGAACCTAAAAACTCAATGACTGCTGTTACCTCTTCTTTAAAAATGCTGTTACCATCGTCTTAAAAAATCTCTGAAACTGAAGAAGACAGCTCCCAGCAACCAGATCAGGTCAAATGATCAAAGCGCCAAGAAGGCTGATCAAAGAGATATAGCTGTGTGTTTATAGCTCTATGTCTATCTAGACAGATAGATAGATAGATGGATAGATAGATAGATATATAGATAGATAGATTGATTTTGTAAATAACAAATTGCATTTTTTTATTTAATAGAGGGGGAGATGTAGTGACCCTTTTCGCTCTGAACGGACTACGTGATAGTGTGACGTCATTGGCAGAGTGAAATGTAATAAAAGCTTGGTTTAGAATGTTGAGTTCACAGGTACACACAGAGGAATTAAGATGTGTAATTTACAGTCCAGGCCAGGGAGGATGCTACAACTGCTTGACATATTCCTATATTTTAGTTTGCGTAGCCCTTGCAGAGCCCATCATGGCTCCTTTCCCCACAAGCCTGCTACTCTACATGCTCTAAGTATTGTGCTTTCTACTGCCTGCCCAGGAGGCTTATGACTCATATGTATTCTACAGTACAAGACAAGGATCCTTTGCTTAAGCCGATAGCTTTGTAACAGTGGTGTGCAGATTTGGGAGATGAGCTGATGGAGGATACTTGGAGGTATTGCTGCTCTTTAACCAGACTGCTGTTGCCAAAATACAGATTGAGAGTCATCCATGAAAAATTCCTCTACCACATGTATCGTATCCCTGTGGCTTAGCAGCAGATGGGTCTAATGTCTGATGCAAGCTGTGTGCGTTGCAGGACTGATGATGCTGACTTTCTACACTTTGCTTGGTCTCGCCCTGCAATTTCCACCTATTGGTCAGCCAAACTAGATTGTATAAACTCTGTAATAGCAGACTTTGTACCTCGTACTACACTAGTTGTCCTACTGGGCTTTGTCAAGCATGTCGTCGTAGGTGTCTTCCATTGGACAGCAATGCTTTTACTCCTTGTGAAGAGAAGAGTTGAAGATCACTGGAGCAGCTCAAAACTCACTGATTGGCTTACTGATGCTGTCTGTTGCCAGGAAGGAATGGAGGACTACTGGGCATTAATGCCCTCCAGATCTCACCCTAAGGACATTTGGAACCCTTTCAGACTCCTTTCTGAGCCTAAACTCTGGAGTGGGTGTGCCTATTGTGTAGATCCCATTGCTTATGACCCCTATTTCATCTGTCTAACCACTGCTTGCATGTCATTGCTCTGTTCATTCCATATTGTGTTTCTCCAAACCACCTTTGCAGTACTGAAAAAATGTCTTCTGTATTTCTTTTTTACCTTTTTCCTTTGTTTGTATTGCATATTTCTTGCATCTAAAAAATTCAATAATCACAATAAAAACATTACTTTAAGATTTGTTTTTGTTCATTACTTTTTCTTTTAACCCGTTCTGTGACCAGGACGTAATGGTTATGTCCTGAGGCACAGTGCTGCTGTGCCCAGGACGTAACCATTATGTCCTGTGCACAGAGCCAAGAGAGAGCGCTAGCGCTCCCTCTGTGGGGTTCCCCCCCACCCCCCCCCAAGTCAGGGATGGAAGGGGAACCCCTTCCCCTTCCCCTCCCACCCCGACCCCCCCAATCCCCCCTGTGTGTTTTTTTTGTTTTTTGTTTGTTTTTTTAGAGATGGGGAGCGACCCATCAGGCAAGGGTCGCTCCCCTGGGGGGCAAATTGTATTTAGAGCATTTCTGCCCCCCTTGGGGGCAGATTGATCGATTTTAGGTCAATCTGCCCCCAAGGGGGCAGAAACCACTAGGCACCGGGGATTTGTTTTGTGGCGCCAATGTCACGCAGGGGAAGCGACCCCGTAGGCAAGGGTCGCCCCTGGTGGGTGGGTGGGGGTTGGGGGTGCAAATTTATTTTAGGCCATTTCTGCCCCCACGGGGGCAGATCAGCCTATTATTAGGCCGATCTGCCACCAGGGGGGGCAGAAACCTCTAGGCGCCAGGGGAAATTTTTTTTTATTTTATTTTTGTTTGTTTGTTTTTTTAGAGATGGGGATCGACACATCAGGAAAGGGTCGCTCCCCTAGGGGGCAAATTGTATTTAGACCATTTCTGCCCCCCTTGGGGGCAGATTGGTCGATTTTAGGTCAATCTGCCCCCAAGGGGGCAGAAACCACTAGGCACCGCAGATTTGTTTTTTGGCGCCAATGTCACGCAGGGGGAGCGACCCCGTAGGCAAGGGTCGCTCCTGGAGGGGGTGGGGGTTGGGGATGCAAATTTATTTTAGGCCTTTTCTAAATTTCTATTTCTATTTCTATTATTAGGCCGATCTGCCCCCAGGGGGGGCAGAAACCTCTAGGCGCTAGGGCAATTTTTTTTTTGTTGTTTTTTTTTTGTTTGTTTGTTTTTTTAGAGATGGGAAGCGACCCATCAGGCAAGGGTCGCTCCCCTGGGGGGCAAATTGTATTTAGACCATTTCTGCCCCCCTTGGGGGCAGATTGGCCGATTTTAGGTCAGTCTGCCCCCAAATGGGCAGAAACCACTAGGCACCGGGGATTTGTTTTTTGGCGCCAATGTCACGTAGGGGGAGCAACCCAGTAGGCAAGGGGGGGTTTGGGGTGGTCAAATTTATTTTAGGGCATTTCTGCCCCCCCTGGGGCCGGCTGAGCTAGAGGCCAAAATCCACAGGTAGGCACTTTGCAAAAAACACCTCTGTTTTCTGTGAAAAAATATGTTGTGTCCACGTTGTGTTTTGGGCCATTTCCTTTCGTGGGCGCTAGGCCTACCCACACAAGTGAGGTACCATATTTATTGAGAGACTTAGGGGAACGCTGGGTGGAAGGAAATTTGTGGCTCCTCTCAGATTCCAGAACTTTCTGTCACCGAAATGAGAGGGAAAAGTGTTTTTTGGACAAATTTTGATGTTTGCAAAGGATTCTGGGTAACATAACCTGGTCAGAGCCCCGCAAGTCACCCCATCTTGGATTCCCCTGGGTTTCTAGTTTTCAGAAATGCGCTGGTTTGCTAGGTTTCCCCAGGTGCCGGCTGAGCTAGAGGCCAAAATCCACAGGTAAGCACTGTTTTCTATGAAAAAATGCGATGTGTCCATGTTGTGTTTTGGGCCATTTCCTGTCGCGAGCGCTAGGCCTACCCACACAAGTGAGGTATCATTTTTATCGGGAGACTTGGGGGAACGCTGGGTGGAAGGAAATTTGTGGCTCCTCTCAGATTCCAGCACTTTCTGCAACAGAAATGGGAGGAACATGTGTTTGTTTAGCCAAATTTTGAGGTTTGCAAAGGATTCTGGGTAACAGAACCTAGTCCGAGCCACACAAGTCACACCATCTTGGATTCCCCTAGGTCTCTAGTTTTCAGAAATGCACAGGTTTGGTAGGTTTCCCTAAGTGCCGGCTGAGCTAGAGGCCAAAATCTACAGGTAGGCACTTTGCTAAAAACAGCTCTGTTTTCTGTGATGTGTCCACGTTGTGTTTTGGGGCATATCCTGTCGCGGGCGCTAGGCCTACCCACACAAGTGAGGTACCATTTTTATCGGGAGACTTGGGGGAGCGCTGGGTGGAAGGAAATTTGTGGCTCCTCTCAGATTCCAGAACTTTCTGTCACCGAAATGTGAGGAACATGTGTTTTTTTAGCCAAATTTTGAGGTTTGCAAAGGATTCTGGGTAACAGAACCTGGTCAGAGCCCCACAAGTCACCCCATCTTGGATTCCCCTAGGTCTCTAGTTTTCAGAAATGCACAGGTTTGGTAGGTTTCCCTAAGTGCCGGCTGAGCTAGAGGCCAAAATCTACAGGTAGGCACTTTGCTAAAAACAGCTCTGTTTTCTGTGATGTGTCCACGTTGTGTTTTGGGGCATATCCTGTCGCGGGCGCTAGGCCTACCCACACAAGTGAGGTACCATTTTTATCGGGAGACTTGGGGGAGCGCTGGGTGGAAGGAAATTTGTGGCTCCTCTCAGATTCCAGAACTTTCTGTCACCGAAATGTGAGGAACATGTGTTTTTTTAGCCAAATTTTGAGGTTTGCAAAGGATTCTGGGTAACAGAACCTGGTCAGAGCCCCACAAGTCACCCCATCTTGGATTCCCCTATGTCTCTAGTTTAAAAAAATGCACAGGTTTGGTACGTTTCCCTAGGTGCCAGCTGAGCTAGAGGCCAAAATCTACAGGTAGGCACTTTGCTAAAAACAGCTCTGTTTTCTGTGATGTGTCCACGTTGTGTTTTGGGGCATATCCTGTCCCGGGCGCTAGGCCTACCCACACAAGTGAGGTATCATTTTTATCGGGAGACTTGGGGGAACATAGTATAGCAAAACAAGTGTTATTGCCCCTTGTCTTTCTCTACATTTTTCCCTTCCAAATGTAAGACAGTGTGTAAAAAAAACGTCTATTGAGAAATGCCCTGTAATTCACATGCTAGTATGGGCACCCCGGAATTCAGAGATGTGAAAATAACCACTGCTTCTCAACACCTTATCTTGTGCCCATTTTGCAAGTACAAAGGTTTTCCTGATAGCTATTTTTTACTCTTTATATTTCAGCAAATGAATTGCTGTATACCCGGCATAGAATGAAAACCCACTGCAGGGTGCAGGTCATTTATTGGCTCTGGGTACCTAGAGTTCTTGATGAACCTACAAGCCCTATATATCCCCGCAACCAGAAGAGTCCAGCAGACGTAACAGTATATTTCTTTCGAAAATCTGACATTGCAGGAAAAAGTTACCATGTAAAACGTAGAGAAAAATTGATGTTTTTTTCACCTCAATTTCAATATTTTTCTTTTTCAGTTGTTATTTTCTGTAGGAAACCCTTGTAGGATCTACACAAATTACCCCTTGCTGCATTAAGAATTTTGTCTACTTTCCAGAAATGTTGCGGTTTCTGGGATCCAGCATTGGTTTCATGCCCATTTCTGTCACTGACTGGAAGGAGGCTGAAAGCACAAAAAATCGTAAAAATGGGGTATGTCCCAGTAAAATGCCATAATTGTGTTGAAAAATTGGGTTTTCTGATTCAAATCTGCCTGTTCCTGAAAGCTGGGAAGCTGGTGATTTTAACACCACAAACCCTTGGTTGATGCCCTTTTCAGGGAAAAAACCACAAGCCTTCTTCTGCAGCCCCTTTTTCCAATTTTTTTGATAAAAACGAAATTTTCACTGTATTTTGGCTAATTTCTTGGCCTCCTTCTGGGGAACCCACAAAGTCTGGGTACCTCTAGAATCCCTAGGATGTTGGAAACAAAGGATGCAAATTTGGCGTGGGTAGCTTATGTGAACAAAAAGTTATGAGGGCCTAAGCGCGAACTGCTCCAAGTAGCCAAAAAAAGGCTCGGCACAGGAGGGGGAAAAGGCCTGGCAGCGAAGGGGTTAAACATATACCATCTAAACAGGTTTCCTGTGCCTAGCTGTCTACTGATGGCCACTGTGCATGGCCTTCCCTTGCACCCAACTCTCCTTCTTCCAACCCTTCATCGCCCAAACCAACTCTGGCTGTGTGCAGCAAGATTGGCCAACAACCAACACTTTGGGGGTGATTCTCACCCTGGCGGGCGGCGGAGGCCGCCCGCCAGAGTTCCCCCCTCCAAAATACCGCTCTGCGGTCGAAAGACCGCTGAGGGTATTTTGGCTTTTGCACTGGGCTGGCGGGCGACCGCCAAAAGGCCGCCCGCCAGCCCAGTGCAAAAGACCCTTCCCACGAGGACGCCGGCTCAGAATTGAGCCGGCGGAGTGGGAAGGTGCGACGGGTGCAGTGGCACCCGTCGCGTATTTCAGTGTCTGCAAAGCAGACACTGAAATACAAAGTGGGGCCCTCTTACGGGGGCCCCTGCAGTGCCCATGCCATTGGCATGGGCACTGCAGGGGCCCCCAGGGGCCCCACGACAACCCATACCGCCATCCTGTTCATGGCGGGAGAACCGCCAGGAACAGGATGGCGGTATGGGCTGTCAGAATCCCCATGGCGGTGCAGCGAGCTGCGCCGCCATGGAGGATTCTAATGGGCAGCGGAAAACCGGTGGGAGACTGCCGGTTTTCCGCATCTGACCGCGGCCAAACCACCGCGGTCAGAATGCCCTGCGGGGCACCGCCAGCCTGTTGGCGGTGCTCCCGCGGGGTCAGAATGACCCCCTTTATGGTTAGCCAACCCCCAGTGTGCAAGGCCTTCAGCCTTTTGATGTGTGTAATAGCATTATTTGCAGGGCCTGGCCTCTCACCAAGCTCTGAACTCAAACTCCTTGTGAGCAGTCCCCACCGTACACTGGCAACCTTCATGTGTGGCCCCTGGTCAAGCACATGAGTATTGCACTAAAAACTGTTTTCCATTACTTGTACAGAATGTGTGAAGCCTATCCTGGGTTCCCACATCCGTGGGTCTGCAAGGGTCCAGGAATGGCAAATCTAACATAGGATTCACAAAGACAACAATATAAATATTTTTTTGATTATGAATTTTTTGCTCCCTCCTCACATAGGACTGGTGGTGAAGGTATGTTAACCCTGCCCCCTCATGCTCTTTGATTTTGCACTTGTCCAAATGAAGTGCATGGGTGCTTTAAGCTGGATAATGGAGGCTACAAACATAAATCTTTCTGTGATGGCTTGCTATTCAGAACAAAGCAGATTCATGAATACACGAAACTGCAAAGGATGATATATTGCTCCATCTATTCATTATCAACAGAAGCTTTGTGGATTATTATGTACTACGTGGGTCAATAATGTGTTTGAGTTATTGGATATAATCTAAACTTAACCATGCCACCCATCTATTTCTCCCCCTGATGACAATGAATATAGGAGTTGGTAACTAGTACTGACTCAGCATACATGCAATTGTAGAGTATTTACACAGCTAGATATCTCCTGAATGGCCAGCAATGAAATTGGGTGACACATGGCATGTTGGTTGATAACTTAGAAAACACTACTGAGATTGGTACATTGGCTGTTTCCCAAAATACTGTGATGAGAGAAACCATACATTCCTTTCTTTAGTCTAGAGTTTTAATAGTTCCTGATATCCTGGAAACTCATTCTGAATTCAGGCTTACAGGAGAGGTGGTCTGTTGTCACACCAAAGCTGGGCTCCTATCTCTAACAGTATAGAGAGAAGGGTAAAATCACACCAAAGGGGTGTGTGAAACTAGCATAAATTGTTGCAGCATAATTATCACTAGATTAGAAGAAATCACTCAAAATTACATGAAATGCATTTTGCCTCTCGCACTAAAACAATTACCCAACAAGTCTGTTTAGGTAAACATTCAACTGGAAAATTTAATTTTGAGTTGATTTCTAGACGCTTGTGTTCAAAACACTGCAGTTTGCATTCAGATTTGCAGTATTGTGCTAAAAAGACACCAGAATGGTTCTCTTGGGTAAAACAAATCTACCAGAAATGTTTGTTGACCACCCACACTAAAAGTACTGTGTTAAAGGTACTCTTCCGCTTGCAGTCAGCTTTGTAGTTTTGTAATCAAAAACTGTGGGCAAACAAAATGAACTGAAATGCTCTTCATGTTAAAAAATTACCTGAACTGTACATCTTGTGTTAAAATTTCTCCCCAACAGAAATGCAATGTAGCATAGTGGCGTAATCTCACTAGCATAATTCAAATTTTGCCCAGACCTTAGTACAATAGGAGTTAAATATTGCATTGTGCATAAAACCCTGCTGTTCCCTTGTCCTCTCTGTACTCTGCCTCTCCTCGTGAAGAGGGAATCCAGTATCCGGATCTTCTGCCGGATCCATCTCAGAACAGAAATGATTAGCTCTAAATGCTCTAGCCCCTCATTACCACCACACCTTAATCTACTTTGCCAACTTATACCCAAAACAAATGGTCAATTTTAAATCGCTTGTAGAAACCATGCAGTGAGAGATTGACAATTGTTTTAATGAAATGATTAGCTCTGGTGCCATCCTCTGTTGTCTAGTAGCTTCAAATGTCAACAAAAAGATCACAAACCAATATGTCACTTGTGCTAGCAACATTATCTTCTCTTTCATAGTCCAGTAGTGAAAACAAAAATGATAGTGTACAAACAGCCCCCCCCTCATTCTTTAAGAGCCAAAACTAATCTGCTGTGCTTAGTAAGAACTCTCTTAAGAAGCAAAGACCTGACTCAGCACAATTCAGATATATTTTCAGAGATCTATTTTCTTATCACTATACTGGAGCCTGTTCCCTTGTCAGAGCTCTTAAAACCTTCAGAGACCCCTCAGTCTGAAGTTCAATCTGTGGGACCAAGCCTTCAGACCTTTTATGCACGCTGAATAGCTTTAAACTGATTATCATTCCTAACACCTATGTTTCTACTGTCTTTACCCAAGTTTCAAACTGACCATCCACATAGTAAAGACCTATTTAAACTATTGCAGGTTGTCAAACCTGATAATGAATTACTCAAATCCGGATGCATTTTTCATTTGAAAACTTTTATTGTCTCTGGCTTATCCCAAAAGGTCATTTAAAAGGGTCTTCAAAGGTTTGTATATACATTTTCTCATTTTATGAAATATGTTTTAGGATATTTTTGTTGGCATGAATATCAACCTTGTAATGAATGTCACATATACTGGTTCATCTACATTGCCAATTCTGTTCCAATGTTGCAATGCCTGACAAACATTTTATAATATTTGTCTTAATAAACTGTTTTATGTTATTTTATGTGTAGATATGGATTACATAGATTTGGAGCATGTTCTTTTCGAAAATAATTTGTATTGTGATGTATGGCAAGGGGCACACCCACACAATGCCCATGGAATGTCTCCCTAGCGCAGAGTAAGGAACATATACTCGCTTGACGAGTGGCAGCTCTCCCAACCCTTGGTAATAGACAAACGCCTGGCAAAGGACTCTGTCTTTCGCTGCCTGTAATTTTGAATTGAATATTCCTTTTTTTAAACTGCACTTGAATTTGTTGATAAGGAGCGCCTGGTAAAGAGCTCCGTGTTTTCGCTGCTATTATTCTAATTTTGTACCTGCCCATATTTTAACTCTAGTATTGTACTAATCACTTGTTGAAGCGGAGCGCCTGGTAAAGGGCTCCGGTTTCTTTAATCTCTGCATTTCTCGCGCCGTGCCTTTTAAAATAAAAACCACACTTTGTTCTGCATTATATTAACGATCCTTTGGACTAGTTATTACTAATCTTTCTGTTGTTCCCCTCACCTGCACTGTGTCCCCGATCCACCGCCAATTGTTTGGATTGTGTGGAGGGACGTTTGGTGCAACAGGAAGTGATTAACCACTTCCGGGTCGCCCAATTACTTGAAACTCCACAGCTGATTATTCAGTTTAAATCCAGATGCCTCCCGCGACGCGCAGCGGACGCGCTTGACGAGTGGCAGCTCTCCCAACCCTTGGTAATAGACAAACGCCTGGCAAAGGGCTCTGTCTTTCGCTGCCTGTAATTTTGAATTGAATATTCCTTTTTTTAAACTGCACTTGAATTTGTTGATAAGGAGCGCCTGGTAAAGAGCTCCGTGTTTTCGCTGCTATTATTCTAATTTTGTACCTGCCCATATTTTAACTCTAGTATTGTACTAATCACTTGTTGAAGCGGAGCGCCTGGTAAAGGGCTCCGGTTTCTTTAATCTCTGCATTTCTCGCGCCGTGCCTTTTAAAATAAAAACCACACTTTGTTCTGCATTATTTTAACGATCCTTTGGACTAGTTATTACTAATCTTTCTGTCGTTCCCCTCACCTGCACTGTGTCCCCGATCCACCGCCAATTTTTTGGATTGTGTGGATGGACGTTTGGTGCAACAGGAAGTGATTAACCACTTCCGGGTCGCCCAATTACTTGAAACTCCACAGCTGATTATTCAGTTTAAATCCAGATGCCTCCCGCGACGCGCGCAGCCGACGCACCGCGGGCGCGCCAAAGGCGCGCCTAAGGCAAGCCCGTCTGCGCCCGTCCGTGGCCGTCCGGGGCCTGGGGCCAGAACCCCTGTCCAAAATTCTGCTGCTTATACACGTAATAATCTTTTGATCCTACGACCTGTTCCCAACCCCTTCTGCTCACTCCTTATCCCTGATACTGCCCCATACAGCTGCTCTTGCTGCAGCTTTACTCTCTCACCACCCCTTCATTGTAGCTCCCTTCGTTATGAGTCTAGCCGAATTCCTCCTCTGACTAACAAGACTAACTTATCTCTTACCCCCTTCACTTTCCTCAGCCTAAATTGCCGCTCACTACCTAAGCATAAGGACGATATTTTGAGCATTCTTACGGACCAACAACCTGATGCCCTCTTTCTAACTGAAACCTGGCTCATTGAGAGTTCTGGACCCGATATGGCGCATGCGCTTCCCCCCAACTATACCCATCTTGGAAGAAATCGCACTGACCGAACTGGCGGGGGCATAGCTTTAATTTTTAAAACAGACTACACATGTAAATGGGTAGATCTGGATTTTAAAAACTGTGAAGCCGGGTTTTTTAAACTTCTACTATCACCTAATTTTACTCTTTCCGGGGCCCTTATTTACCGTCCTCCTGGCCCCGCGGGTCTCTGGGCATCGACCCTCCCTGATCTTATTGCTCCCCTTCTATTAGAAACCACCAACTTTCTGATCTTAGGTGACCTGAACCTACATTTTAATGATATATCTTGTACTACGAGCGCTACTCTTTTAGATAACTTAGCGGCATTAAATGTTTTTCTACATAATTCAGGCCCCACGCATAAGGCAGGACATTTATTAGACCCTATTTTTTCCAATCTTGCTACCATTTCATGTAAACAAGCCATTCCCATTCCTTGGTCTGATCATTTTTTGGTGGAATTTTTGATTGTACAAAAACCGGGTCCGACTCCCTCCTCTTCCTTCGCCAAATCCAGCACTTATAGGAACTGGAAAAATTTCGATATTAATATTCTGAACTCGATGTTGAAAAAAACCTTACCATCGATCACGAGTATAAGAGATGACGGGGTTATCTTTGATTGGCTTACCTATGCCATTGATGAATGTCTTCCTCTATCAAATAAAAAGAACAAACAGGGCTACCAGCATCCTCCCGCCCCCTGGTTTTCAGAAACACTTAAAACAGAAAAAACTAAATGCAAGAACCTGGAAAGGAAATGGCGAAAAAACTATGATCCAGACAGGAAATCTACTTACAAACTAGCCCTTCTTAACTACCACTGATTGTGTAACACCGCGCGTGCCGAATATGCCACCGAGATTATTTTACAATCTCAGAACTGCCCCAAAGTGCTGTTTGAAGTAGTACATGAACTCTCTGGTGACTCTCGCCTATCCAAGCCCCCTGATTTTGATTCCAAAAAATGTAATGATTTGGCAATTTTCTTTGTGGATAAAATTGACAAAATCTACTCCGAATTCCACAATTACTCTAATCATCCCAGCATCAGTATTAAACCCCAATCCACTCACTTTTTACCTTCTCCTATCACTCAAGAAACGACCCAAGCTAATAACACTAACTTACTTAATGAATGGCTTCCCATGGATACTGCCTCTTTTTTTAATATTCTCACAAGCATTAAGTCTGGTTCCCCCTAGATCCTATCCCCATTACGGTACTTCAAAAGCTAGACCCCCCCATACTTCTCTTCATCATGCAGTTCCTTAACATGTCATTTACGGAAGCTTATGTTCCTGCATCGTGGAAGCATGCAATGGTTCTTCCTTTACTAAAGAAAATTAATTCTGATCCTGAAATTTTCTCTAACTTTCGCCCAATTTCTCTCCTTCCTTTTTTCCCCAAAATTTTGGAAAAGCATGTTAATCTTCAATTGTCCCAGTTTGCAGAAACCAGTAACATCCTTCATCCTTCTCAATCTGGTTTTCGTGCCGGCTATTCAACTGAGGCGACTTTACTGGGTGTGACTGAAAATATCCGCCAACAAATTGACAAAGGAGAAACAGTAGCTCTTATCCTATTGGATTTAAGCGCAGCTTTTGATACTGTATCTCACTCAACTCTCCTAAAAACTCTTAACATCAAGGGCATTGGCGGCAAAGCCCTCTTGTGGTTGTCCAGTTTTTTATCCAATAGGACTTTTCAGGTTTTCTCCCATACAGCTTCCTCTCTGACTCACGCATCCCCTTATGGAGTTCCCCAGGGCTCCATTCTCAGTCCACTACTTTTTAAAATATATGTCAGTCCTTTGGCGAGCATAGCAGAACAAGCTGGTCTAACTATCTTTTCTTATGCTGATGACACTCAACTTATTTTTTCACTCTCTTCCAAAGAAACCTCTAACCCTCCCTCTTTGGAAATAGGACTATCTAAGATAGCCAATTGGATGCATTTTAATAAACTCAAACTTAATGGAGGAAAGACAGAACTCCTCATATTTGGAAATAAAAAATCACTCTGGGGCCCCCAACACTGGCCCTCTGAAATGGGTGTCCCCCCAATCCCTTCTCTCTCTGCACGTAACCTGGGCATCATAATTGATGATCAGTTGACTATGAAACAACAGGTGACCAAAGTAGCTTCTACCTGCTTCGCTATCCTGAAGTGGCTTCGTAAAATTCTCTGGATGCTTCCTGTGGCTGCCCAAAGAACCGTGGTCCAAGCGCTGGTTATTTCTAGACTGGACTACGGAAACGTGCTCTATCTGGGTGCGAATAAAGAAGCACTACACAAACTTCAAGTTGTTCAGAACTCGGCGGCCAGGCTTCTTTGCCAACTTCCCAGAATCACTCCTACTTCTGGTGCACTTCGTGAACTACATTGGCTAAGAATTGAGAATCGCACCAAATTCAAAGCCCTATGCTATATGCATAGAATTAATACGGGCTTAGCTCCCAACTACCTTAAAATCTTGGTCCAACAATATCGGCCCTCTCGTTCACTTCGATCTTCTAATCAACAAAAATTCCAGGTGCCCAGAATCAGACGTGCCAAAATGGGGGGACGCTCTTTTGCTTTCCTAGCTCCCTCTCTCTGGAATTCTCTTCCTTCTAACTTACGTCATGAAAGGGTGTTCATTAGATTTCGTAAGGAGCTTAAGACATGGCTCTTTAACCAGTAACCGTCCAAGCTGCTCTCCTGAGCCTGCCTTTGTCTTGCATGGTCTTAAGCGCCGGGAAACCTCCGGGTAGCTGTGCGCTATATAAATCCAATAAATAAATAAATAAATAATAAAATAAATAAATATAGAGTAAGGCAACACAGCACACATTTCTGCATTGACTTATTCCATTTTTTTGAAGCCATTCAAAGCCATGCAAAGTGGGTTTATGTGGCTTCAAATATATGACTTAGTGGTTTGCACCACACATGTATCAAGTTGTGCAGTGCAAGCAAAACCTCATAAATATGTGCCTGAGTTGTTACTATTTCAGGTGTTGATTTATTCAGTTCTAATTCTCTCCCTAGTTCTAGATTCTATGGTAAAACTAGATTGTTCTTTTTTACAGTTGCATCTTTCAGCATAGACACCCATTCAACTGCACGCAACATGATTTTTGTAACTGTTAGCATCTCACTTAACTTTTGTATCTTGTATTCTTTAAAGTTTTTTTTAAATATTAATATCACTCAATGTTTTGCATATAAGTTATTTCCATTTGGTTACATAGATTTCATCTGTGTGACTTAAATGTCCAAACCATCCAAAACCCTTCATATTTCCTATGAAGTTGACTTGACTTTAAACTCTTTATTCAATCAAATAAATGAACATAGATGATACATTCACACAATCCAACAAATAAAGAAAAAGATTACAATTATTTCAGGAGACACATTATCGGGATAGCTTCATTCGGATACATAAAACCTAAAGAGTTAAACTTAAACATTTCATGGTTAAAATATTTAATTCCAAATTGTCAGCATTGTGGAAATGCCCTTCGATGCGCAGCACTTTCCAGAACTCTTGCTACTGTAAACCACAAACTGGGTGATCAAAGAGATTGTTAAAACACCATTGCTGTCTAATCATTTGAAAAAAGTCTCTTTTTTACTCAAAACCTATAGCCATATTAACAACAGCGTAGTTTGACCAAATCATTGATGTGATCAAGCCCCACTTCTATCAAGCCCCACGTCTACATGACAAATCCAAGTAGCAGTAGTTGTCAGAACAGCTAACAGTCTTCCTATGAAGATAATCAAATTCAACCAAATGAGCATGTCAGGTGTCTTGCACCATTTTCACATATGTTAATTGTATTTCCACAGTGAGGGCTTCAGATAAATTCTACGCCCTTTAGTGTGCTCCTTGTTTTATGATATTGAATTAGCATTAAGGCCTGCAATCATTGGTTAATCTCTCTTTGCATTAAGTATTGTACTTGTCATGCTAGCAGAGTCAAAATTTAAAAAAACCATCAATAAAACTGGAAAGCTCTAAAATGACTGGGTCTAATTTGCAGCAGTAAATATTCCTATGTAGATCTACTCAGGTGTATATTTACTCTTACACCTAGGCGTAACTCCATTTCTTTGCTGTTTTCCACTTCCTAGTGGAGATTTATACCCATGTGTAGACTGCCTTGTCCACTCTAATGAGGGAGAGAAGTCTCCTATGATTGTATTTATGATTCTATAGTTATTCAAAGTAACTTTACAACCATATGGTTGATGAAGATCATCCTACGGGAAAATATGTAGAAATCTAATAATGTTTATTATTTTTTAAGAACAATATTGTAATGAAAATATACATTAAAATGATTATGAAATATTTAGCATCAACCTGAGAATAGGGAAATACGATTACAGCATATGAACTCACCAAATTAAAGGTGTAAACATTTTAATTCAACTCAAATTAAATAATAAGTTATTTTAATTTTATCATTTTAATTTATAAATAATAACCTTTGAATGATAACACTAAAAAATTTATTTAATATTTAGTAAACTTGGTTAAAAAATATATACTTAATACATTTAAAAAATATTTTTAAAAAGTGTAATGTATTTTAGCATTGTCATTACATTAAAAATAATTATACTAATGATATTTAAATCACCGGAAAAAAAAAACCAAACACACACCTCCAAACTGTAAATGATGATTTAACATTAATGTATTTAACATTAGTTCCCAGGGGTTGTCTTTTAATTGCCGGCCTTCATTGGTTTCTATGCCTGTTGCAGTACCAGTGGTTAGCTATGTGTTGTGCCTGACTTACTCCATGCTGGGCTATATTAGATCTGAGCAGGTTTTGACACCTTTATGGCTGTGTTAACTTTAAAAATGTATTTTTGTAACTGCATAGTTCTTGCCCTTTTATGAGTGTGTGTTTTATGTTAGCATGTCCCTGTTTATCCCGTCCTTAAATTTTGCTAAAGCATTTCCCTTTAGTAGTAATAATTCCCCATATTCCTACTACTCTCCCTGGTTACTCCTAATTAGAATGCCTGTGCTTAAGGATATTGCCTCTTTGGTGGAGATCTCCACATAGAAAAGATAGGAGAGGGCACCATATTTTTGTGCAAAACAGATTGGATTGTGACTGGAAAATATTAGTGAATTTTGCAAACCTTTATATGTCATTTCAAGGAGATAGTCAAATTGTCTACAATTCTCACTTATGTTGATTCTATTTTCAAATTTAAATCTATCTTAAAATGCTGAAAGAGTAGAACAATACTCCTGATCAAGAGCTACCTCACACAGGCTTGAAATGCTTTGAGTTTTACAATTTATACCAAGCAAGTAAAATAAAATGTGTAATAGGGGATACTGGGGTCAATTTTTTTAGTTATAGGAATATTGAATATAAGTGTAATAATTGCAATACAATTTGATTGGAATTGGATTGATTTAAACTGGATACTACAAACATTAATTATTTGGAAGGGGTTGGTTGTTTGATTTTCAAGATATAACTCCTGGGCAGTTCTTCAAATATTAAGGTTATTACATAAGAATCATCAAATATTATTTCTGACTTTGGCTCACTCTTACAAAACTCACCCACTACATACCATTCCTTCACCAACAAACATCAACACCCATACGTTCAGGCCCCAGTTTGGATGTTTTTCAGAGGGTGCACCAGAAACAAGGGGCCCCAAAAAATTGCAGCGACATATAGGGCCTGATTACGAGGCTGACGGTCGAAGGACTACCAGCCTTGCAGTTATGGTCAGACCGCCGAAACGGTGGGGGTCTGACCACCACATTGCAACCCTGTTGGACGGACCCGCCTAAATACCACCGTCCCCACCAGGAACATGGTTTCCGGCGTGGTGACGGTGGCCTGAGTTGTACTCTGTGCCGCCTGGCTGATTACAACTCAGCTCTCCGCCAGCCTTTCCAATGCGGGGACGCCACCATGAAAAGGCTGGAGGAAAGCTAGTACTGGGAGCAATAGCAGGGCTGCTGCACTGCCCATTCCCATTGAATGGGCAGTGCAGGGCCCCCCTGCCCAGCTCTGTTGGAATGCGCATTGTCTGCTCTGCAGCCCAGCTGGAACATTGTAATATGCTTGGAGAGCATGCCACTGCCATAGCGGTGGTGTTCTTCCCTGCGAGTTTGGCGGTCCCGCAGAGGGACCGCCAAACTCATGATGAGGCCCACATTCTTTCCAGTATACATTGTCAACAGGCCACACCAGTGGCAGGTATGCAGTACACAAATCCCAATACCCTAGCATAACGAAAGTAAATGTACAATTTTTTATAGAACAATTACTAAGCAATATTCCACAAATCTATTGTCCTGATATCTCTATTAGCTAACAAATATTACAATATTGGAATGTTGAAAGCTCCACTGAAGACAACTGAGTTGCTCACGGATTATAATTGCAGGTATAGAACTTCTGCTCTAATACTCTAATGATTTTCTTTCTGTTTGCCCTGTTTATTTTACAGCATTTAACCTTAAGTGTGTGAAATCTAAAAGCATTAAAAGCATTTTGCACTAGACTATACCAGTTCTTAAAGGTCCTCTGTCACGTTATAAGCCTCCCCTGCAGCTCAGGCCTATAATTGGTCTTTAAGGTCTTTATCAACCCTATTGGGTTACAATGCTTAGAAAATAGCATCCTAGAATTGTGGCAAGTTGAATTTCTAAATCAAACGACATTCTAAAATACATTATCTTTGTATAATTCTGGTGTGCAATAAAACATCCTGCTATCCAGCTCTCTTCATACTTTTAAGGACTTTCATTTGTTCTGTACTTATTGACGAACATTTATTTATTTTACTTATTTCTTCCAAATTGCCTAAAAAGATTGGTGATCCGTATTTTTTACTGCTTTACTTTGTACTGTGACTGAATACTTTGTATTGATCACTGAGCTATGTAAATACTTCAAATATGCGGAAATAAAAATGCACAAAATATTAAAATCCAGTAGAAATATAAAAATTACCCAGTGGTTCTCCCATTTTACCATTATGACAGAAATAAAAATGCACAAAATATTAAAATCCAGTAGAAATATAAAAATTACCCAGTGGTTCTCCCATTTTCCCATTATGACAGCAGGTCCCAGGGAGCGTGCGGGGTTCATGCTTGCACCGGTGTAGTTGATCTATTAAGAAAACAGTTAAGTCTGATATTAGTGCGTTTTATTGGTAGAACATAATATGCTTTAATCTTCTCAATCAGTTAACGCCATTATACCATCTGTGCAGTATGTATGATAAGGTTGCTAATCCCATGCTGGGCTATGAGTCACATGCATTCTAAAATATCTAATAATTATGAACAAGGGTCGCAAATAACGTCCAAGTTCATATTTCGAAAAAAAATGAGTTAGCAGAGAGGGAAGAAACATGTTCTAATCAACAAATGTCACATAGTTTTAGTTGCATAGTTCAGCAATGGCTGCAAAATTATTCTACTTTGAAAGCTACCGCCTACCTTATGGTGATGCCATTGTCTAAAAGATCCATTCCATCAATACATAGACACTTTGGGGGTCATTCTGACCCTGGCGGCCGGTGACCGCCAGGGTCACTGACCACGGGAGCACCACCATCAGGCTGGCGGTGCTCCCGAGGGCATTCTGACCGCGGCGGTTCAGCCGCGGTCAGAAAGTGTAAACCGGCGGTCTCCCGCCGGTTTACCGCTGCCCCATTGAATCCTCCATGGCGGCGGAGCGCGCTCCGCCGCCATGGGGATTCAGACACCCCCTACCGCCATCCTGTTCATGGCGGGAAACCCGCCATGAACAGGATGGCGGTAGGGGGTGCCGCGGGGCCCCTGGGGGCCCCTGCAGTGCCCCTGCCAATGGCATGGGCACTGCAGGGGCCCCCGTAAGAGGGCCCCGCAAAGTATTTCAGTGTCTGCTTTGCAGACACTGAAATACGCGACGGGTGCAACTGCACCCGTCGCACCCCTGCAACTGGGCCGGCGGGCGCTCTTTTGGAGAGCGCCCGCCGGCCCAGCGGAAATGTCTGAATGGCCGCCGCGGTCTTTTGACCGCGGTGCGGTCATTCGGCGGCGGAACCTTGGCGGACGGCCTCTGAATCAGGCCCTTTATTTGAGATTTTAAGGAAATTAGGGGTACCTGCTCTTTCAGTGCAGTTTCTTTTTCAAAGCATCGCAATTTGAGTGTTAGTTATGGAGGCTCTGTCTTGCTGGGAGTATTTTTTCATTAACGAGGGGCTGATAGGGCTTGAGCGGCAGTATAACCTCTGGCCTGTCAAAAATGAGAGGTGACCCAAGGAGCGAATTTCGATGTTGCAGGCGCTGTGATTATTTTACATGTCTTTGCTGGTGGAAGACTCTGAAGCATGGCGCCCTAAAAGAAGCTTTGTGCTTTCAGCTCACACTCCAGAATATCCCAGGACAACAAAAATAAAGACATCACTCCAAAAAGCAATACCTGCTACAAAGAAATAATGGATGTGGTTTAGGCCATTCTATATCTGGTACAACAAGTACAACAAGTTCCCTCTCTATACCACAAGCTGCAACACAGTAAAACAAAGTATGAACGTCTGGTTAGTAAATAAAAAGTTACAGTGATTCACGGTTGACTTAGTTATAAAAAATAATTAATTAGAAGGACAGAGACACTTCCCTTGTTAAACAATTAATGAAGTACAGCCCAGTATTTCTTAACGTGCAGGTAGAGAGCATTTATTTACATTCGTTAAATCGATTATTCATTCATTCTTTATTGTGTTCAGATGTGATCTCCTTGTGGTGACATGAAACAGTGTAAAGGTGTGTGTAAACATAGATAATACAACGTAGTGACAAATGACAGGAGTTTTATGTAGCATTGAATTGAGGTGCACACACTCATATTTAAAAATAAATTTCGCTTTTTCAATCATATACGTGTATTTAAGGGGATTGAACCTTTTGAAGAACTATTTAGAAGCCCATGAGTCATCATCTGGACTAAGGGGATTGAGAGAACAGGCGTGTCTGTGACAGACTAAATCAGAAGACTTGGATTAGAAATATTATGGGATGGTGGTACTCAATATATAAAACAGTGTGATACAGAAAAAGGCTACGTGAGCAACGTTATCAATGAGTCACCTGCTATTAGAAATTATGAAGAAAAAGTAGTAGTTAAGGTAATGAAGATGCTAGAGTGCAGTATTGAGAGCACTCATAAGAAAACTGAACAAGGGTTATTGGCCTGAGTGATTGAGAAAATAGCCACCTGGAGAAATATACATTGCAAAAATGTCACAGAGACTGCATCCCTTTGTTTATAGAGCCTCACTTTAGCATAGAAAACTCCATGTACAAGGCCATAGATCTTTGGCGAAGACATACACTGTATTCTATTAGTCCTTGACCTAGCCACAGCTTTTGATACTGTTAACGCGTCCGTCTATGTTAATTTATACACATCAGGACTCGTTTTAGGCCGATGAATCTTTGGACCCAGTGGTGAGACACCGTAAGACGAGATAACTAATCAATATATCAATCAATATGTCAATAACATTGTCAACATATATCACCACAATGTATTTCACTTTAGGCATCAATAAACCTTCGGCGCAACCATGACCTTTCAGTCATGAATAACCACACCTTAATGGAGTTTTTGTGAATTTTATTCCCTATTGATTACAATCTAATAGCAAATGTATTAATCTCAAAACCAAGAAGCAAATGAACATAATCACAAGGCGGCAACTATGATAAGTTTTCAATAATGCAAAGATCAGAAGCATAAGATAATCATGTGAATATAAGCAAATCGCGATACATAGAACCTCCTAAAGGTCTGAGTTCAGCATAGCACTACGCCAGTCACGTCAGTTATGTCAGTCAATAAGGATACCTCATCTAACCACTAATTAGCATTAGCATGTTGGGCTTCATGCAAAAAAATTTAGAACATCAATTTGGAAACCATCTAACTAAGGTCTCTATTCAAAAAAACACACAGCAGTTGGTACCTAGAAAGAAAAGGCAAAATAAATGAATTTTCCATTAGCAATTACATAATTACCCTCCTCAGAATAGGTCAGCATACAGGATCAGTCTTCGTCTTCAGGACATCAGTTAGATCGCCGTCAGTCTATCTAAACTATGGACAAGGGACACTTCCCTCATAAGGAGGAAAGTGTAATGGGGCAGTCTAATGGGTGAGGATATTTTGTCTAAGTCTCATATCACCAAATAGAGTGACAGAGTTTCTGGATGCAATCGATATCATTCCCTACCTAATGCCCTTTGTCTCTTGTGTCATGGGTTTTTATCCCTTTTTCGTAATACATTCCCCCAAAATTCTATTGGACAGTCACTACACCCCACTATCTGTAACCTATCAAATTATACATTAAGTAATGCATTAGTCATTTCACGATATTTCTTTAGCTTCTAATTGGTCTTCATGATTGACGTTTTTCGTAGGTGGCATATCCGGGGTTACTTCATTTCCTTGGCACACACATCAGGTCAAGAGTTCTCTTCTCCGCGCTTTAATGTCCTTGAAAGTGTCCATGTTTGTTTCGAAGTCCATAATTTTTATACTAAAGCTACTAGCATGCGGATGAGAAAATCTAGCATTGTTGCAAATAAGTGAAGAAAAGAACAATTGCTGGGTCATGGTCTTTTGCAAGTCAGCACACTGGAGAAACAGAAAAATACGCTTTAATATGAGAGTTACACAGCTAGTTCTCGACTCACGCTAACTTAAGGTGTACGAATTCTAATGAATGCAGTTTTATACGTTTTAATGTTTTTAGTTAGGCATAATATAAACGATTATTTCTTATAGTTGACATTAGTTCACGCATATGAAAATTCTCCACGTTTAAAATACGTTTCAATTAATAATATTATTAATGCAGTATTGTTAAACATAAGCATTTCACATCTATAATAGGTACGTTTAAACTACGCTCTCTCAATACCACAGACCACAACATTCATCCTACACTCTTTATACAATAAGAGGGGCATTGTGGGCATTATATGCATTGCCATCTGCCTACTTGTAGATATTTGCTAATTAATAAGCAGTATTCAGTTGTGTGTGCGTAATAAATTACTTTTCTGTTTTATAAGAAAAAACACTAACTAGACGATTATTTATTGAGTGTTATGTATTATATTTCTGGAAATGGGGGTCAGCCCAAATATTGTATATGTCTTAGGTGATCTCCACTCAGATAACCGTGCTGTGGTGAGATACTAGGCAGATCTGTCTTGTTCAGAGAGCTTTAATACAAGTTGTGGAGTTAGGCAGGAGTGCTTCCTTGCTCTGTTCTTGTTTTGCTTATATTTGAATGGCTTGGAGAAGGCATTAGTGGACGTAAAGTCCGATTGCCCGCCTGTTGGTTCTCACCCCTGCAGGCATTGTTTAATGCAGACAATGGAGTTCTGATGACAAGAACCACAAATGGCCTGCAGAAGTTATTAAATGCATTTGATAATTTTATGGGGGAGCTGGACCTATAAATTAATTTGTCAAAATCATATATCATGGTCGTGGGGCCTAAACCTATGAAAGGAAAAACCTTTGTTTTAGGAGGCTCTCCTTAGTTAAAGTTCAGAGATTCCACTATTTGGAGGTCCAGTTTGATGTCAGATTAAACTGGATGCCTCTGATATAGAAAAGAAGATTGGATATTAATAAATGTACAAGGGCCATTTTCAGTTTTGCAGTGAGGTTAGGTAGTCGTCTGTTAAAAGCCGTAATGATTTTTTTATGAAGCCAAATGCATCTCTACGATTTAGTATGGGAGCTAATTATGGGGTACCTATCTCCTAGGAAACTACAGGTTGAGGAGAATACATTTTTAAAGTACCTTTAATGTGTTCCTCCCCAATTTACAGCGAATTTTGAGGTCTATGAGGAACTAGGGGTTAAGTACCTGAGTGACTCCATAACATTGCACCTACTGATGGCCTCGATTGAGGTATGGACCAAGGAGGAATTGGTTTTAAACCTAATAACACTAGATTGCCTTAAAAATACCATGGTAAAAGTATTTGAAGGAATCCTTTGTGAATTTGAGTAGAGAAGGGGTCTTTCTTAAACCAGAAGGTATTGTTAAAAGTGATTTGAAGTGGGTTAAAGATTCCTTTAGAGAACGGTTAGAATTACTAAGGGAAGAGGTTGAGCTGGCTAAACCGTCTCTTTGCCATCGTGTATTGATATCTACTACATGGGAAATCGAGATGTACTTAACAATAGTAAGAATTAATATGGATAAATGTTTACTAACTTGTTTGAGGCTAAATTTGTTATACTTGTCCCTGGCTTTTCTTTGGGGATGTTATGATTTTAACCAATTGTGACCTTGTAGATATGATGGAAACTCACCCCAAGACACTACATTTTATGATGCATTGCAAGTTTTATCAAGCCTCGAGGATACAGTACATCATTCCCTTGCTTAGGGGTGTTGTTTTAGGCAGGTGAGGCCACCACTTTTATATTTAGAGATGTTATCGGGGGCCTATGTGATAACTATCATGTGCAATTTTTTTTATTGCTGATTTGCTCATTAGAGGTACTTTGGATGAGGTTTCTTAACCATTTTGATTTTATTTCTTAAATGTTTTGGCTATCTATATTTATTGTATTTATTATTATATTGTATGTGCTGCTGCTTTTTATGGTTTCAAATTTGTAATCCAATAAC
This sequence comes from Pleurodeles waltl, assembly GCF_031143425.1. Classification (NCBI taxonomy): domain Eukaryota; kingdom Metazoa; phylum Chordata; class Amphibia; order Caudata; family Salamandridae; genus Pleurodeles; species Pleurodeles waltl. The sequence continues at coordinate 622,108,729 of NC_090439.1, read as the reverse complement.
GAAGAAAAGTTAAGTTAAATACAATTTGTAATGCTAACTTTGAGCACCACTCCTGTCCCAGAAATTAATCCACAGTCATCCCAATAATGGGAAAGGCATTCAGAACACGAGAAGATTCCATTCTGGTTTGCACAAAAAACAAACCAACTGGAAGCAGTGTTTCCCCATACAGGAGCCCTAGATAAACATTGAATTCTCACCATGTGCTTGCTGTTTGGCATGGTCCCCTTAATAGAAGGCTGTAACATGTGGGGTTCAGTCTTCGCAGCAAAATGTACTACCACAAATGGTACCCCCCAACACTTGCCAATTTACCAGAAGTGTTAAAGCAAATTCAAAATGAGCACGGGCCGCCCCAGCCGTGGATTTGGGGATTCACTGATGTGCAATTTTGACAGTCTCCTCAATTATTCTAAGTAACATTAAAGTGGAAGCAGAAGCGTTGGCTATTCACCAACGACTCAGAGAGGTTCCTTAGCAGGAACAGGAGAGTCAGCTGCCAAAGATTATTTCCAATACCTATACTGGAATAGGACAGGATAGTATGGGGGCCAGACCAACTAAACCACAGCTACATAGTACCACCCCTAAGGTAGGTACCAAACAAGCACAAGAGGGTTCTAAAACCCCTGGGCTAAACAAAATCAAAATAAAGACAGAGGAAGCCAGAGGGGAGAATCTCTGAAAATGGAGTCCTCTGACAGAAAATGTAATCTCGGTTATAGAGAAACTTTAAAATCTCCTCATATATACCAATATACTGATACGCATCCCTCTCATTCCTTTCAGGACACACCAGAGTGAGTGAATGGGATGGTCTGAAAAAAGAATAATCTCAACAGAAATGCCGATTTAAAAAGAAAATGGTGGCTCAATTTTTGTCAAAAATGCCAGCCATGCTGAGAACACTGCTTATGAACAGGACATGGACAGCGACTCTGCTAGACAGCATGGCAGGAGTCCTGATTTGTCGCCAGAATCTTATAGATCATCTGGATGTGACAGCAACTAATGCTTTCTCATCATAGACACAGCGGACAGTCATGTCTTCCCCACCGACAGGGTTTACAAGTTAAACATCCAAATAGACGGAGACATAGAACACACTATTGAAGTAATATTTTGAGAAAATCTAAACTGTGATATTCTAATGGCAGAAAAATATTGGCCACCTGAGTTTATCCACAAGCTCCCACATGGGGAAGATGCCATCTTGCCTTCTTTCTTAGTCCTGGTTCCAGACGCTGTAAAGGAAGCCCATGCCGCTGATTGTGCTCTGGCTCAGGATCCCATGCTGTATCACAATCATGTGGAATGGGATAAAGAATCCCTTTACCGGTTAAAACCATTCAGATCTTCACCTGCAGCCTCAACCTCAATATCCTTTCAAACACAAGACTAAAGCTCCAGTGAAAGAGATTCTCACACAACTTTAGTATCAGGGAGTAACTGAACCCTGTGCCTCTGCGATGAATAACCCGTTATTCCCCATTGCCAAACCTGACCATTCATATAGAATAGTCTTAGATTACAGACATTTAAACAGTCACACATACACTTATGCAATACAAAACGCACACAGACAGAACTAATTAACAACATAGGCCCTCATTATGACCCTGGCGGTGAGTGATAAATTGGTGGTAATACCGCCAACAGGCTGGCAGTAAGTTCAGCCAAATTATGACCATGGCAGTGATAACTCCCATAGACAGCCAATGTACCACACCAACCACCAAGGCGAAACAACATACACCATGGCAGCAGCCAACAACAGCCAGTAGGGAGACAAAGTACCGCCCACCATATTAAGACACATGAAACTGCCACCTTTTCCGGGGTGGTAACAACGCCAACAAAAGCCTCGTGGAAACAGAGCTCAGAAGTGAAAGGACCATTGGAGACACAGGGAAGAACCATGCCACCATGAAATCCCGAACTGCAAGTTTCCCGATAATCTTCAGCGTCATGCTCCACCTGGAACACCAATGCCGACGAAGACAATGATGGTGAGTACAGCCTGCTAGCAGACATGGGAGGGAGGGAGGAAAACGAGAGTGACACACACATGCACAACACACACCCGACACACACACATACCATGCACATGTAAACCAATTGCACACGACACATGGTATAATGAAACACTGACAACAATGCTGGAACATAGCAAAATTCACCACATGAACCAAGTATATAAAGGGCCAATGCCCAGTCCAAAGTCATGAGGGCACACAAGACCACAGGGCACAGTCCAAGGCCCAACCTGTATCCTGATACATCCGGAGAGAACACTGAAGGGGCACCATTTGGCAAGTGGGTAGTCACCTCAGGGGGATGGGTGGGCACCTCAGCCGAATACAGGAACGTCCCCACTGGTTCTGGATGGGGCTCCATGCCCATTGCTCTGTCCTGGGGAGTGCAAGGCCACAGTCTCTCAGGTGGGTGACTTGCCCACTGGTTCTGGAGGGGGCAACATGCCCATTGCTTGGTCCTGGGGAGTGCAAGGCAACAGTCTCTGAAGTGGGTGACTTGCCCACTGCTTCTAGAATGGGCAACATGCCCATTGCTTTGTCCAGGGGAGTACAAGGCCACCGTTTCTGAAGTGGGTGACTTGCCCACTGTTTCTGGAGGGGGCAACATGCCCATTGCTTTGCCCTGGGGAGTGCAAGGCCACAGTCTCTGAAGTGGGTGACTTGCCCACTCGTTCTTGATGGGGTTCCATGTCCATTGCTTTGTCCTGGGGAGTACAATGCCACAGTCTCTGAAGTGGGTGACTTACCCACTGGTTCTGGAGGGGGCAACCCACACAGCAGCCCCTGGAGGGTGGCCTACATGGTGTCTGCTGGTGGTGATGGCTACACTGTGGTGGTGGTTGGAAGAGCCTTCTGGGAAGCCCCTGCACTGTCCGCTAGCTGCACTTTGGTGGTGGTTGTAGGAGCCTCCTGGGCAGCCTCTGCACTGTCCAATGGCTGCACTGTGGTGGTGGTTGGAGGAGCCTCCTGGGCAGCCTCTGCACTGTCCGATGGCTGCACTGTGGTGGTGGTTGGAAGAGCCTCCTGGGCAGGCTCTGCACTCACTGATGGCTGCACTGTGGTGGTGGTTGGAGGAGCCTCCTGGGCAGCCTCTGCACTTACTGATGGCTGAACTTCCACAGCTGCTGGTGGGGGCCGGTGACAGCTGGTGGTGGTGTTAGCCTGACAGCTTCCGCTGTAGTAGAGTGCCTTGTCTCCTCCTGTAAAAAGGTTGTGGATCCCTTACCCTTCCTGGCAGGGGTGGATGGACTCTTCCCCTCTCTGCCTGGTGGTGCAGGCTCCTTCCCCTTCTTCACAAATGGTGCAGGCCCCTTCACACTCTTCCCTGGTGGTGCAGGCCCCTTCACACTCTTCCCTGGTGGTATAAGCACCTTCACACTCTTCCCTGGTGGTGAAGGACTCTTCACACTCTTCCCTCGTGGTGCAGGCCCCTTCCCCTTCTTCCCTGGTGGTGCTGGCTCCTTCCCCTTCTGTGATGGAGGTTTGGTATCCTTACCACGACAAGTAGGTGGTGCTACTACTGTCCCCATGGACTGCTTGGCTGAGGTGCTGGGCCGTGTCCTTAGTACCTTGTCCATTAGTGCAGGCCGGGGACAAATTGGGAAAGGAAAAGCTTTTTAGGGACGGTGCGGCAGGAGGAGGGAGGAGTAATGGGAGTGGAGGATGAAGGAGTGGTTGTTGGAGGTGTATGTCTGCTGGATTTCGGTGCAGGTACATGGGTTGTATGCTGACGTGAGGTGGGTGGCTGTTGGGTGTGTGAATGCTTGCGTTTCTGTCCCTTGGGGAAGACAGACAGGGTGGGAGAGGACACATGGGACATGAGCATGGCTGTTGTGGAGGTGTCTGCCAGGGAGGTGTGTGTTCTGCTTGGTGTGGTGATGCTGATAGTGGATGTAGATGTAGTGCATGCAGGTGTGAGTGTGGACGTGACTGGGAGGAAGGTGGAGGAGGAGGAGGGGGGGCTGTGGAGGCAATGGATGTTGTCATGTCTGTAACTGTATGGTGTTTGTGCAAGTGCCTGTGGGATGAAGTGTGGTGCTTGTGTTTGCCTTTGCCACTCTTGTGTGTTGCCTTTTGCGTACGCTCATCTGTCTGCGTGCCAGGGAGAGGTTGGGGTTGAGTAGAGTGGGACTGGGAAGTGGTAGTTGGAGGGAGGACAGTAGAAACAGGGACAATGGCTGCCATCAGAGATGAGGCCAGATCCTGAATTGATCTGTTTTGGGCCGCCAATCCACTGTGAATGCCCTCCAGGAATGCATTGCATTGCTGCATCTGGGGTGCCAGTCCCTGGATTGCATTCACAATGGTTGATTGCCCTACAGAGATGGATCTCAGAAGGTCAATAGCCTCCTCACTCAGGGCAGCAGGGCTCACTGGGGCAAGGCCTGAGGTGCCCGGGACGAAGGAGATGTACGCCCACCTGGGTGAGGGGGCACGAGCAACTCGCTGAGGGGCTACTGGGAGGGTGGTGCTGGTACGGGGGTGGCGGCTGTACCTGCAGCTGGGGTAGTCACAGAGGTGTCCGCCACCACCAGGGAGCTCCCATCAGAGGAGGTATCTGAGTCTGTGTTGAATTCTCCTGTCTCCACCGTGGTGCACCCCTCACCATCCGTCCCACAGGTTCCCTTGGTGTCGGTGGACTCTGCCCCCAGGATCATGTGGAATGCAGCTCCCTCTGTCGCTGGTGCCCCTTCTTCTCCGCCAGATGATGCTAATGCACACAGGGACGGGATGACAGAACAAAAAGGGGGGAGAGAGAGAAAGGAAACGCTGGGCCAGTTACTGCACACCACCGTTGGCGTACACAGGATCCTCACACACAGGGAACAGGCCTAAGCAATGTGCATTGCACTACAAGTGATATGGCTATTCACCAAGGCATGATGAGGAGCACACACCGACAACTGGGACTCACAATGCCCTGCCTGAAAGTGACTACTAACAAGCTAGGTTACCTGTATTTGACATGCAACCATTACCCTAGAAATGACCCATGCAGCAATGTCTGGCCTGGCCTTAGGGGCACCCACTAGCACACAACCACCACCCCACTAGCCAAAATATTTAATGATACCCACTGTACTCACCCCCTTGTGGCTGCTGCGATTCCCTCAAGCGCCCATCCTGCTCAGGGTACACCACCGTCAGTACTTGGGCCATAGGGGGGTCAGTGTCCGACGGAAACACCTTCCTCGTTGGGAGGCCATCCACAGCTCGGCCTCCATGGTCTTCCGTGCCCAGCGTCTTCGGTCCTCCCACCGTTTCCAACAGTGGGTGCTCTGCCTGCCATAGACCCCCAGGGTCTGCACCTCCTTGGCGATGGCACGCAATATTCCCTTCTTTTCATGGGAGCTGACCTGCAGAGGCAATAAAGCCAGGAGAATACCCTTAAACTAACAATAAAGCCTGTCACACACATGGCCCATCATACCTGTTTCCATCACGATTCCCACACACATAGCCCAGCACACAACATGTACACAGCCAATAGATAATCCTCCCTACACAATGCCTTCACACACATATCCATGCATCCATGCCACATGCATCGTGCCCACAGTGTACACACCTGTTGGTCTGGAGGCCCATACAGCAGTCCATACTGGAGTAGGACCCCATCCACTAGTCGCTCCAACTCCTCCGAAGTGAAGGCTTGGGCCCTTTTCCCGGTCACACGGGCCATGGTAGGTTCCAGACACAGGTCACAGCAGCACATACATTATAGGTCTTCTCCTGTTGAAGGTCAGGAAACAAGTGAGGATTGATTTAGAAAATGGCGGTCACGTCCGTGGTGGTGTACACCGTCACTACCGGCATACATCCCCACAGTGCCCAATATTATCCAATGAAGAATTGCACTACCGCCATGACACCCAGTGTAGGCGGAATTACCTCACTTCCACCTGTCCCTCCACACAGGACAGGCGGTTGCCATTTCAGGGGGGGTGAACAGGCCTATCGAGAATTGCTGCGCCACAGGATAAGTAGGTACATACTTCGAAATTTACACTGTCCAAATACATAATTGCACGATGTGGACTGCTGTTGTGGTTTAGTTGTTCAAATTGTGACAGCCTACTCACACTTGTGTCCCTTAGTTACCTACCGCTGCGGATGAATAGGAGATGGAGACATATCCCGTGTACAGACCCCTGGTGGACATAGCTACACTAGAGGACAGGCTCATTACACTCACCTATAGACTGGATAGGGCCACAATCACAGAACTGTGTGCCCAGTTGGAGCCGGACCTGATCTCATCTATCCGTCATCCGACTGGGATCCCCCTTCTTGTGTAAGTGTTATCAGTTATCCATTTCCTGGCAACTGGTTCTTTCCAAGAGAGAGTGGGCTTGGCAGCAGGAATGTCACAGCCAATGTTCTCAGTGGTGCTGGCAAGAGTCTTGTCTGCTATGGTAAAACACTTGTGTAGCTACATAGCTTTTCCCCAGGAGGAAGATCTGGCCACTGTGAAGGCCAGATTCTATGCAATGGGACATATCCCCAATATTATTGGGGCGATTGACGGGGCACATATTGCGTTTGTCCCACCCCGCCAGAATGAACAGGTATACAGGAATCGTAAAAGTTTCCACTCCATGAATGTGCAGATGGTGTGCCTGGCGGACCAATACATCTCCCACATCAATGCTAAATATCTTGGGGCGGTGCATAATGCCTTTATACTGAGGAATAGCAGCATCCCAGATGTGATGGCCCAACTACAGAGACACAGGGTGTGGCTTATCAGTGAGCCCTAGAGTAGGAAAGTATCATCTTCCTTGGCATGTTACCCCCATTTTTACCTGAATGTCAGTATGTTTTTGCCTGTCTCACTGAGATGCTGATGGTCAGGACCCCAGTGCTCATAGTTTATGGCCTAATGTGTGTGTCTGTGTAGTGCTTAACTGTGTGTCTGCTAATCAGAACTTCAGTGCTTATGCTCTCTCTGCTTTCAAATTTGTCACTATATGCTAGTGACTTCATTTACTAATTTCAATTAGCACACTGGACCCCTCTTATAGGTCCCTAGTATATGGTACCTAGGTACTCAGGGCATTGGGTTCCCAGGAGATCCATATGGGCGGCAGCATTTCTTTTGTCACCCATAGGGAGCGCAGACAAATCCTTCCACAGGCCTGCCATTGCAGCCAGCGTGAAATAACGCACATGTTATTTCACATCCATTTTCACTGCACTTAAGTAACTTTTAAGTTATATATGTCTAACCTTCACTTGCTGAAGGTTAGGTGCAAAGTTACTAAGTGTGAGGGCACCCTTGCACTAGCAAAGGTGCCCCCACATAGTTCAGGGCCATTTCTCAGGACTTTGTGAGTGCGGGGACGCCATTACACGTGTGCACTATGTATTGGTCAATACCCATATGTACCTTAACAATGGTAATTCTGGATATGACCATGTAACATGTCTAAGATCATGGAAGTGTCCCCCCATTCCAAATATGGCATTGGGGAGCCAATTCCAAGCATCCTGGGGGCTCTACCATTGACCCCCAGTACTGCCAAACCAGCTCTCTGAGGCTTGCACTGTAGCTACCGCTGCTGCCACCTCACAGACAGGGTTCTGCCCTCCTGGGGTCTGGGCAGCCCAGTCCCAGGAAGGCAGAACAAAGCATTTCATCTGACAGCAGGGTGTTACACCCTCTCCCTTTGGAAATAGGTGTTACAGGTGGGTGTTACAGCCTCCCCCAGCCTCTGGAAATGCTTTGAAGGGCACAGATGGTTCCCTCCATGCATAAGCCAGTCTACACCGATTCAGGGACCCTTTCGCCCTTGCTGTGGCCCGAAACTGGACAAAGGAAAGGGGAGTGGCCACTCCCTTGTCCATCTCCACCCCAGGGGTGGTGCCCAGAGCTCCTCTAGTGTGTCCCAGACTTCAGCCATCTTGCTTTGCAAGGTGTGGGGGCACTCAGGAGGGCTCTGAGTGGCCATTGCCAGCAGGTGACATCAGAGGCCCCTCCTGATAGGTGCAAACCTGATAAGGTAGTCAATTCCCCTCTCAGGGCTATTTAGGGTCCCTCCTGTGGGTTCTCTTCAGATTCTGCTTGCAAGTTTCCTTCAGGAATCCTCTGCAACAACTTCAGCATCCTCTGACCTCAGATCAACCTCAGCCTGCTCCTAGAAATGCTGTAACTGCAACAAAGTATCTACAAGAGATACTTTTGTTCAGCAACCTCAGCTCCAAGTCAGCAACTGCAACAGTTTCCATAGTGTGCATGCTCTGAGGACTCCCTGTCCTCTTCCTGCACCAGAAGGACCAAAGAAATCTCCAGTGGGGTGACGGAGTCACTCCCCTGCTCCAGCAGGCACCTTCCAAGATGACGACTGGTACCCTTGGACTCCTCTCACAGCGACAAGCGTGCTCCTAAGGACACAGAAGTTGGACCCCTTCGACACCGACTGTCCTGAGGTCCTGCTGACGCAATTTGGAGAAGGTAAGACCTTGCCTTCCCTGAGAGTGACGGTACCCCTGTGTACTGCATCTTCTTCACCTCCTGAGGCCTCTGTGCATTATTTTCAAAATTCCTTCGTACACAGCCTGGCTGAGGTCACCTGCACTCCATCCTGTGATGCTCAACTCGCTGAGTTGTTCTCCAGCGTCGTGGGATCTTTCTTTGTTGTGCTGCATCAACCGCATTTTGCACTTTATTTGTCCCTGTGTCCTGGGACCTCTGGGGGTGCTGGCTAGCATCCTGAGGGCTCTCTAAAGTGCTGAGAGCCCCCCTCTTCCTCCTCACACAGACTGAAGTCCCCAGGTCCCTCCTGGGTCCATCCAGTGCCATTGTGATGCAAAACACACTTTTGTCGTAGCCAAGGCGTGTTAGCAACTTCCAACACGAAATCACATTTGCAACGATCTTCATGTCGTGGGACATCCTTTGCATCATGCAGGAACCTGTTGGCACCTTCCTAGGGTGCATTTCTGCAGTCTTCGACTAACCGTGGACTCTTCATTTGCACCCTCTTCTGAGTTGGCAGGAGCTCCTGTCCTTCCTGGAACTTCATTCGACTTCTGAACTTGGTCCCCTTCCTTTGCAGGTCTTCAGGTCCGGGAATCCAGCAGTTGTTCTTTGAATACTTGTTTGGCTGCTGCAAAATTCAATCATGAGGTGCAGTGTGTCCTAAGGAAACTTGCAGTACTGTACTCCTGCTCTTCTGGGCTCTTGGGTGGGGTAATTTACTTACCTTTACTGTATTCTTACTCTCCCATCGATTCTGCACACACTACACTTGTCTAGGGGGGAATTCGTGATATATGGTTTATGTTGCCTCTAGACCTTTTTTCTCCCATTGCATTCTATAGCATTTCCTATTGCTTGTATTGTTCTATGACTATTTACTTGTCCAAGTTTAATGTCTAGTGTATATATTGTGTATAATACTTACCTCCAGAAGGAGTATTGTCTCTAAGATATTTTTGGTACTGTGTCATCCAAATAGATACCTTTATTTTTGGTAACATTGAGCATTGTCTTTACTTGTGTATAAGTACTGTGTAACTATAAGTGGTATTGCAGGAGCTTTGCATCTCTCCTAGTTCAGCCTAATCTGCTCTGCTATAGCTACCTCTATCAGCCCAAGCCGCTGGAACACTACTACATTTCACTAATAAAGAATAACTGGACCTGGTATGAGGTTTAAGTACCCAAGGTACCCACTACAAACCAGGCAAGCCTCCTACACTTAGTCCCCACCCACTGTATGTTAGTGCATGCCTCTGAGGTTAACCTCATAGGATAGTGTGTAGCTAAATGTTGTCCCTCACTATTTGCAGTTGACTCTGGCTACCCAAACCTATTGTGGCTGCTGACTCCTGTGAGGAATGCCAGGACAAGGGCTGAGGAACGTTATAATGAGGCACATGGGCAAACCAGAAGTATCATCGAGAGCACCTTCGGCGTTAGTCCCCCCATGCCACTGAATGTGCAAATGGTGTGCCTGGTGGAACAGCACATCTCCCACGTCAATGCTAAGTATCCTGGGTCGGTGTATGATGCCTTTGTTCTGAGGAATAGCAGTTTCCCAAATGTGATGCCCAGCTACAGAGACACAGGGTGTGGCTAATAGGTGAACCAGGGTCCCCACCCACTGTACGTCATCCCCATAGCATTCTGTGAGGTTAAATGTTGTCCCTCAATACTTGCAGGTGACTCTGGCTACCCAAAACTATCGTGGCTGCTCCTCTCTGTGAGGAATGCCAGGACAGGGGCTGAGGAAAGTTATAATGAGGCACGTGGGTGAACGGGAAGGATCATCGAGAGGACCTTCGAGCTCCTGAAGGCCAGGTTCAGGTGCCTCCATCTGACAGGTGGATCCCTGTGCTACTCACCCGTGAAGGTCTGCCAGATAGCAGTGGCATTCTGCATGTTGCACAACCTGGCCTCAGACGCTATGTACCTTTTCTGCATGAGGAGGAGACTGGAGATGCCCCTGTGGCAGCAGTAGACCCTGAGGACAGTGAGGATGAGGAGGCAGAGGATGAGGATGTGGACAACAGAACATCAGTTATCCGTCAGCACTTCCAATGACACACAGGTGAGACAGTACAACTAAACATTTCTATGAATATTTGTGTATTTTGTATGGCAGTGGCATTATGGCATTACCTACTTTTTAACTCTACTTAATGTTTCATATGAGTTTTCAGTTTACAGGTGTTCATGCAATGACATCTGTGTATTGATGTGCTGACTACAGCCAGCTACAGGTCCTTATTTATATGCTGTCACACTGTACAGTTCATTTGCAATGGATATAACTGTTTCCATTAATGCACTGTTTAAAACCATGAAATACAAGTATTTGAGGTGTGTCCAAGGGTGTTTATTGTAGTGCTAAAAATTGGGTGGAAAGTGCAATGAGATGGGGTGATGATGGAGGAAAGTCCAGGGTATTGTTCCAGTCTGTTTGTAGCACAGGTGCGGTGTCCAAGGGGACATAGGAAAGGGAGCAATGGCAGTTCAAGGTGAACAAGATGACTGATTGGGATGTGAGGGGGACCTTCAGGAGAGTCTCATTTCCTGGAGGTGGTCTTGGCAAGTGTCTCTGGTTTCTTTCTGGGTCGCAGGTAATGTGTGTGGGGTGGTTCACCTTCTGCAGGGGTAGGGGTGCTGGTGGCCTGTTGTTCCTGTGGTGGTGCCTCCTGTCCACTAGCGCCGGTGGAGGTGGAAGGCTGTTCCTCGGTTTGGCTAGTGTCAGGCACCCTTTGTTGTGCCATTGCCTCCCTCACGGTCTTGCCCATGTTAGCCAGCAACCCTGCAATGGTGACCAGGATGGTGTAGATTTTTGTTAGGTCCTCCCTGCTACCCAGGCCTGTGGGTCCTGTGGCGGGGCCTCCTGGCCACTTGCGGAAGTGTACGGCTGTTCAGTTGACTGGCTAGTGGTAGGGGCCCGCTGCTGTGCTGTTGCCTCCCTCATGATGTTGGCCACGTCTGCCAGCACTCCTGCTATGGAGATCAGGGTGTTGTTAATAGCCTGCAAGTTCTCCCTGATCCTCTGATACTGTCTCTCTTGCAGCTGCCTGTTCTCCTGCACGTTGTCAAGTATCTGGCCCATCATGTCCTGGGAATGTTGATAGACTCACAGGATCTCGAAGAGTGCCTCCTGGAGAGTCAGTTCCCTGGTCCTGTCCTCCCCCTGGTGCACAGCAGCTTTCCCAATTTCCCTGTTGGCCTGTGCCCCTGTCCCCTGATCGGTGTGCCCACTGCCATTGACCCCAGGTCCCTTAATGTCTTGGGCGCAATGTGTGACCTGGGGTCCTTGTACAGGTGGGCACACTGCTGATTGACGTGTCCTGAGGACAGATGTTTGGGTACCCTGGGTGGGTGCTGTGGTGTTGGATCCTGATGGGAGAGGCTCTTTGGTGGTCTGTGATTGTGCTTGGGTGACCGGATGTCCAGTGGTCCCTGATGGGCCGGGTAGGTCATCCAGATCCAGAAGTCCAGAGTTACTGTCATCATTGGGGGCATCTTCTGTTGGGGCCCTGGATAGTGGTGGCACCTCCTCTCCACTGATATTGGCTGGGGTACCTGTGGGGATGTAAGTGATGTATTATGCTTCAAGTGTATGACATTTGTACATCCCTGGCTTCCCCTCTATCCTTGGTGTTGCCCTGCCAGCTTTTGCTTGTGTATGGTGATATATTGTGGGTATGTTAGTTTCCTTATTGTGTGCATCCTTTAGTGATGGGTGTCCATGCAGGGCTGGGAGTGTTGTCCATGCATTGGTATGGCATGCAGGGCTTGGCATTGGGGTTAGTCAGATGTGTATGTGCAGTGTGTGGGTTGGAGTGGAGTGATAAGAGTGAGGGTGTGGATGTGAGATGTCATGCAGGTTTTCCGGGGGTGATAAGTGTTAAATGTTGACTTACCAGTGTCCAGTCCTCTGGCTACTCCAGCGAGTCCCTCAGGATACAGTATTGCCAGTCCTCTGTATGGAGAGCTGGTGCCTTGCTGCAATTGAACATACCTTCCCCGTAGGTCATTCCACCTCTTCCTGATGTCATCCCTTGTTCTTGGGTGCTGTCCCACGGCATTGACCCTGTCCACAATTCTCCAACATAGCTCCATCTTCCTTGCAATGGAAATCTGCTGTACCTGTGCTCCAAAGAGCTGTGTCTCTACCCTGACAATTTCCTCCACCATGACCCTTAACTCCTCCTCAGTGAAACGGGGGTGCCTTTGTGGTGCCCTGGGTGTTGTGTGTTGGTAAGGGTGTGTTGGGTAATGTGGTGGGGTGTGTGATGTGGAGTGTGTGAGGGGTGTATGGTGTGAGTGGTGTGTGTGTCTAGTTATCTCTGTGCTCTTCTTCTCAGTCTCCTGGTAGCAATTGGTGTTCGTAAGGGGTTGTGGGTAATGTGGGTGTGTGTTTTATAGTGGTGTGGGTGTGTGGGTGTGGTGGATGTATGGGTGTCAGGTGTGTGTCTTTAGTATTTGCCAATGTGGTGTTGTTTTGTATGTGGGTGTCCATTCTGAGCGCGGCGGTATGTACCGCCAATAGTTTACCGCCATTGAATGTCCGCTGTGGTGATTCGTGGGTCATAATGTGATGGACGTTGTTTTGTTGGCATAATGGTATCGGTGTTCCTACCTCCACTTTAGCACTGACATTTGGGCTGGCAGATTTGTGTATGTTGCAGTATTCCGTCGGATTGGTATGTGTGTGTTATAATATGGTGAACGGATATCTGCCACCGCAGTGGTATGTTGGCATCCGTCAGTGTTGCGGTAAGCGGTAATGTACCGCCAATGTCATAATGAGGGCCATAGTGTGTGTTAGAAATGGGATTTCTGGTTGGGAGTCAGTTTGCACTCTGTCCAAGCAGGGACCCTCACTCTAGTCAGGGTAAGGGAGTTACACTCCTAAAACAACCCCTGTTAAACCCCTTGGTAGCTTGGCACAAGCAGTCAGGCTTACCTCAAAGACAATGTGTAAAGTATTTGTACCAACACACACAGTAATACAGTGAAAACAGTATATAATGGACACCACACCAGTTTAGAATATTATGCAATATTTATCTAAATCAGAGAAGACCAAAATTAAAAAAAAAACAACATACACAAGTCAAGTTATGAATTTTTAAAATAATAGATCCTCAATCTGAAGAAAACATTGGAAAAGTTGTTGTTACACAAGTACCTGTTTTTTAATAAAAAAATAACGCTGCACAAGCGAGCACGCATCACAGAAGTCAGCGTTACGTTTATTCCTTATTCGCAAGCGGGTCAATATGTTGTTTCTTATCTGGTCGGGTAGACGATGAGTCATTTTTCTCTCCTGCAAGAGAGCGATGCGTTGATTTCTGGATGGGGTACCTTGGATCCATGCAGGTTCACAATGACTTTGATGTCCAGCGATGATGCGTGTGAAATCTGTCCGCACAGTAAAGGAAAACTGTGCTGTGTGGGGTTTGCATCTTTATCAGCAGCCGCAAGTGGGTGTTGCGTCATTTTTCCAGCAGCGATGGAGGTGATGCATCAATTTACCAGCCAAGATGCCGGTGGTGCATCGATTTCAGCCATGAAGCGAGTGGTGCGTCATTTTTACAGCCGCATTGCAGGTGGTGCGTCAAATGTTTCCCTGCATGACTTCCTGTGCATGGATTTCAGTACTTGTTCTACCAGCTTCACCTTTCAAGGGCCCAGGGACTGGATAGGGCATCACTTGGCAGGACAGGCGTCTCAACAGAGAGCACAGGTGTTTCTCAGAGGAAGTCTTTGATGGCCCTGAGTCTTCAAAACAGGAGGCAAGCTCAGCCCAAGCCCTTGGAGATTCCTCACAAGCAGGAATATACAACTAATTCCAGCCGTTGTTCTCTTTCAGCAAAAGCAGCAACTGTAGGCCTACCCAGCAAAGCGCAGTCACAGACAAAGGAGCAGTACTCCTCCTCCAGCTCTTCACCTCTTCTCCTTGGCAGAGGTTCCTCTTGGTTCCAGAAGTAATCTGAAAATCTGGGGTTTTGGGTCTGCTACTTAGACCCCTTTCTGCCTTTGAAGTAGGCAAACTTCAAAAGAAAGTCTCTGTTGTTCACAAAAGCCTGCCCTGCCCAGGCCTGGCTCCTGACTCACACCAGGGGGTTGGAGACTGCATTGTGTGAGGGCAGGCATAGCCAATACAGATGTAAGTGACCACTCCTCCCTCCACTCTAGCCCAGATGACCCATCAGGATATGCAGACTACACCCCAGCTCGCTTTGTGTCGATATCTAAAGGGGATTCACAAACAGCCCAAATGTCAGTCTGACCCAGACAGGGAATACACAAGCAGGCAGAGACACAAAATGGTTTCAACAAGAAAATGCCCACTTTCTAAAGGTGGCATTTTCAAAATAACAATTTAAAAACAAACTTTACCAAAACGATGTATTTTTAAATAGAGAGCCCAGAGACACCAAACTCCAAATTTCAACTTTCCAAAAGGAAACTGCACTTAAGAGATATCTAAAGGCAGCCCCCATGTTAACCTATAAGAAAAATAGGCCTTGCAACAGTGAAAACAGAATTTTGCAGTATTTCACTGTTAGGAAATGTAAAACACATCAGTACATGTCTCTCTTTTAACATACACTGCACCCTGCCCATGTATGTAAATGGAAGGTTTGGGCCTGGCAAGTGGGTACACTTGCAAGGTCAAATTGGCAGTTCAAAACTGCACACAGACACTGCAGGTGCAGGTCTGAGCCATGTTTCAGGGCTGCTCATGTGGGTGGCACAACCAGTGCTGCATGCCCACTAGTAGCATTTGATCTACAGGCCCTGGACACCTCTAGTGCACTTTACTAGGGACTTACCAGTAAATCAAACATGTCAATCATGGAAAATCCAATTACACATACATTTTACATAGGGAGCACTTGCACTTTAGCACTGTTCAGCAGTGGTAAAGTGCCCAGAGTACCAAAAACAGAGTCCAGCACAGTCAAAACATGGGAAACAGAGGGAAAAAAGACAGGGGAGACAACGCCACGGATGTCAGGTCTAACAGTGCACAAAAAACACAAAACAACCTTGGATATCGCCAATGTTTTTTTCCACCAAATCTTGCACCTGAAAACCGGGATCTAAGAGCTTTTAGCTCATAGGATTGCAGCATAACTTTTGCCAATTGCCTCAGGGGTATAAGAAGAGTCCAGGGTTGTTTTCAGCCAGTGCAACATCAATATTACATGATATTGAACCCAAGGTGCTGTCCTATGTAGATGATATATATCTCACATATGACAACTTTAACATTCATCTTGCCAGGGAAGATCAGATCGTACTTGGATTCCCTCCCCAGGGCTGTAAATTCAATTTTAAGAAAACAAAAATTGCATTTCTCAGTGTCCTTTTTTTGGAATATGAGATGTCAAATGAAGGTAAGAGTCTGGCCCCACACTTTCGAGAGAAATGCACTCAACTTCAACCACCAAATACTACCATGAAACTGCAGTCATTATTAGGTTTCTTTAATTTTGACAGAACATACAAACCTGATTGTGCACAACACAATAAACCACTTTATGATTAAATTCGTTCAGATTTCTCAAGCAAGCACTTAACACCAGAACACACACGCATTCTCTGAGAACTGCAGCAGGACATGCTACAAGCAAAACACTTACACTCACGCAGCAACAAAACAAACTTGGTCATGAGAATAGTTGCTGGTGTCATCAGCTTTACCTATGTCACAGCCAATGAAGGTGACATGGTACCTGTAGTATACAAATCTCATTTGTATTCCAATTCAGAGCAATGTTTTGCACCCATAGAAAAAATTCTAACTGAGGTCCAGATGACCGTCATCAAGGAGAGGCCACTTGCCCAAGGTAAGCTTGTTACTGTTGTTACCCCAGTGCCAGTAATTGAGGCGGTCACCAAAGCCAGCATTCCAAAGCATTACATCCGCATTGGAGTCAATTGGAAACCTCCCTGACTGTCACTGATGTTGATTACATATTTGACCCAAAATTCAGACCCAGGAATTTCTCCATTATGAACAGGAGTGACCCACACCTTGCAGTATGTTACCATTAGACAACTACCAAACTGGCATCTACACTGAGGGTTCAGCACAAGCTGCTGTAGGTACTAGACATCAATACTCAGCCACATGTACAGCTGTAAATGGAGTGATGAGGGATGGTACATTCCACTCTCAGAAAACCTACACGCAGATCCTGGGGAACTGCACAGCACAGTTGGCAAAGGTTAAGGCTCTTGTCCTGGCACTGGAACCTATGGATCCTGAAAAAACAACACTAATTGTGTGTGATTCGTATTATTGTGTCCAGTCATATAATGACTACCTGAGTCACTGGTGCATGAACAGCTTCAGAGATGCCAAAGGGAACACCATCAAACACAGAAACTTGTGGGGGAGTGTAGCTGACCTACCGGACAGACTACCAAAAGCTCATGTAGTATATAAATAGGGCCATCAACGTGTAGGACTATACTTTGTAGGAAATACCTTGGCTGGTGAAGCTGTCAAATCTGCAGTAGCTACAGCTTCTGTTGTTGCAATAACTCGTTCGCAGATGATATTGATAATGAGAAACTAGCTGCTGTGAAAGCTTCGGCTAATGGTGAACCTTTACCAATAGCATGCAATGAAAAATATTCCTACAATCTCTGTGCCCAGAACATTGCATTTGCAACCATTCCAGAGGTAGAAAATCACATGATCCCCAACCAAGATCAGAGAATACATTTTATAAAAGCAGCGCATGAGGGTGTTGCTTCAGTTCACGCAGGTGTGGCGACTACAATATCACTATTATAAAAACGCTTTTGGTGGTCAGGTCTTTACAAACAGACCAACTAATATGTCCTTTGTTATGACATTGGCCAGCAAATAAAGGGTCCACCATTAAATGCCTGGTACAGACATCCCTCCAAATTTCCAACAAACCATTACAATGTGTGTCCCTGGACAATGTGTGGTCCCTTACAGCCAGTGCATACAAATACATCTTAGTCATTGTTGATTCTTGTTCAAGATTCCTGTCGGTATGGAAACAAGGGTAGGCTGACGCTCGGACTCTTATTAAAGATTTGCTAGTCCTTGTGGGTACTTATGCGGTTGCAGCATTCCACTCAGACTAGGGCCCTGCTATTGCCTCTAGGGTATTCAGGGACACCATGTGAGCAATGGGTGTCCAACTCCATTATTCCTCCCCCTATCATCATGAGGGAAACAGCATGGTGGAGAGGAAGAATCGAGTCCTAAAGCAGTCCTTAACAGCGAGAGTTATAGGTTCAGGCGGTAGTTGGCTTCATGAACTATAAAGGGTCCAGGAAGTATTAAATAATGTGCCCAGAAGGTCCTCGGGCGGTTGCACCCCCTATGAGGTCCTCTTCAAGATTCCTATGTATGTCCCTGATCTTGAGAGTTCTGGCTCAGTGGCGGCAGACATACCACTTGACATATATGAATGTGCCGCTTTTTTACAAGAGCGAACAGCAAACTAGTGATGAGAATTCATCTGCCTGTGCCACCACCTTGGGAATAAGGGATTTGCCAACAACGTCTACAGGCTGGATTCCTAAAGTTGGGAATCTAGTGCATGAAAAGATTGCTGCAAAAAAGGAATTTGACCTATCTTACTGAGCACTGGTTCCAATCCTGGGAATACAGGGTGTCAGAACTGTCATAAAACCACTGCTGCCTGTTCCAGAGGGAACAGATTTGTTTCTATTGACAATGTCAAATTGCACCTTCACAGTAGACCTAGAGGTGCCTTGGGTAGTACCTGCTCCCCTTAACACGATATACCTCTACAAGCAGTAAACAACTTTTCTGCCAGCACCAATGCTACAATTGGCTCCGCGTGCATCGGGAGGGCAGAGAATGAGCTTCTGTTGTGTCCTGTTAATGCTGTCCAAGATGTGGAACGCTATTATTCCAGTTCGATCCAAACAGATGACATTGTCTACAATGAGCCACCACAAATGGTTCCATCCACCAGCTCTGCACTGGCTCATGTGTTTGCACAGACTGTTTCTGGTTATTTCATTGACCTAGATGACGTTTCTTCTGATTAATTTGCTTCAGCAATTGAGATTGTATCAAAGACACGTAAGCCATACTTTTAGCTTTAGAACAACTACTTAATCAATCCATGGTACTATCTGTGAATACTATTGACACTGCTTGCCTTTTTCCTTTGGATTTGTTTCATCATTGTTTTTTACCTTCTGATAAATGGTCTTTATCTTCCTGAACGCTCTCCTGTTGAGCCAGTGGATGAGATTTTGACACCTTACCTACCTTCGCATAGGGTCAGAAGAGACTTGTCCCTAGTGAACATTTCAGCAGTTCTGATTGCAGATGGAATTGTGTGGGACAAAGTTTCATTTGATAAATACGGTCCTACTGAAGTAATTGAAATTCCATATGTGTTTAAAGTTTCAATGACTGATGTAATTATACCTGGTATTGTTTCTGATAACTGGGGTTTTAAAACAGTTGATTCTATGCTGTCAGAGCTTGAATATGACACTGCATTTGAAAGTGAAGGAGTGTATATGAACACAACAAAATATGGTCAAATGTTTTGTTATCATCGTTAAGGACATTCCTTTCTGCATCAAACCAGTGCTCCATGATTAGTTTACAATTACTCACAGTGCGAACATTGTTAATAGCACCTGTGGGGAGTCCCAAAACATATAAAAATAATTTTCTGTATTTCACTGGGGATGACACCAGCAATGCTCTGTCAAATTATTTTAAATTGCCACCCTCCAGAATGAGAAAATTATTGCTAACCTACACAAAAAAAACTAATCCACTCGGATTCCTTTGTTTCCCATCTTTCTGTTGAAGGGTATGAGTATTGGAAAAATACTATTGAACTGAAAAGTCTATGGGAAACAAACAATTGGCAAATACAGGGTAGGGACACTTATTCAGAGTATGCCTTACTCCTTTACAAATGATATTTCCAAATGGCACCATCCAACAAACATCCTGCTTGGGGTTAGCAAATATAAAAGAATTGAATGCCCCCAGTATCCCCTCAACTGCTAAATTTCACAATTTGCAAACGTTTTTGAATATCACTGAAGAACAACTCACTGCTTGGGTTCAGAATGGTACTGAGAGAGCGTAGTTTAAATATTACATGTTAAACGTGAAATGCTTATATAAATACCTAACAATACTGCATAGAAAATGATAATAATTAGTGATTTGCTTAACGTGCATTTGAATTATGACTATGATAATGTGAACTGATGACAGTAATGAGTAAAATTGTTCGTGATATGATTAATCAAGCTTATATAAGTATTTACAATATTGCGTTGAAAAATTCTATAGGCCTTAAGTTAGCGTGAGCTGCGGATTTAGCTGCCTAGCTCTCATATTAAAAGCATATTTTCTGTTTTTCAGTGTGCTGATTCGTAAAGGGCCATGACCCTGCACTTGTTCTTTTCCTTCGTTTTATGTATCCAACTTCATCCTGTTCCCATCCGCATGCTAACTGCCTTAGTATAAGTTTTATACAGATTTTGAAACAAAAGTATACGAAAGAATGTACAAGGACATTTGACAATGGACAAAGAAGCTCATGACCCGAGAAACGTGCCAAGACGGTGATGAAACCCCCCGGATGTGCCATCTACGAAGACGTCAATTATGAAGACCAATCAAAGTGTTATAACTTATCGTGGGGTGACAATTGGGATTACCTAATGTATAATTTGATAAGTCAAACATAGTGGGGTATAGTGAATATCCAATAGAATTTTTGGGGAAGGGATTACGAAAAAGGGATAAAAACTCATGTCACAGAAGAGTTGTTAGAACTAGGTAGGGAATGCTATCGATTTCATCCATAAACTCTGTCACTCTGTTTGGTGATTTGAGACTTAATAAACTATCCTCACCCGTAGACTGCCCCTTTTCTGCTTCTCCTCCTTATGAGGGAAGTGTCCCCTTGTCCACTAGACTAAGTTAGACTGATGGCGATTCGACTGATGTCCTGAAGACGAAGACTGATCCTGTGTGCTGACTTAATCCTTGGAGGATAACTATGACAATGCTATTATAATTTGTCTGTTTGCTTTTCCTTTCTAGGTACCAACTGCTGTATTTTTTAATAGAGGCCATAGTTTAGATGTTTTCTAAATTGGTGTTCTAAATTATTTTGCATGAAGCCCAACATGCTGATGCTAATTAGTGGTTAGGCTAGGTGATCACCCTGACTGACACATATAGACAAGACTGACGTTGCGCTATGCTGAACTGAGGCTTGCATTATATTCTCTGTGTTCTAATCTATGTTTACACTGTGCTATCTTCTTATGTTCGTGATTCTTGCATTAGTGAAATCTTGTTACAGTTGCCACATTGTGACTATGTTCTTATGCTTCTTGGTTTTGAGATTGACACTTCTGCTAGTAGATTGTAATCAATAGGGAATAAAATTCATAAAATTCTAAATAAGGTGTAGTTATTCATGACTGAAAGGTCATGGTTGCGCCAACAGTTTAATCAATGTCTTTATCCAAAGTAAAGTGTATTGTGGTGATAAATATTGGTGACATCATTGACATATTGCTCGACATATTGATCAGTTATCTCGTCCTACGGTGTCTCACCACTGGGTCAAAAGATTCATTGGCCTAAAACGAGTCCTAATGTGTATAAAATTGACATAAAGGGACGCGTTAACAGTACGGTCAATTCCTCACTTTTGAGTGCAGTGGGTGGATTTTGTGGGCAATAGGCACAAATGAGTGGCAGGCACGTTTTTTTTCGTTCCTCTGGGGGTTTCACAATAAGCCAGCCAGATCCTCGCTTTGTCTCAGCTCAACACTCAGTATTAGTTTCTACATAT
This sequence comes from Pleurodeles waltl, assembly GCF_031143425.1. Classification (NCBI taxonomy): domain Eukaryota; kingdom Metazoa; phylum Chordata; class Amphibia; order Caudata; family Salamandridae; genus Pleurodeles; species Pleurodeles waltl. The sequence continues at coordinate 622,087,343 of NC_090439.1, read as the reverse complement.
AGGCCCTCATTACAACCCTGGCGGTCAGTGATAAAGCGGCAGTAATACCTCCAACAGACCGGCGGTAACAAAAATGGAACTACGACCACGGCGGAAACCACTCACACAGACAGCCACTTTAACACACCAACCGCCACGATGGTATCAACAAGCACCACGGCGGTAGCTGCCAACAGCCAGGCAGAAGATAATGTACCGCCCACACTATTATGACACACCTACCTGCCACCTTTTCCGGGGCGGTACCAATGGCATCAAAAGCACAGCGGAAACATAACACAGAAGTCAAAGGACTCACCTCTGGAAGCACAGGGAACAACCACAACGCCATGGAGCCTGCGTTGCACATCTTCCCCATTCTTGTATACCTTTTCCTGCATTACGAGCAGCAACGCCAGTGACGACGACCACAGTGAGTACTGCCGCCTACCACACAAGGGGGAGGGGAGGAAAAAGAGAGTGACACACACATGCAACACGCAACACCCCCACTACCAACACCATACACACAACCAGATGCACTAACATTCCATATCAACACCGTACCCCTCAGGAATAATGCAAGGACAAAAGGAATTGACTAAAGTGAGTGTTAGAAGACATAATAGTATAAATACTTGCATCAAATTCAAAATGTATATACATATTTATAAATGGAGGGACACTGCCCAGTCCTCAATGTCTGTGGGCCACAGGCCCACAACACATAGGCCAAGGCCCCACCTCACTCCTGCAACAACACGGAGAGAACACTGCAGGGGCATCAGGTCAAAAATACACAGGGGGACAGGGGATGGAGGGGCATCTCAGATGGAAGATGGTACAATGCCACTGGTCCTGGAGGGGGCTACATGCCCTGTGTGATGTTCTGGGGAGTGCAAGGCCACAGTCTCTCTAGTGGGTGGTTGCCCACTGGTTCTGGAGGGGGCATTGTGCCCAGTGTGATTCATCCTGGCAAGGATGGGGTGAATGGATGGCTTCCTCCACTGGTTCTGGAGGGGGCATTGTGCACAGTGTGCTTCATCTTGGGAAGGATGGAGTGAGTGGATGGCTTCTTCCACTGGTTCTGGAGGGGGCATTGTGCCCAGTGTGCTTCATCCTGGCAAGGATGGGGTGAGGGGATGGCTTCTTCCACTGGTTCTGGAGGGGGCATTGTGTCCAGTGTGCTTCATCCTGGCAAGTATGGGGTGAGTGGATGGCTTCTTCCACTGGTTCTGGAAGGGGCTTTGTGCCCTGTGATGCAGCACTTGGGGAGTGCAAGGTCACAGTCTCTCACCTTGGTGTCACACCTACAGGATCTGCAGAGTCCAGGACGAACTACCGCCCATGGAGGCAGGACTACACACTGCCCGCCAGCGGTGACTGCTGCTCAGTGGTGGCATTGGCGGTGCTGGTGTCAGGGCTGGCAGTGGTGGGGGGAAGCTCGAGCCCATCCCCTGCAGCCTCAGATAGCTGCCCACTGGGGCTGATGCTGCTGGTGGCGGTGCTGGTGGTTGTGCAGGCAGTGGTGGGGGGAGGCTCCAGACCATCCCCTGCAGCCTGAGACGGCTGAACCGCCATGGTTGGTGGTGGGGGCTAAGAATCAGTCCCAGCACCAAGCCTCCTGTCCTTCCTGCTTGCTGGTGGTGCCTCTTTGCCCTTCCCTTTGGCAGCTGGTGGTGCCTCCTTGCCCTTCCCTTTGGCAGCTGGTGCTAGCTCGCTTTCTGTGCTGCTGCCTCGTTCCCTGGAGCCTCTCCCACCTGCAATAGCTGTCGACACTACTATGGCTGTGGACTGGGTGGCTGAGGTGCTCTCCTGGGTTCTGACCACCCTGGCCCTACATGAAGGTTGGGGGGTAGGGAAGAGGTCAACGGAGGAGAGGAAAAGCTTCTTAGGGACATTAGGGCGGGAAGAGGGTGAAGGTTTGGGAGTTGAGGAAGAGGGAGTGGTTTTAGGAGGTGTCTGTCTGCTGAGTTTGGGTGCAGGTGCATGGGCTGGATGCTGTTATGAGGTGGATGGCCGTCGGGTGTCTGAGTGCTTGCGTTTGTTTACTTTGGGAGGAGGGGGCACAGACACAGTGGGAGAGGACACAGGGGACGTGTGCATGGATGTGGGGGAGATGACTGCCAGAGAGGGGTGTGCAGTGATAGGCGTGATGGTGATGGAGGTAGCGGGTGATGATATAGTACATGCAGGTGTGAGTGGAGATGCTACTTGTAAGGAGGTGGAGGACGAGGAGGAGGGGGCCACAGTGGAGGCAGTGGATATTGGTATGTCTGCATCTGGATGGTGTTTGTGTGAGTGTCTGTGGAATGATGTGTGGTGCTTGTGTTTGCTTGAGCCACTCCTGTGTGTTGTCTTGTGTGCATGCTGGTCTGATGGTGTGCTTGGGATAGGTTGGGGTTGAGCGGAATGGGATTGGGTAGAGGAAGTTGGAGGGGGAGGACTGGAAACAGGGACGATGGCTGCCATCAGAGAGGAGGCCAGAGCCTGGATTGATCTCTGTTGGGCAGCCATGCCGGAGTGAATGTCCTCCAGGAATGCATTTGTTTGTTGCAAATGGGCTGCCAGCCCCTGGATGGCATTCACAATGGTTGACTGCCCAACAGATATGGATCGCAGTAGGTCAATAGCCTCCTCCTCACTCAGGGCAGCAGGGCTAACTGGGGCAGGGCCTGAGGTGCCTGGGGTGAAGGAGATGACCACCCTCCTGGGTGAGCGGGCACAGGCAACACGCTGAGGGGCTGCTGGGAGGGCGGTACTGGGACAGGGTGGCGGTTGTACCTGTAATTGGGGTGGTCACAGAGGTGTCCGCCACCACCAGGGAGCTTCCATCGGAGGAGGAATCACTGTCAGAACTGTCCTCTCCTGTCTTCGCCGTGGTATTCCCCTCGGCCTCCGTCCCACTGGTGCCCTCACCGTCAGTAGATTCGACCTCCTTGGCCCTGTGAGATGCAGCTCCCTCCATCGCCGGTGCCTCTGCTCCTCCGCCAAATGATGCTAATGCACATAAGGACAGGGTGACAAAACAAAAAGAGGGGGAAGAGACAAAGGATACACTACACTAGAATTCCTAATATCAAAGATAAAGTTGGCTTCAGGAAGCACCTAAAAACATGGGCCCTCATTACAACCCTGGCGGTCAGTGTTAAAGTGGCGGTAATACCGCAAACAGGCCAGTGGAATAAAAAAAAATGGGATTACGACCATGGCGGAAACCGCCAACAGAGACAGCCACATTAACACTCCGACCGCCACAGCGGTACAAACAAAGAGTGCGGCGGACACCGTCAACAGACAGGCGGAAGACAATGTACCGCCCACCGTATCACAACAGGCCTATCCACCACCTTTTCCGGGGCGGAACCAACGCAAACAAAAACACAGTGGAAACGGTACACAGAAGGGAAAACACTCACCTCTCCACACCCCACGAGGAACCAGGACGCCATGGAGCCCGATTTGCAGATACTGCCGATGATGGTCTTCTTCCTCTTCTATCAGGAGCACCAACGACGGCGGCGACAACCACGGTGAGTACTGCACCTATAACACAGGGGAGGGGGAGGGAAAAGAGAGTGACACACACAGGCAACACCCCCATCCCCACCCACAACTCCATACACACAAATACATACACTTTGGCGTACACGGCACACACACACACAGGGAACAGCCCTATGCACTAGGCAATGCACAACCAGACACAATGCTAGTCACTAGGCCATGGACAGGATTACCTAACGCCAATAGCAGCATACCTGAGACCACAGACCCCTGCCCAGTAGCGGATGCCTACTAGCTTGGTAGGAGGTGGTGTACAGCAGACCCTGCCCAACATGGGACCTACCCTGCAATGTCCGGCCTGGCCTAGGGGCACCTACAGGCCCACATCCCCCACCCCGAGTCCACCCAACCACACGCAAGTAGTATATTGGGAAACTGTGTTCACCCCCTTGTGGCTGCTGTGATGCCCTCAAGCGCCCACCAAGCTCCGAATCGGCCACTGACAGTATGTGGGCCATCAGGGGGGTCAGGGTTCGAAGGGCACCCCTTACTCATTGGGAGGCCATCCCCAGCTGGGCTTCCGCCGTCTTCCTTGTCCAGCGTCTCAGGTCCTCCCACCATTTACGACAGTGGGTGCTCCGCCTGCCGTAGACCCCCAGGGTCCGCACGTCCTTGGCAATGGCACGCCATATACCCTTTTTCTGATGGGCACTGACTGCAGATGAATAGGAGAGGAGACACCCCACATGTACAGACCCCTGGTGGACTTGGCAGCAATGGAGGACAGGCACATTATCCTCACCCATAGACTGGGCAGGGCCACAGTCACAGAGCTGTGTGCCCAATTGGAGCCTGACCTGATATCTGCTATCTGTCAGCCCACTAGGATCCCCCCTCTTGTGCAAGTCCTATCTGTGCACCATTTCTTGGCAACTTGCTCCTTCTAAGTGACAGTTTGCTTGGCAGCATGAATGTCACAGCCAATGTTCTCAATAGTGCTGACCATAGTGTTTTTCTGCCTTGATTAAACAAATGTGCAGCTACATCATTTTCCCCCAGGTGGGGCTATTGATGGTACACATATTGAATTTGTCCCCCCTGGAGAAATGAACAGGTGTTCGGAAATCGTAAGAGCTTTCACTCCATGAATGTGCAGATCGTATGCCTGGTAGACCAGTACATCTCCCACATCAGTGCAAAGTATCCTAGGTCTGTGCATGATGCCTCTATCCTGAGGAATAGCAGCATCCCATATGTGATGGCTCAACTCCAGAGGCACCGGGTGTGGCTAATAGGTGAGCCCTGGTTCACACCCAGTGGATGCTGATGTATGGGTATGGTGTGGGGCATAAGGGTTAGTGTATGTTTAACAGGTATCCCTCGATATTTGCAGGTGACTCTGGTTACCCCAACCTCTCATGCCTACTGACCCCAGTGAGGAATGCCAGGACAAGGGCAAAGAAACGTTACAATGAGGCACATGGGCAGACAAGAAGGAATGTAGAGAGGACCTTCGGCCTCCTGAAGGCCAGGTTTCGTTGCCTCCATCTGACAGGTGGATCCATGTACTACTCACCCAAGAGGGTCTGCCAGATAATCGTGGCATGCTGCATGTTGCATAACTTTGCCTTGAGACGCCAAGTGCCTTTTAATGCTGCATGTTGCATAACATTGCCTTGAGACGCCAGGTGCCTTTTCTGCAGGAGGATGAGGCTGGAGATAGGCATGTGGCAGCAGTGGACCCTGTGGACTGTGAAGATGAGGAGGCAGAGGATGAGGACAACAGAACAGCAATAATACGACAGAACTTTGAGTGACACACAGGTAAGACACTGTAACTTCACTTTACATTGAGAGTTTTGTGTTGGACATTGTACATGGCAAGCAGATTCTCCTAATTCTATGGACACAGGTGGATAGGGTGACAGAGTGGGACACAAGAATAACAATCAGGGGAGTCCTATGTCCTGGCGGGGGTCTTGGCAATGTTCTTTGGGTTTTGCCTGTATTGCTAGGACCGTTTGCAGAGTGGTTCCCCTTCTGCAGGGGGGATGAGTGCTGGTGGCCTGTTGTTCCTGCGGTGGGGCCTCCTGTCCACTGGCGGCAGCGGAGGTGGAGGGCTGTTCATCGGTGTGGCTAGTGTCAGGGTCCCGGTGGTGCGCCACTGCCTCCCTCATGGTATTGGCCATGTCTGCCAGCACCCCTGCAACTGTGACCAGTGTGGCGTGGATGTCCTTCAGGTCGTCCCTTATCCCCAGGTACTGTCCCTCCTGCAGCCACTGGGTCTCCTGCAACTTGTCCAGTATCTGGCCCATCGTCTCCTGGGAATAGTGGTATGCTCCCAGGATGTTGGTGAGTGCTTCCTGGAGAGTGGGTTCCCTGGGCCTGTCCTCTCCCTGTTGCACAGCTGTCCTCCCAGCTTCCCTGTTGCCCTGTGCCTCTGTCCCCTGAACCGTGTGCCCACTGCCACTGACCCCACGTCCCTGATTGTCCTGTGTTTGTGGGTTGGCCTGAGATCCCTGTAGTGATGGATACACTGCTGATTGACGTGTCCTGGGGACAGAGGTATGGGCCCACTGGGTGGGTACTGTGGTGGTGTTTCCTGAGGGGGGAGGCTCTGTGGTGGTATGGGACTGTGCCTGGGTAACCGAGATCCCTGATGGGCCAGGTTGGTCATTCAGATCCAGGTGAGCAGAGCTTCTGTCATCACTGTGGGCCTCTTCTGTAGGGGGACTGGATGTTTCTGGTACCTCCTCTCCGGTGACGTTGTGTGGGGTCCTTTGGGGATGTAAATGCAGTGTTATTGTTTCTGCATGTGATATCTTGTGCATGGGTGTGTTGCCCTCTATGGTTGTGATTGCCCTGTCAGCTTTGCCTTGTGTGAGTAGTGATTTTGTGGGCTAGGTGATTCTCTATAATGTGCATGCTTTAGAGATGGGTCTCCATGCAGGCCTGTGATGGGGGTCCGTGCATTGGTGTTACGTGCAGGGCTTGGTATTGGGATGGGTGGGTTGTGATGGTGGGGTGTATGTGAGGTGGTGGAGTGATGGGGGTGAGGGTAGGGGTGGGGTTTTGTGATGGCATGCAGGTAGGGGGGTGATAGTAATAGAGAGTTGACTTCCCAGAGTCCAGTCCTCCTCCTACTCCTGCCAGGCCCTCAGGATGCAGTATTGCCAAGACTTGCTCCTCCCATGTTGTTAGTTGTGGGGGAGGAGGTGGGTGTCCACCGCCAGTCCCCTGTACTGCTATCTGGTGTCTTGCTGCCACAGAACACACCTTCCCCCGCAAGTCGTTCCACCTCTTCCTGATATCATCACTTGTTCTTAGGTGCTGTCCCACGGCGTTGACCCTGTCCACGATTCTCCGCCATGGCTCCATCTTCCTAGCAATGGATGTCTGCTGCACCTGTGCTCCAAATAGCTGTGGCTCTACCCAGATGATTCCCTCCACCATTACCCTTAGCTCCTCCTCTGAGAACCTGGGGTGTCTTTGTGGTGCCATGGGTGTAGTGTGAGTGGTGTGTGTGAGGGTGTGTGGGGTGATGTGTTTGGGTATGTGCTGTAAGGTGCATGGATGGTGTATGGGTGATGGTGTAATGTGGCGCTGGTTCTGTGGGTGCTCTTAGTGTCTTTCTCTCTCAGTTGTCAATTTTTGTAGTCGTAAAGGGATGTGGGTAGTGTGTGTTTTATAGTGGTGTGGGTGTGTCGGTGTGGTGTGTGTTTTTTGTCAGGTGTGTGTAGTTTGAATTGTCCAATGTGGTGTAGTTTTGTTTGTGTGTGTATTTTGAGTGCGGAGGCATGTACCGCAAATGGTTTACCGCGGTTGAATGTCCGCCGCGGTGATCTGTGTGTCATAATGCTGTGGGCGTAGTTCTGTTGGCGTAAAAGTGTGGGTTTCGGTTCCGCCAGTTTATCACTGACCTTTGGGCTGGCGGAATTGTGTGTGTGGCTGTATAGTGACGGATTGCTATGTGTGTGTCATAATATGGGTGGGGGTAATCCACTGCGCCAGCGGTATGTTGGCGCAGTCAGCATAGCGGTAAGCGGGATTTACCACCAATGTCATAATGAGGGCCATAGTGTGGGAAATATGTGCCAACAATGGCTCCATTCCCCTACTTTAAAATGTGTAAAAGAACACCTTAGTCTCCTGTATGAAGGTGTCAATCTACAAGATTTCCTGCTCGGACCAAGGAAGCCACACTCAAAGAGTTTCCTGAATGCCATATCTAATGAGATCTAGAAGCTATCCCAGATGGAAGCTGCTGCACGATTAAGATAGATAGATTAGGAAAACATGGAAAAAGCTTTAGCTGAGGTCGATAATGGCATGAATACTCTCTCCAACCAAATTTACACCTTAAACAATATTGTGTCATCCGCAATTGATATCATTCAGAACAATGTGTCCTTTCTACAACATTGACAAAGCCAGCATGCAGTTAAGTTGGACACTTCAGGTTTTCAAAAGTGGCTGCGTGCCCTGGAAGCATGATAACATTAGTAAATTATTTGCAGTTTTTAATTTGTCCACACAACAACAGATCATGACTAAAAAAGAATTGAGTTACATCACGCTTAACATTAAGAAATTAGAAAAGTTGCTTTCACTGTAGCAGAAATACCCTGCCAGAAGGGCTAATACATGGAGTAATAAATCGCCCATTTCCACCTTTTGTTTCACAAAATGCTTAGAGCATTTTGAAGTAGGCAGGTTTGAGTGGCTAAGAGACAGTCACATACATGAAGTGTGGGAGCTGCAGTTTGATTATAAATGTATGAACAGTGAAACAGAGTTTTTTCTTAGCGGAACTGAATGTGAGACTACTGTTAGTCATTCTATGATTTGTAAGCAGGTGCACTTTCACGGCCTTTGTAATGCGGAGGTTGCAAATTTGGCATGCTATCTAAAGAGTACCCCTGTCTCTTTGATTCATCCAGTATTTCAGATACTTTCTAATGGAAGTTATGTGGTTCTGGACGATCAAAGTTGTTATGAAATGAAGATGTGAATCGCTTACATAATTTCAGTTACTCAAATGGTAACTTGTTGTGGCCATGTTTTATTCCCCCCAAACACAAGAGATAAATGTGGCAGGCTTGTGGCCCCACATTGCTACTTTTAATGTAAACTTTGACAAGCTCATCCGACTAAAGGCACTATTATTCCAAAAACACGTGGCTCTGATATCGCCCAGAGAGACATACGACTCCCAGATAGCAAGATCGTCAGCTGAGAATCCCATTCCTAATAAATACCAACTTCCCAAAGCATTTTGGAGAATTGGTCAGCAGAATATTTAAAGCATTGAATACTGCAGGCTGCTGGTTCTGGATTTGTGAGCACCTTCCAGACCGCTATTGGAGTAATACCTGCAGCCGTTCACTCACTCATTTTGAGTGTCTTTGGGGGACTCCCTATAGCTTTGGCATTGATTGGCAGAATTCTGCTGCTACTATTTTTTAAGGACAGTGGCTGTTCTCTCTCAGCAAAACAGAGTAAAGTAGCTACCTCCAGCCCACCTGTGTCTGGAATGCATGATGCAGTATTTCGGAACTTCCTTGCTTGGGTATCTGGAGCCTGATTAGTCTTTGACAATCATACCGATCTTGACGTGTGTCCAGCCAGCCTTCCATTGCATTTGGTGCCTGTTTGAATGTGCACCTGTGATGTGCCTTGCTGTGCAACCTGCACCTCCTGTGGACAAGGATCTGTTAAAGTTCTCAATAATGGTTAATTCACAAACATGCCCCTTGAGGCTGTGGTTGATTCGTGAGGCATCCTATGAGCCACCTCTTGCGGACTTGCTGGCACCAACAATATCTGGCACAATAGACAGTGCTACCTACGCAGTTTAGTCTGCATCGGAGGCTTCTGCACCCTGCTGCTCTCTGGACCCTTCTGCCAATACCTTGATCAACTTGCCACCTGCCGAAGTGGAGTCTTCCTTGGTCTCAATTTCCCTTGATGACATCGGAGATTTCTTGCAAGAACATGATTATTGCTAAAATTAGACCATTTTTCTTTTCCAAAAAGTAAATTGTGACACCATATTGCCTTTTAATTCGGCCTGTCTGTTGGCCTGCTTGGCATGTCAATTTCAACATGTATTTATTATGTATGTTTTTAGCCTTGCTTTAAGAGTTCTTACACTTTTATTAGAGCATTTTAACATTAAAGCTTGGACATGCACCCTTGTTCTGGCAATAGGAGAGGCTGTTGTGAGTCAATTTTAGTTGGTCGTTTGGGCACAGGGATAGCTTAGCTTAGGCTTGCAGCTTGTGCCCTTTTACCCAGTTATTATGCTCTGTATTCCTGTGTTAAATTGTATTAATTTATTATTGATCTTTTAGTGGAATTGTTTTAATTTCATTCTCAACTGCTATTTTGAGGAAGCATCATTATCAGTGTTATGGCTGGCATATTTTGCATCATGTTCTTTTCTCTAGAATCCCAAGAATAGAATGCGAGGCACACAGAATAATATTTTGTATTGCCAGTCCTTAAGACTGTGTAAAGAGTCCAGTGCTAAGGTACATACTTGCATCAGACTTCTGTGCATGAACGTAAACATGTCCACTATAAAAACATATTGTAAGACTAAGGGCATAAGAGGGGGATTCCAGCTAGAATTTCCATCCATGCTGCATGCTGTTTTTTGGTAGACCCCAGCCGGATCCTGATCTGGGGACTTGGGACCTGACCTTGTACCAAGGTAACGGCAGTGGGTGTGCTTCTCATGGACACTATACGGACAGATTTGGCTTACATCGCCATGCTCTAGCTTAGCCTAGAGATTAGGCTTTTGGGTCAGAATTGTATATTCATGTTATGATAATATGGTGGGGTTGTTTATATTTACCTCTCTAATTTTCACAATCCTCACTCTATTATTTCTGATTATCCTAATCATTGCAGCTCATGCATTTTAACGTAGATTGCAGTCCTTTCAATAAAAGTATTGAAAACTGTTTTTAATCCTGTTTTTTGTCTATGTGTGTATAAGAGATTTGAATGTGAAGAGAAAAGGATAGACCTTGTTTCCACCATGATATCCCTGTAGGGTCTTCACAGTCCATGCAAGGCTGTCACAAATCTCCTTTACTGGTTGGGTTTGGTGAGGTACTGCTAGAGAGCCGGGAAGGTTGGGCCAACAGCTGCTATCTGGTGTAGTAGTGACCCAGTTTCCTGCAACGCAGAAGGACTGCCACCCCAAATCCAGCAGTCTCGTCAGAGAACAAGAGTCCATATGACAGCATTGCTTTGTGTTTCTTTGGGCAGCTTTTTAAGGCAGATTATGATTTGTGCTGGAAAGTAAATTCTACCACAACTATTTGTGTCGGGGTTTGCTTAACTTTTGTGTGGCATACCCGGAGCATAGTGTTAGTAAATAATGGCCCAAGTTTTCCCTGTTATCTATGTGGATTATTTGCATTTCAAACAGTGATGTTTACAATGGGACTTCCTAAATGAGAACAGCAGAACAATCATCTTCTTTACTGTTTCCATATTTATTATTAAACTCAAACTCAGCTGATGCAATCCTAAAGCAAAATGGAGATTTTACCCAATGTTTGAACCATTCAATGTAAGGACGGAAATTTTGGTATATCATTGTTATAGCAAGAATCAGTTTGGAGACTATGAAATTAACCAAGCACAGGCACCCAAACAAGAATCTGGCATTCCTAATGGGGGTCGTTTAGAGATTAAAGGAGTGGTAGCACCTCCAAAATATGGTAGTGGTCCCAACCTGTCATCTCATGGTTCCACTTCCCATTACAAAGAGTGGAAGTGATTGAGTATCCATCAACAGAGACTCTAACAACTCCCCCAGAAAAAAACATTGACCTAATGCTCCAGCCACCACTGTACCACATGATCACTATTATTGTCACCTCATTATTTTTAGGGTCGTGTGACAAGCACCTTTTTTCCTTTCTGCTACCTCTTTGCAAAGTCTGGTGATCCAGGGAATGAAAATGTTTAAATGTTCCTAGTGTGCAGGGAGAAAACTCCCAGCTCATCAGGGAATGTTGTCTTTTGTTTTGCTGCAACAAATCCCTGCTTTTGTGGCTTGTTGCCAGAAAGTAGAAGAAAGTGTTGAGCAGGCTACTTCAACAAATAAGCCTGCCGGATATTACACAGTAATGAAAGTGTATCCTTCATAGTGGATAAAGGGAATCCTCTGAAAATAGACAAGGATCTCTAAATATGCTGGTAGCACTTTGTTAAGGGTGCAAAGGTAAGGGCCTCTGCCAACCTGACAGGCCACCTGCCATGCTTTAAATGAGTCACCAACAACCAATAAGCAGAACATTTATAGTGTGGTAAGTGCCATCCACCCCCAAGCCGGGCAGGTTGGTAGAGGCTTTAATCTTAGATCCTCTAGCAGAGGACTGCCTCCCCTTTCATGAGATTCCCAAATGCCAGTCAGGGATTCTAACTACCTTCAGAGCACCCCCCAGTTTGGAATTTTAATGACAGCAGAAAACATTGCTGAGTGGGCGAATTGCTATTTTTGCCCCATCTTGTCTTTACAAAAATAAACTCTTCAAAGAGAAAACAGAGCCTTGATGCTCAGGGATTTTTTCCTGTGCTTCTGAATTATGGTTTAATTTCCTTGCCTGGGATACAATGTGCCACACTATGACCCTAAAGTGGACAGGCCGCCATATGAGTGTTTCCACTGGTGCAATCAGATGGGACTCGAGCTTTGGATCTCTGCACCTTTCCTACCTCAAAATGAGATTGTGGAACTGCAAGTTTGTTTTGGCATACAACTGCCAATATTTGAACATTCAACAGAGCCAACTGTAAATGACCCACTAAGTGTTGTCATAAAAATGTTAATTCCACATGCCAGTCAGAACGTATGATAAATCAAATTGTTAGTTACGATGGTTGGGACATTCTGGTGAAAGACAAGTAAATGAAACAAAGTATGTCTTTAAATAATATTATTTTAATGTTAACATGGATATTTTTCTGAATAATCTGGAAAGAGTAACTGAATAGTTGAATTTAAAACAATGAATATATGTACTACAACATATTTGGATAATCACTGATTCTAGACTGATTATGTGAAATGGTCCGTAAACTCTGTGTTTGGCAGACAAGCTGTATCTGTTGGTCTGTAAAGTTTATTTTCACTACTGTCACATTCTTCTACACACTCATGAAGCCCAACTGTCAATGGGATTTGGGAAAGCAACCATGTTTCCACTGCTTCAGAGGCTCAGGTTTGCAGAAAGGATGATGCTCAAGACTATGGGCCTCATTACAAGTGTGGCGGTCCGACGACCACCACACTCAAGTTGGCTTTCAGACCAATGTAATTCGTGCGGTACAACCACCCAATTACAACGGTGTCAGGGGGACCTGCCAGGGGACTGATGTCCCCACCGGAACATGGTTCCCGATGGCATTATGGGGGTCAGAGTTGTACTCAGCCAGGCCGGCGCAAAACTCAGCACCGCCTAGCTGGTTACAACTCCCCCTCAGCGCCAGCCTTTTCATGGCGTTGTGACCGGCAGGAACACTGTATTGCAATGTTCCTGCCGGTCAGACCGGCGGAAACATTGTAATAGGGCAGGACGGTACGCCACCGCCATGGAGGTGGCATCCTTCCTGCAGGTTTGGCAGTCCTGCGGTGGGGCCACCAAACTCATAGTGACGCTCTATGTGTTTTATTCAAATATGCCATTGTAATACTGTCCCACTTTACCTGCACAAGAACAAATTCACCAAATCTCTTAGAGCATTTGATAAAATCATTTATTCATAAATGTAAATACTTTTAAAATGAATTATTTCATAAATGCAAATAATTTTAAAATTCTGAATACATTAAAAAATAAATCTTAAAAATATATCATACTTTTGTAATTGTGTTTTTATTTTCAAAAATAGATAATAAGATAATCATTTACCTTCAATCACTCAAATATAAACACAAACAAATTAAATATTTAAAATTCCATATGATGAACCAATATTTTTACTGTTTATTTAATTATAATTTAACTATTTGTTAAATATAAACACTAATTGTTTATTCCCCAATACAGCTCTCATATTCAAAACATAAAAATGGGAAACATTACAATTCTGAAATATTAAACCTGTATCACTAAAAATATTCACTTTAAGAAATAACATTGCATTGGCCAAACACATGCAAACACATAAGACTATCCATTAAAACACAAAAGATAATATCTACAACAAATGTGTACATAGTTGATCAAGTACACGTGTTTACACTTAGAGATAAAACACTTAAACATAAAAAGAGTATAATTAATACTTACTCATGTATTATTAATGTAAATATATTCTTCATATACACTAGCCAACCAATCCCCCATAAATCCCATAATTCAAACTGAACTGATTAAACACTTTATTAAACATGTTAACAAATACATAAAACATTTAAAAAATGAATTAATTAACATTAATAATTAGAAATAACACTACCCACCCAAACACCCAATAAACCCTACAACCCAAAATTAAGATTTAAACAATTAAAAAATGAATTAAACATGTAAATAAGTTAACAACAGTTGCAAAATATCAAATGACTACAGTAATTCATCAATACATAATTCAAAAAAATACTTGCAATTCTTAAAACAACCTGTGAAAATACATAACTAAATTATTATTTAAAAAAAAATAAGAAAGTCATACAAAAATAGATATATAATTACATGAAAACCAAAAGCAATACAAAAAAACAACATAATAGTAACCAAGATAAAAGCTAATTATATTTTAAACTTTGATACTACTATATTTTTGTCCCCAATATTTTTGGATTCACAATATTTTGTTCACTATAATTTGGTCAAACTGTAGTTTGGAGATATTTAGGGAACATGCCACGAGATATAGAAACACTATTTCTTTCCAGGTTAGGTTTCTTGGTAAGCAATACAACCAGTTCAGATTTGAGACTTATTGCATTATGTCAGATATTTTTTAATTTGAAATAGAATTGCACTGCTGAAGAAGCACATTCTTGCATATATTTGACTGAAATTGTGTCATCGCAAAAGGAGAAGTATTTGAGAATGGTGAGAGTTAAGAAAAGTGCAGAAAGATCACATTTATTCTGATTTTGTTGAGACTAGTGTTTCAATAGAAGGTGATCTCATGGATTACTTTGGAGTCAATTTCATCCTTAGCTATTTGATGTTTTCCCCAGAGAGAAGGCAATGTAGTCAAGTGCATTGACAACAGAGACAAGTGAGCAGTAGCTTTGACAGTGTTTGAGGTTTCTTGCAGTTAATGATGTCAGTGTATGGTTTAGATGAGCGATTATAAAAAGAAAACATAGCAGTCTGACCTTTCATGTAACATAAACACTCAGTAGTCATGTTTTCATCACTTGCAAGAAAAAAATAATAAGATTATTACCTATTATGGATGCATTGTCTACAGTATTTAGTTTGGTCATACAGATTGCATCTGCATTTCAACAGATGTCACAGGCTTCAACTCAAGTTCCATTAGATCACTAAATTAAATGGTTGCAGCATCAGTGACATACATGCCACACCATTAGGGCAGGAGTATTAAGCTCAGCCTCAGAGCTTTCTTACAAAGCTACAAATAATGGTTGTCAAACAACTTTCCTTTCTCACTTTCATCCACATCACATTAAAGTTCAAAACAAAATAATTCCTTGGCTTCTAGGTGCATTCAATCTGGATGTTTCCTGACACATTTGTGCCCCACAGTAAATTCATTGGGCTTCACTACTAACACCATCTTACCTTTATCACCTACATTAAACAAGATACCCAGTCTGCCAAAAAATGTTCCACATTTACTTTACATCAAGAGCCACGTGACCCTAGATGAAATGGAAACTGGTGGCCATGCTTTTATCATCTCACAACTCAACTATGTTAATGGCAATTTCATATTGGCTAGAGTCTCTCAGTCCTTAGATAGCCCAATCATGGAGGTTATCCATGCTTCAGCCCACCTACTCTCTTCAAAGAAAAAATATGATCAAATCATTAATATATCGAAATACTGAGGGGCATAATTAAGAGAACCTAGCGCCTCTTACGCCACATTTGTGTCATTGTTTTACGCAAGTGTGGCCACCAAGGCCAAAAGACACTGCGCTAGATTTACAAAGTGGTGCAATGCTTGCCACATTATGCATGCGCCAGGTGGGGCGTAAAAATGGTGCAAAGGAATCCATGAGATTCCATTGAGCCATCTTTATCAGCATTTCTTTATGTCTCCTAATTGCAGGCGTTAAACAGAGGCTCCCATTGAATACAATGGGCCTCTGGGTGCGCTAGATTTACAAGGTGGCTCAATGCTTGCATTGCACCACTTTGTAAGCCCTTGAGTCACATTATGCATGTGCCAGGGTGGGTGTTAAAATGGTGCAAAGGAATCCATGAGATTCCTTTGAACTATCTTTATGGGTATTGTTTTGTGACTGCTAAGTGCAGGCATTAAACAGAGGCTCCCATTGAATACAATGGGCCTCTGGGTGCTTTGCAGGATTAGCGTCATCATTTTTTACTCTAATCTTGCACAGCACCGGACTAGCATAAAAATTATGATGCTAGTTACTCTAACTACTGCCATAGTGCGCCATATTTTAAATACGGTGCTACCATGGTGGTGTTAGGGGCACTAAGGGGCACAGGAAAAGTGGTTCTGCAGTATGTGCAGCGTCACTTTTCATAAATCTGCCCATGCAAAAGCCCCTTGATCTTGGAAACCCACCGCTTTCACCAGGTGATCGGAATCTCAATGTTCGCATGACTGCTTGAGTAGCAGGAACTACCCTGAACCTCATGCTAGAAACAACTCGACCCCTAAATATGATTTCCATTGGATGGTGCTCAGTTGACCCACCCTTGACTCACTTAGTCTAGTATTTTTATATTTTTAGTTTGAAGAGTGTTAGAAATGGGGTCTTTGTTTGGTAGTCACGTTACCCCGTGTCCGAGCAAGGACCCTCACTCTAGCCATGGTAAGTCACACACACAATACAAATTATCCTGTGCCCACCCTCTGGTACCTTGGCACTGAGCAGTCAGGCTTAACTTAGAAGGCAATATGTAAGTATTTGTGCAATAAATCATGCAATAACACAGTAAAACACCACAAAAATACACCAGTCTTTAGAAAAATATATAATATTTCTCTGGATAAATGCAGGTCAAAGTGATTAAGATTCAAGGAGTACACGTTGAAATATCACTTCGAAAAAAATATAAAGAGTCTTTCTTTCTTAAAAAGCAACAAATGTATATTGCAAGCACAAAGTACCTGGTTTGCATTCAAATTCTCCACAAGGGACCGCAGAGGAGGAGTTGTGAGGAAAACGCAGAGGTGTGCGTAGATTTTTCTGGCGCACACAGACGATGAGCCATTGACTTTTCACACAGCAGGCTTTGAGTCAATTTCCGGCTCGGAGACTGGGATCCTCTTTGGGTTGCAGGGCTTTTGGATGCCCCGGGGACGATGCGTTGAAATCCTGGGGGTGCAGAACGAAGGCATAGGGGCTGCGTCAATCCGGTGGGCAATGCGTGGAAATTTCTGCCACAGAGCAGGCGCTGCGTCGATTCCTCTCAGGAAGTCAAGCTGCGTCGTTCTGGCTTGGCTTTGCCTGGATCCAGTGGGCTGTGCATCCAATTTCCGGTCACAACGCTGGTGCTTCATCAATCTCCTCGTCTGGAAGTTGGGCTGCGTTGTTTCGGTTCGGCGTGCGGTGATTTTCTCACCGCGCGGTAGGGTGGGCATCGTTTCTTGCAGGTTGTGCGTCAATTTACACTGCACAAGGAGTTCTTTTGCAGAGATGAAGGGCCAGATGTAGCAAAGGTTTTTACCCATTCTGTGTCTATGGGAAAAAGTGTTCGTACATATGGCCCGAAGTCTTTTTGGTCCTGAGACTTTAGGGAACAGGAAGCAAGCTCTATCCAAGCCCTTGGAGAACACTTCTCAGCAGAGCCAGAGGACAGCAAGGCAGCAGGGCAACAGCAGGGCAGCAGTCCTTTGCTGAAAAGCAGACAGGTAATTCCTTTGGGCAGCCAGGCAGTTCCTCTTGGCAGGTTGCAGGTTCTGGTTCCGGCTTTCTTCTCCAGTTGTATCTGGTCCAGAAGTGTCTGAGTTTGTAGGGTCAGAGACCCTACTTAAATATCCAAATGTGCCTTTGAAGTGGGGGAGACTTTAAAGAGTGGCTTAGAGGTGCACCAGTTCCCCTTTCAGTTCCCTCCTGTCTGCCAGGGTCCCAGTAGGGGTTGTGGCAGTCCTTTGTATGAGGGCAGGCTAATGTCATTTGACATGTAAGTGTGAAGACCTCCACCCTCCCAGCCCAGGAAGACCCATTCAATCTGCAGATGTGTGCAAGTGTGAGCATCCTGTGTCTGGGGGTTGTCTGAGTGGAATGCACAAGGGAGCTGTCAACTAACCCAGCCAGACATAGATTGTAAGGCACAGAAGGATGTAAGTGCAGAGAAATGCTCACCTTCTAAAAGTGGCATTTCTAAAACAGTAATATTAAATCCAACTTCACCAGTCAGCAGGATTTTGTATTACCATTCTGGCCATGCTAAATATGACCTTGTTACTCTTTTCAGATCAGAATCTACCACTCAAACAGTATATGAGGGCAGCCCTAATGTTAACATATGAAAGGCCTTACAGCAGTGTAAAAATGAATTTAGGAGGTTTACACTACCAGGACATATAAACTGCACAGGTACATGTCCTGCCTTTTATCTACATATCACCCTTCCCTATGGGTTACCTAGGGCCTTCCTTAGGGGTGACTTATATGTATAAAAAGGGGATTTTAAGGCTTGACAAGTACTTTTAAATGCCAAGTCGAAGTGGCAGAGACTGAAGCATAATATAAGAGGCTATTTAAGTGGGTGGCACAATCAGTGCTGTAGGCCCACTAGTAGCATTTAATCTGCAGGCCCTGGGCACATGTAATGCACTTTACTGGGGTCTTACAAGTAGATTAAATAAGCCAATTTGGTATGAACCAATGTCATCATGTTTTAAGAGAGAGAGCATATGCACTTTAGCACTGGGTAGCAGTGGTAAAGTGCACAGAGTCGTAAAACCAGCAAAAACAGTGTCCAAAAAGTGGAGGGAGGCAGGCAAAAAGTTAGGGGTGACCACCCTAAGGCTGTCAGGTCTAATACAGAGGTTAACCGAAAACTAAATAGGGATCACACTCAGAGGATAGGAATAAAGACAGAGAGGGCCATGGTCCCGAAAAAAGCTTTTGAAAAGGGCTATTGCTGTAGGGCTGAAGCATAAGAGAACCAAATTATTCTCCTGCAATGTTGTTTGTTTTTAAATTCTGGACACTGGCAACACTAGTAGAGACAATTGTCAACCAGTAGCTAGTTTTGTTTTCAATCTTATCCACTCTGCTTCCCATTCAGGACACCTCTCCTATAGAAGACCAACACATAGAGCCTGAGAGAGCTTACTCGAAGAAGCCTATGCTGATACTGCCTTTGACCAGTCTAAAGAAGGGCCCTATGATGAAGTATGCCACCTGAAAAGTGCTTAAAACTAAAACACACAACGTTCTGTCTGAATTCACCCTACCTTATCTCCCCCTTTGAGAAGCTCACACCAGAAGTGTACTCAATTAAACCATCATCGAGATTCAAACAAAGACAGTTGTATCTTGCGTGTAGTCACAAATGTACCTTTATGACCATCATACCTAATTCACTGCATAATTTTAATTCCTCTCTATCTGAATAGCCTCTGCCCCCATATAGCCTGGGATTTTTCACCTGATCTACCACCTAATGACTACTATGCACCTTCAACAGACAACTGTCAGAATTCACATCTACAGTTACCAAGTGCAACAACGCCCATCTGTGAGACCTCTCTGGGTTCCTGACTAAGGAAGTCATTGTACATTCCTTCCTAGACCTCACTGCCTCACTGAAGCTCACCTTGCATATTTTCTCTCCCAGCCATTCCATCAATATTATTTGGACTTCATGATCTGAGCCCTACTTTCTTTTGCATGGGTAAACCCACTCAATGTTGGTAACCAAATTGCTTTCCTATTCAACAAAAATTGCCACAAACATCTAGACAAATGGCAAGCCACTCCACCGCTAATCTCAAAATAATCATCCAAGAGCATTTCCTATGTAAGAGAAAGGGCATGATTGTCCTATCCACTCCACGTGCATAGAAAATCCTTCTGATATTTGTTCTCCTTGTGTTCTGAGATTTTGTTTATATATTGTGTGAGAAGCGGACTTTAGAGCATGCTGACGTCCCAAAATGTGATGGTGAGAGCAGTTGGCATTTTTATGTGCTGGCTCCTTTTACATTGATCTGGCTGGGGGGCATATCTCAGCCCCTTGAACACTGATTAAAGTGGGTGAGGTATAGTTGAAAACTGGATAATATGCTCTTGCCCACTGTAATTCTACCTAGTAGATTTCTGTTTAGAGATCGTCATATGTGGGCAATTCCCAAGCAGGTATCCAACCACTAGACATCATGGAATGAGTGCCCTTGCCAGGCATGGGAAACAATTCACCCTTTCTGACCCACAGGGCCCAGCGGGAAACAGCCTACAACATTGGCACCGGCTCATAATAGAGTCAGCAGCAATGCTGTAGTGCATGGGGTGCAACAGCACCCATTGCAGTGTTCACTCTCGGCAAAGCAGACAGTGAACATCGTGAAGGGGCTGGCCAGAGGGGCCCCTACACTGCCAATGCCAGGTGCATGGACAGTGCAGGGGCCCCCCTGGGGTCCCCTGCACCTCGTCTCCGCCAGCAGTTACATAGCGGTACTATCACCATGTACCTGCTGGCAGAGAAGGGGGTCGTAATTGTCAGGGAGGACCTACTTGCAAAGCAGCCTTGGCGTATTAGCATCTTTAGCACCACCAGTGCCTCCTATGGAGGAAAACTGGCATTGTTGGCAGCCGGATCGTGGCCCTACCGCCACGGTCGTAATGTGGTGGTCAGACCGCCACATTGGCGGCAGTCCAACCGCCATCGCACGCCAGGGCCGTAATGAGGCCTATAGTCATTAGGTACAATTATGGTTGCATACATTTAGTCATTCAGAACATTCATATCTTGAACATTTATTTCACACATTTAAGACTGAATGCAGACTTAAGTAACATTCTAAACTTCTGAACTGGAAGCCAAAAGGTTGATTATTTGGTGTATCTTTCTTAAACCTAGATGGTGTTCACATAGTGAGATTCACATCCCAAACAAAAACAAACATACACCCGAATGTGTCACCCATCTTTGAACTCTAGCATCTTAAGATGCTTAAACTGACAAACCTTGCTTTCTAATGGCTGTTTTTTTCTGTTGGCATGTCACTCAGTTTGAAGAATGAATTGTGCCATGATCATCTCAGGAAAATCCTCTATGTTGTATCAATTGAAAGTCTTCAGCGGAACTGGGTGTTGTTAGATTAGAGTGGCACCATTTGTGTTTGTATGAACAAAGACAATATTGTTTTCATGACTAATTCTAATTAACTGAATTTACATTTTTATCTGTGACATGACAACTTTTGAACCACATTCTTGATTTGGTATTCTAAATGTACAGTAAACTGCATTCAATATTGTTCAAGGTAGTTGAGGGATTAGATTCTGCATGCAAATATCATTACATTGAAAATTGGTTACGGGCTGTTTTAGAGATTGTGGAGAGGGTACTCCGTTGCAACTGCCACAAAGTACCCTCTCCACCAAATTGAAAGCCTGCTTCCCTGATTTACCTCACAGATGTCATTGATAAAGACTACGCCATCTCCATGGCTGATGTTCTCCTCCGACAGGCCAATTTAGAGTGGGTGGTCGAATTGCCAGTTTTCACTTTTTGTCACTGCCTGATAAAATCAGGTGGTAAGGGGCAGTGGAAATTGCAAAATGGCCCCCATGCTATGAGAAACATGGTGTAAAGGCCATCATTTTTTGTACTTTCAAAAACAAAATCCCAATTTGTGTTTTTGTTTTTAAGAATTCATAACATGTTAAATGTTCGATTAACTGTACTGTGATTTGAGGGTGCCGTCAGTGAAAATGTTAGTACATTGAGAGGACATGATTGTAGTTCTTGCCAACATTAAGAGCTGTCTGCTGGACCAGCATCTCTGAATTTGGGTTACAATTACTCCATCATGGTGATAGAGTATTTTACTCAATCACCCTGATGGAGTAAATGAGGTAACCCAAAGTCTAAATCAGACCATTAGACTTTAGACTAACATTTCATATTATTTGTTGAAGGTGAACAATTTGTATTGACAAGTACATATAGCTGCAGGGTGTTACCCAATTGTAAAAGGTAGCAAATATGAAAGCCTTCATTTGGACTTTGGTGGTCAATTTCACTGGCCGCCATATCCAAACCCACCAGACGACCATCAGTGCTTCTGGTCAGCAGACCGCCTTATTACGAGTGCTGGCTGCTTTCCGCCATTATTGAGGTGGAAAGCAGCCTGCAGTCATGATGGCGGTCGGCACTGCAAAGGTGGTTCCTTTGCCGACAGCTCCACACCAGCAGGACTCTGACCGCCATATTGCAAGTCATAATACGGCTTGGCGGAGTCCTGCTGGCCTGGTTGTGGTGGTGAGGGAAGACCACCACGACCCATCCCCTCCCAGATTTTCCCCTCGATTGAGAAGGTAAGTGGGTGTCCGAAGGTGGTGGTGGGGGGTCTATGTGTTTGGGTACATGATTGCAGAGGGGGGAGGGGGTGCTGAATGTGTGCATGTCTGCGAGTGAATGTGAATGTGTGTGTGCATGTATGTGCGCGTTTATGGGGGTGTCTGTGTGGATGAATGGGAGTGAGTGGGGTGACTGTGTGAATAATGCAAGTGAGAGGGGGTGTTTGAGTGGATGTATGTGTGTGCTGCATGTGTGTGTCTGTCATTGCGTGCAAGCGTGAAGAGGTGGGGGTTTGAGTGTGTGGACAGGTGGGGAATGTGTGGATGTGTGGGGACATGTATGTATGTGTGTGCCAGCGACAGGAATGAGATTCCTGTTGCCAGGTGCGTGACCATCAGGGTTTTTCGTGACGGGGTGACTGCCACAGAAAGCCTAGCGGTGTGCAACCTCATAATCCTGACGGTAGGCTGAGGCCTGCCACCGGGTTGGAGGTGCTCACCACCAGCCACAGCAGTGTGACCGCACTGGCGGGCCAGGCAAAATTGTGGAGGCTTGGCATCTGCCAAGCATCACAACTCTTAATGTGGCGGTCCTTACCGCCGGCTTCACGGCAGAAGGATTGCCACTGCAAGGCTTGTAGTCTCATGACCGCCAGCCTCATAATGAGGGCAAAAGTATTTTAGATAGTTCAATTCAGGAGACTATGTAGTAAATCTTGTATATTTCCTCTCTTAAGGATTCAAACGCATTCGATGAATCCATACGAGGACCAAGAGAAGGTGCTACGCAGTCATATGTTTCTTTCCCAATTCCCTTTTCAGCCTATGTTCTCGGAAGTGGGTTTTTGGGAGCAGCATCAAAGTGCACAGTGTAATCTTGAGGGTGACAACTATTCAGGATCAGAGGAAAGCTGGTAAATAGTGAACCTTATCAAGCCCCGGAATGTCTGAAGCCTAGAGACCCAGGGGAATGCAGAGTGATGTGGCTTACGTGGGTCCATGCTTGTTTTCTTAGCCAGAATGCCCTGCAAGTGTCAAAATATTGCTAAAAAAATGATATTTTTACCACATTTACGTGACATAAAACTCAGGCACTTACAGCCAATAGCTAAGTCTTACCACCCTGCTTTGCCACCGGCTCCTGATGGAAATACTGGAACAGACCAGGTTCCATTTGTGGATGATATGAATCATATAAAAACCGGTTGTGTGACATTTCCAGTTCTGGGCTACTTTATACCCTCCAAGGCTCCTTTAAATATAAACAGCGGTAGTTTGTTTCATGGCTCTGTAAGGATCCAGACCACATCCTGGCCACATTATGGACACTTGACTCCACGTTATTTTTCATACTTTGAGGTGAGCCATGGAGCTGTATCTGCCACCCACCCCTTCCCTTTCTTGTTTGCATGGAACTGAGATTGGCTTTGGCACTACTGAATGTCTAAATTCCTGTATTTCTTACTAGTCAGTGGGATCTATAAAGGATCTATATAGGAGTTTAGTTTAGGGTCCATTTACTACAAAGGACCACAAATCATCTGCTCATCACAAATACTAACTGGCTGTAATCATTGATACCTGTTTTCTTATTTCTACTCCATCCCATATAGATTTAAAACGTTATCAATCGCTGAACCACTACATGCCATTTTAATGTGCGCAACAAACCCATAGAGATTTCTTATTAAAACGTAATTGTCTCTGATTACTGAACGTTGGATACTTACCACGGGCTACACAAATATTAATATCATATCTCTGTGTTTCTCCAGTTCATAATCTATTGTGAATTATTTAAGTTACTTAATGAATATGTGGCACAATAGGAATCATTAGACAAATTCAGAAATAATTAATCCTATCCCCAGTGGTAGAGTACCTAAATTGGACAATGCCTCTCTTAATTACATTTATCAACTATATATAGTATATAGAAATGGTGAGTTCCAGCCTTTATATAACCACATTTTATTTTTCAAACTTAGCTCCTGCTTCTTCTCTCTTCTCAGTCAAATCAGTGTTTTCTAACCTAATCACATATCACTGAACTATTGTCCTAGAATCTGTTTCACGGTTGCAGTGGCACTTGTGTGACCACTAATGCACATAGCATTTATACAGTTTTTTTAAACAACATTGTAATTAAGGTTGAGTACCTCCAAACGTCAGCCTTGAAAATGCCACAGGCCTGCAAACCCACAGGGACCGAAATGTGTGTTGGCTTATCTTCATTCAGGAAGCATAAAGAATGTTATTAATATGGAATGCATCAGAACCCTGAATACCAATTATTTGGATGGAGTTTCTTTTGGAAATACCTACAAAAATGTCGCCACCTCTGATTTATTGATAAAGCGAAGAACTTTCAACTAATACAGAACAATAATACCACAATCAAGACCTTCAGTGTTGTTTTTATTATTGATCTACTTTATTTCAATTGATTTCCATATGGGATATTATGGATAATATAACCATATCTTACATAATAACAAAATAGATTTCTGAGTGTTGATATCCCTTCAATTTGTTCCAGTTGTATCCCTTTCAATAAAATTAATGGTTCTGAAGTGAAAGTTTTATCAGACCGTCAAGGAATTTATTTTCTCCCTGGCTCTTGCACAGGCTAAGAAGTCCAGTAATTTGCATCTCCTGGTATGTAGACTTGCAGAGGTGTTGACAGTTTCCCTGTGCATATATATGCATACCTTCCCAGTGAAAGCTCAGCTGACAAGCTCTTGAACTCCTGAGGTTCCTCTCCTGCAGTAGCCGACAGGGCTGAGTTCCAGGTTTGACTGTGGCTACTAGATGAGCCACCGATTGGAGCCTGGTTGGGCAGTACAGTAGGATATCGTAGACAACAAGAATTTAGTTATGGATATAGACAAGGTGTAAGTGCTAGGTTCTTACCAGTTCCAAAGTCTGGTTCTGTGGGAAAAACCATAATGACAGTAATTGGAATAGGTGCTCTCCCACTGCCAGAACTATGATGTCCACTGAATGAAGTTTTCCTTCCTCTTCGGGGATTGGGTGACCAGACCTGTTATGCACACTGATAAGGGGACATCTTATTACTATAGCCTTGGGTTGTGCCCCTTAATGTTGAGCCTTCTCAGCTTGTTAAGGTTCTGCTAAAGGGAACATGAGGAGAGACTTCAGGGCGGTACTGCCTTCCCTCTCTAGCAAGTGAGGTGTTCCATTACCACCAACAATGCCTCCTGAACTGCCTTCTGTGTTTGAAATCTAGCCAGCTTCTAGCTGCTGAACTGACTGATAAAGTCAGATGTAATTTCAATATTTACAACCTAAATCTGTAATGAAATCTATTCCTCTATCACGGTCTAGCATTCCTTAATGGGTATAGCATATAGACAGTTTCTATTCTTTTATTATGGATATGCCATTACCTATGTATAATTTACCTAACCTGCTTTTCCTTCCAGTAGATGTTATAATAAATGCATGTTGTCAGTTTGTATTCTACAGAGACTGTTTTACTCCATCCAACATCCACAAATTGCATTCCTACCACATATGTAAAAATTGTTGTGGGTGATAGTGCTAAGTGCTATCACTCCATTAGCAGGTCCCTGGCCCAAGCCTCTCTCCACTCAACGTGCCTGCTCACTTTCAGGCCTGCTTATATCTGCCCACGGGTGTGATCCCCTATACTATAAACTTCACTGTAGGGCACCTTGGTACATCAATGCATCTTCAGCAACAAACTTAGGTATGCACATACCCTCCCTAGGCTAATCATACCCACTGTAAGACAGTCATGGGGCTCCTGGTTTGTACCAGTTCACCTGCCAGCATCAATCACCAGTACATTGTGCCTATTTGCCCTCACCTTAGACAAAATATAGAAGTTTGTATCAAGAATATAGTGTGTCCCAATGTGATCAGTAAAATGAAAGGATCTGAATTTGGAGTTATGTCTTTGAAAAAAAGATAACAGCTAGGCCAGTAGTTCAGCTTTCTTCTGGGGAATTCTGTCACCATTACGTTGCAAGCTTTCTATTCAATACAACTTGCAACATTGGTAGCCAGGGGAGTGTGGTAAAGCAGCTCTCGTGTAGTGCCATGCAAATATATATAAACAATATACTGAAGGTGTGTTTAGAACCCGCTGAGGTCAGTAAAAAGGTATTCAGGCCTACCAACAAACTGCTTGTAGTCTATATGAGATGGTACAAGTGTTATGCCAATTTTGACTCAAATTGGAAATCCCAGCAAAGGAAAGATCCACCTAAGAAGTCTCAGGAGATGCAACAATGACTTGCCTACTTAGATTAATTTCCATGTTAGGTTAGATCAGTGTCAAGGTAACACAGCGGTCCTCATGGGGGTGGAAGGAGTAGGTGGTGGGCAGATCTGTTGCTTAACTGGAGCCTAAAAGAGAATGGGCCGATTTATGCATGTCAGGATTTCAGTCATGCTGCCAATTAATTGTGCTACACATTATCCAACTGGGAGAAGGCATGGGCTTGCATAGGTCTCTATAAATTGAATATCCTAAGATTGGAATAACTGGTCAGTCATGTGGCAAGTGGATCATCACTAACCTTTTTGATCTTATGAAATAGAATACAGTATCCACAAATAACAAAATCTGTGCCTCTCTCCAAGCAGTCCTTTACCCCTGTCTGCTGGTTTCTCAGATTTAACATATCGGCCACGCCATGGAAAGTAGTTATGGGAGAAGTCAGGGTGCCAGAAGTTGACCAGTGCAGTGCTGGATTCTTCTTCATGTAGATGGAGTGTACTGTTTACATCTTCAGGCAAGAGATAGCATGAAACTACTGTTTTGTGATGTTATGAAATATGAAAGAGGCCAATTAGGCATTATACAGGAGCGAAAAGATGTGTCCATTAACTAACACAAGCCATGATGACTTCTATGGTAATGTTCATGTCACATGGTTAAACCTATGCAAGGCATAATCAAACTTCCATTTTTCTGTCGTCCGTACCTTTAAACTGTGTTTAAAGGTTCTGTATAGTAGCACGTTATTTATAATAGTATAATTGTGAACTGTTATGTGAAAAACATGGTATGTATGTTATGGTGAAATGGTGCTCCATCTTCAAATGCTAGTTCTGTCCTCTTCTTCTGTATCAACCTGAACAGAGATCAGGACCTGGTGAAGTACCCCATGGCATTCCTTCTCCCTATGCAGGGCCAGGATCAGAAATGGTAATTTGTCTCCAGCATAAGCCAGGTTTGGATTATACACAATGGAAGCCTAGTTATCTTCGCTTCCTAAGAAGAGGTCTATCCTCAGTTGCTAGATCCGCTTGCCATATCACCATGGAATAAGGGTTGTGATGGGGAAGATGGTCAGGGTACTAGTTGTGTATTTGCATAACAGAGATTGCCATTACTCCAAATCTAGATCTTCCTCGTCACAGTCCTGCCACCCACTTTCAGTCACTTTGATGGCCTACCACGTACGTGGAGCCTAATAGGCGAGAGAATGAGAAAATATCAAAGAGCCAACGTTTCAGCTACACAGGGACTAAGTTATTTTTGTGCAGGAAGAAAGCGGAAAACTTTTTCACTCAGAATTTTTAAGGGAAATTATCGTTTGTTTATGAGCAGGAGGGTTGCCTGTCTGCAGGCTGTTAGTCACCCACATAAGTAACTACTATCATGAAGAGGACCTGGACTCTAAGTAACAAAGATTACCTGTACGTTATCAACCAATTGTGACCCTTAGGTATTTGGGAGGAAAAAGGGGCATAATAATTACGACTTGAGGTAGTACACTGGGAAAATATCTATAACTTGCAAACAATCAACGTAAATCAACGTAATGTAAATATTCGTTTGCAATGATATTTTCGCTCATTTGACAATACCAATTTTGGAAATGTTCATTCTAAAATAAAATAGACTGCAGTATGAGAAAGCAACAATTCTTGCAAGCACACCTAGACATCTCATTTAATAAATGTTCTTAAAGTAAGAAATCCTTGATACAAAATTTTGAAAAGTATAGATTAAAGTGCCAAGCAACCATAACTCTCATTCCTTTATTTAGAATATGTTCACCTTTGCAATGATACCGTGATTTCAGTAATTGTGACACTACAAGTGATAATCAGGATATCACCATAAATTTAGATTTTAACAAAAGAATGGCATGCAGAAATCGTGACACATTGTATTTCTGCTTTGAAGACGGTTCAAAATTAGCACCAGCATTTTACAAGTGTTGATCACCATCGGTGTCCCAGGTAAATGCTACTTCCGCATTTTATTCTGTGACTCGGTAATGTAACTTTTTTCCTAAATATCAAAATCATGTTAAAGACAGAAGAAAACCTTGCACACGTTTAACGGGACTTAGTCTACCTCTAGAATGAACTTCTTACCTCTTATCATATGAAGAATTGCTTTATTCATGAGACCAGTGCTCGCATCAGAAGCACGTTTAAGCACTCTTATCTCTAGAACTGCAAAAATAGGAACTTACCGCGAACAAATGGCCTGCTGCGACAGAAAATCCAATAGCTAAGGCTACTGAACCTGTGATATCATTTCGCTTTGAATCACAACTCGCAAAAACAGTAAAAACGAGTTGAAATGTAATGATCAGTTCAATCAGAAGTCCATGGCCGGCTGAGAGTTTTGCATTCACCTACAGACAAGTGAAAAGACAAAATAAAAACATAAATCTGACGCAGTTAAACATTGTGAAACACAGTAGTGATTCTAAGATTGAACATTACTCATATCGAAACAGACTTTTAGGTTAAACATTTTTCTATCAGTAGATATTCCTGACTTGACTTAGCATGTTTAAAATGCACTTTAAAAGTTTTTGTTTATTGGACTGATAGGCTTAGGAAAATGTAAACTGCAATACATTGTTTAATACAAAATGAAAGAAGGACGTCTTCAAACTGGCAGTTGTGCAAGGAGCCTGCCAAACCCATTTCGTGGGGCCCACTGGGTAGACTGTGGTGGGTGAGGGCGGTTGCGACTAGTACCTGAGGCCCATCCTTCTATGGCTCTGCAAACTGCACCAACTACAACCCCTTTCACACACCACTTTCTGAATAGCAAGGAACGAGCAGTCGCAGGTCTCTCAGTGAGGTAGTGTGGAAGGCAAGAGCTCAGAAATCAACAGCCAACCACAAGTTCACTCAATTAATGTCCATCCTAGTGCTTGTCGTTTTGAAAATGAAAGTTATTTTAACCACACAGCATAACGAAATACAATACAATGCAATTTAAATAGCGAATACAAAGTGGTACCCCTTGTTACAATCTCCTGTGGGCATTACAACTCCCCTCGGAAGTACTCTTTCCTGCCTATGAGATCTTATCAATTAGGGTCCCCAGTTTTCTGGGGCAGAGTCATGAATTAGCTGCACCTGCAGATTGCTTTATGGTGACTGTAAAGGTTCAGATACACGAGCAGTTTGCTTGTTTTTACCCACGTTAGTTATGTGGGCAGAAAGCCTGAAGTCCTTGTACTTAAATTCTAGGCACATATTATAGTCTCTCCGTTCTGACTGCAGGCAGAGGACTGTGTTCCTGCCTTGTTAGTTCTGCAGAGGTTGTTGGGGGGAAACGACTTAGCCTCCAATCACAACAAGCTTAGTCAGATAAGTGCAGCACAGCAAGTCCTATCTTTGCAGTCACAGAGTTGTCAACAGTTGAGGCCCTCGGCTAGTCTAAAATAGACAGGTTCTAAGCCAAGACTGTTGTGGCTCAACTGGGCCAGTTTGTCACAAACTGCACACGGCTTCTCACCTCTGGATGCAGGATTGGAAAAGACACCCTGTCTTCTGCTTGTTCTGGAAAATCCCAGATAGGGGTGACCTTTTCCAGTAGCCACGGTGCCGCTTGACAGACAATGCCTAAGCAGACTGTACACTCCAGAAGGAGTCCCAGAGGAAAAATCCCAAGAAATGGGGAAAAAACATAAAAACAGGAACTCCCGGAAAGGAAGAAAAAACAGGACTTGAAACCAAGACAAAAGGCAAAAATCACCAACAGCGAAACAGGAACGACGAACAGGAACGAAGAGCACCACCAAAGGGAAGTGTGTGCAACGCAAGGCAGAGCAAGACTGAGTGACTTATATACTGGAAAACAGGAAGTGACCTCACAGGAAAATGAAACTACACCATCTTGAATAGTGAAAGGCCCATAGAAAAGAATAGGAAAAAAGGATGTAGTATAAAAGAAAAGGGCATGCTGGGAAATGGAAACAGGAAAAATACAACATGGAGTACACAGAAACCAAGAAGAAAGGAAAGAAAAAGACAAGAAAGAGACCACCACAGACAGAAGAAAAGAGAATCCCCTAAAATAGGTAAGGGCGACCTGACCAGGAGCACAAAACATGCTTCCTGGAACGCGTCGCCAAAACGGGGAAAAAAAGCGGGGGACGGCGCTCTGAAAATCGGAAGCGCGATCCGACCGCAGTCGGAGAAAGAGACGCCGCAGTGAGGCGCGGCGTCACACAGTTGCTCAGCAAGATTGCATCCCTGGCAGTTGTAGCCTTCAAAGGTGGCTGGTTCTATATCAGCAATGACACAGCTTGAGCACCACCAGATTGTTACCAGCAGCTGTTAGCAGTCACCCACTATAGGTGTTGAATTTGAGAAGTCTTTTGTTTGCAGTTCTCACCAGGAAAAACAGAAAGATTGGAAGGCCCATGGGTTGCTCCTGGCTTTGCTGTTTCAT
This sequence comes from Pleurodeles waltl, assembly GCF_031143425.1. Taxonomy (NCBI): domain Eukaryota; kingdom Metazoa; phylum Chordata; class Amphibia; order Caudata; family Salamandridae; genus Pleurodeles; species Pleurodeles waltl. The sequence goes on along the minus strand of NC_090439.1, from coordinate 622,056,465 downwards.
GTAGTCTACTATCTCAGCATGTTCTTCATGATGAAAATACATCAGAATTATACTTCTTAATTGTCTCCCCTGCTGCAGGAAGGCAGGAAGGCAGCCTCCTTCTCTCCCTCAGCAGGCAGACAGGCATCTAAGTTTTAGGCAAACCCTGAGCAGATAGTACCAAGTTTAGGTGACGTTCCCAAAATTCTGGGAGACTGATTGTCAGGCAAACACTAGTCCTATTCACACAGCAGTCTGAGCATTCTGCAGAGCACTCCCTTTCTTGGTCATGAAGAACATGGAACTGGAACCAAGTGGGTTCATTTGGATTCCATTTTTCATTTTCCAAAGAGGGGATGTATGCTTACTGTTTTAGGTTTGAGAACCGGTTTGGGTTGGTTTTATTTCAAATATTGTTTATAAACTCTCTTCCAGACAGCCATTGTGCAAAGTGATGCTTTTGGGAATGGGTCTGACTACAAGCAAGAAGTGCCCAGATATTGGCACAATTAAATGTGAGCTCTCTACACCTAGCTGCCACCAGCCGTCTTGAAGCAGTAATCAGTGACAGGCAAAAGAGCAGGATTACCACAAGGGGAGAAGGACAGTGGCTCATAGGCCATATGTTTGCCTCTAAAAGTAAATGTAACACCAAAAGCCACAGTGACCACTTTAAAGATGGAAAGAAGTACATTGTGTCCTTACCTTGATTATTGTCTCATTGCCCTAAGTAGTTACTCTCACAGTTTTAAAATATTGGATTAGGTGGTCTCACCCACGTAATGTGGCAGGCTTCATCATCAGCCACCTCATTCCACCCTGGTAAGGTAGTACTACGAGAGCGGACTCAACCTCAGGAGATTGTTGAGAGTGTTTTTTCCAATGTAAATTTAGAGGATGTTACTGGGTATAATGACCCAAATGGCCCCATGATTTACCAACATGTTGCAGCCTCACAGTACAAATACATGGTATTGGACATTCATCGGGGCTCTGTCAGGGTCCAAAATAGATCTTTACACAATACTAATCTAGTGATAAGAAATAACAGGGAGTACCTACCTCTCTACTCATATCTCAAATATTTTTATTAGGGAAAAAGCCCAGCTGTTAGTTGGTTATGTCATATCTTGAATCCCACTTGCATATCCACAGTGGTAGTTCAAGCTTAAACATTGTATAGTGGCACATGTGACACAGCAAACAAAGCACGAAATACAGCATACGTAGCAGGGAGTGGAGGTACATGTGGAGCAATCATGAATCATTTCATACCTGTGTTTCCTGGTCTGATCAGCGGTGGTGACTCCTCCAGTCACACACTGTAGGAAGTATTTTTATTATACAAATAAAGTGTTGTAATGTTAATTGATCATTTATAGAGCTTGAAAAGCAGAGGAGCAGTGTTCTCCTTATTCTAAAAAAATAATAGGTTATAATAAATAAAACATTAGATGGTGTCATGGTGGACCCTCTGTAGTGGAGACAATCCAGCTTATGCATTGGTCTTGTAAACTGCTGAGGCCCATTAAGAAAGTGTCAACTTAGCCTATATGGTTGCAGTTGCAGCAGCTACCTATAAACCTTTAAGTAACCCTTAAGTGAAAGTGTTTAGAAAAGTGTCTTAGGGGATCACAGCTTCAGTGGAGGTGTTTTACTCTTTCTATGTGTGCTGTAGAATGCAGCACACACAAAAATAGGTAACAAAGAGGAGAAATTCCTTGTTATGTCTCCCCTGGAGAGGCACACAGCTTTGACACATTCCCAGGTTTACAGATTCTTGTAAATCCAGGAATGTGTCAAAACCCATGGGTGTTGCTTAAGTAAGCCCACTGCAAAGCCCATTGAATGCCTCCTTGCTATGGAGTAAGGCAAGGCAACACTTTGCACTGCCTTGCTTTACTCAATATCTATGAAGCCATGCAAAGCCACTTGGGCTAGCTTTGCGTCACCTTATAGATATGATTGAGAGGCCTTTTGCACCACAGCATTAGAAAAAGTGACGCTCCTGTAGCACAGGTCTCTTTTTAATGAGGCAATAAGTATTTACTTACAAATGTAGAATTCAGGATGCCTAAAAGGAAAAAGAATGCATAGCTAAAATAACTAAATATTCTAGTCTCCTTCCAACGCTATTGACTTATATTAAAATAGCAGAAACCAGTTTCTGACAACTCGAATAATCAAAAACCCATTTAATGGGAAAACAAATTAGTTAAAATGTGGTTGGTCGAAAATAATACAACACCCCCCTCCAAGATAGTTTGAAATATAATATTAATTTACTTAGAAAGAGCTTTAAATGAAAAGGAAATTGTGACCACCATAGCGAATTCCAGTTAGGGAACTTTACATCTGATGTATTACAATCCAGGTCGCAAATAGCATATGCAAACTGTACACACTTTTTGCAACTTGCCTTTCATATTGTGATGCAACCAGTACTTACTCTGAGGAAGTGGTTGCCAGTGGGCACCAACACTTCTATTTTAGGTGACCAAGACACTTTAAGGGCCAGATGTACGAATACTTTTTCACATAGACACAGAATGGGTAAAAACCTTTGCTACATCTGGCCCTAAATTAGGGATGGGCAGGACTCGCAGAGTTTTAGTTTGCGGAATTTCACGGAGTCACCTAAAAATCAGTGAGATTCCACAGAGTAGTGGAATTCTGGTCTGTTGCGCTGCTTGCACTGCACTGTAAAATCAGCGGGATAGCACCAAGTGGTGCGCCTGAGGGCACAGCTTCGTTCTAACATTCAAGTAGATTTTCTACACGAAATCCAGCTTTCACAATGTGAGCGGTCTCAATGCAAGCGGCAGTGACCTGCTGCAAACGCACATGTTGCGACATGTCGCCAGGAGGCAGTCTAGCACTTGTTTTTTCTCTCTCGCACTCGCCAACTACACACTGGTGAGTTCACAGATTAAAAACTCTGCCATGCGGCAGTTGGCAGAGTTTTTGATGAAGTCCGCACTCTAAGGGGAGTGCAGAGCGGGCAAAACTCTGCCAGCAGAGTGGAGTTTACTGCCCATCCCTACTTTATATACGTCCCGGGAGTAGCAGTCCCATTTACCAAGAATAAATGTAAACAGCACTGGTAAATATGGTTTTATTATGAAAGCCTTGTGCCACCTAGCGGCAGAGTTATAAACCGTAGCTTAGCAATTAAAGAATGTAGTGGCATATAGGAAACATTAACGATTTACCATTCATATGAATCTTCATATATTGTGAGGAAAAGCTTACTTTGCTTGTAGCTATTTGCGTGTTTATCCACACCAGCCACAACCAAACAGCAGCTTTGCTCACAGCATATGGAGGATCCTATGAATTAGCAGCCTGTGGCAGTAGTGAATGTGAGCAAAGGCCTCCTAAAAAATATTCTGGGCCCCAGCACTTACCTTTTTTTTTTACATATTAAGCACTTGAGGGAACCTTTGTATTACGAGGGCACATTGCAAAATATCCAGCCGCAGGAGGTCTCAGAAAAGCATGTCTACTGAGTAATCAGGCAGCTCTCAGTTTGCAAACCCTATGATTCACTATGAACAGAGTGATGTCACCCCATTTAGGACACATTTTTTAAAGCAGTCTATGTTCCTTAAAGGAGCAGGTGCTAATTTAAAAATAAAAATGTTTCTTTTTTGGGAAGACATCAAGGGGAGCATTCGGGCTCTCCTGAAACAGCGACTACTCCCCGCAAGGCTGCAGACATAATCCACATACAGGAAGTTGTCTGACGGGGATGGCTTACCCTTTGCGATTTAGCTCAGTTGAATGGTTTGCAAGTGAAACTGCAGCTGCACTCACAAACTATTGATAAATCTCATTGCGATTTGACATTAGGAAACAACGCCGCTTTCACAACACTTTACAATTGCAATTTGGGATAAATCACAAAACGATTTTTGTGATTTGTAAAAGCTATTCCAAAGAGCAAAACGCGTTTAATATGCTGCAAATAGAAACACTATGAGATCACAGACACCTGAAAATTGTTTTGTACAAAAGGCCGGTAGTTTTAATATTAAAGGACAAAAAACAGTAACAAGACAATTAAAGGGAGGAAGGGTAGAGGAAGGATTAACAGAAGAAATAAAGGTATAGAAAAGTGTCTCCCCTCAAAACGTAATGGAAAAAGGGATATCATGTGTGGGGAGGAGGCGGTGAACTAATTTTATAAAAGGGTGAAAGAGGGTATATAGCGGTGTGCTTCCCCGATAAACAAAAACAAATGGGGATAGAAGAAGGAGAACTGGTGGAGGAATATAAGAGTGGATAAATGTAGTGGAAAAAGAGATTGGTAATCAGTGTTAATCCATGAAGCAAAAAGTTTTAAAAATGAAACATCAGCCGGTGACTGGACATCTGAAGGGAAGAAGGGGGAAAGGATGTATTGAAACCTTGTAGAATACCCCAAAAATTAACCAATTTACAAGAGTGATGGCATTAACATCTTAATAAAAAGTAAAGGCAATTTTTAGAAAATGCATTAAATGAATTTGTTTCAAACAAATGTTAAATGTCATTTATCTTGCATATTTCATCTAAACTGCTTAACTGAAATGGTTTTACAGTACGGTATTCTATAACTTTGTATTTCTATGAAATCGTATACAGCCGGAAGAAGAAGGAAAGAGGAGCAGAGAGATCAAAACATTACAATGTTCTTGCAGCAGCACCAAAGCACCAGACATTCTTTATGTGATGAAGAAAATTTTTGAAAAATTAGCTCAACCCCTGTCTGAACACCTGCAAAGCTTGATGGTGCACAACTCAGGGCCAGAGTCACTAATTTCAAACTGCCAAAGGTTGAGAAAAAAACAAAGGTAAAAATGAACTTACCCAGAAGCAGGAACATTCCTGTTGCCACATGACTATAGCCACATACTTTGCTTGGTATTCCTATGCTCCTCCTCAGTCCCCAAACATGGATGTTCTGACTTGTTCCAGGTCCTAGTTGAGAGGCTGCGTCTGAGATTTGCCATTCAGCTACGAGCAAGGAACCACAGAGCAACCATTACCATAATAAATCTCTGGAGACTGATTTCCTAGTCATATTGGGTGGGAGATCTGGCTTCAGGGATTTGGCAAATTTTAACTATGCCACCATATGCACAACTGACGAACCCTGTACTTCTACCCAGGGTAAGAAATGTCCTTAGTTCTCCCAGCTATGCAGGGTTACGTACAAAACTGACAAATTCTAGTCAAAAAAGTAAGCTACTTCTACTACTAAAGTGCACTGTCAAATGCCTAGGACCCAAAAGGGCACTGTCAGATGCTTTAGACCGGTGTTGTTTGCTCAAGAAACCCCCCAGATCTGAACTCTGCTCTACTGACAAATATGCTGACCCAGTAGCTGAGAGAGTGCTGTTCCAATAAACTGGAACCTGTGGTCTGTGGCAGACATACTTTTAGATTTTGCTCCGGAAGATGGAAAAACGAATATTGATGGGGTATGCGCTATGCTAAGCAACTTGTCTACCTGTAGAAGAAAAGCGTGGGGAAATAATGCATAGCTCTGAAGCAGCATAAACCTTCAACTTCAACCTTGGGAATTAGACTTTAAAGCAAGAAAATGACAATCCTGAATCCAAATTTTGAAAACTAACAGGGAGCCTTCACATAATGAAGCAACAAGGTCTGTATTTTGTGAAGGTCAACGAGGTCTGACTTTTCTTAAGGTCAACAAACTTCTAAATAGTAGATAAATAAATATGAAAGTAAGCACAGGTTTTTACAGCTGGTTACAGTAACTGGACTATTAAAAATCCAATCCTAATTAGATAAAACTATCTACCAGAGAAACGATGAATTCCAAAATTGCATTTACTAACTCCAGTCTGATTAAGTCCTAAAACTGTAACCTAATAAACACCACCGCAGACCCAAAGGTCATATTCAGAAAAACAGTGTTCCAATTCTAGTTCCGGTTCACTTGTATAACCCTTAAAACATGAGTATCCATGTTCTTTTACTGTAGTCAAACAATCCATCAAGGAAGAGGTTAACGTGGATGTGCAGGGAACCAGTAAAGAATGCTGGTTTTCCTAATTCATCGTGTATCCTCTCTACACACAGCATACAGTACGTAAATGCAGAATTAGGAAATTTACGGATTTTCATTTTGTTTTGCTTTTTTAATAACATATTCTGTCCTTCCCAAACCCGTTAAGTGCCGGCACGCAAGTAGGTTCATTTTCCTGCACTGCACTGGCTGAATCATTTATGCCTGGGTTCATCTCATCTAACATAGACATGAAGATACATGTGAGAAATGTATTGAACTTTTTGGAATCCAAATAAATTGATCTTCCCCTACACTCAAAAAGAAGTGTACAACAATCAACAACTACTTCAAAAAAAGATCAACAACATTAAGTGGCACTTAATCAACCCAAAGGAACCAGCTGGCAATACAATAATCCCACTCTGCCATGTAACCAAATGGGAAGTCTTTAGCCCCGATGGTTGATAACATGACACATCGCTTCCCGTCACCAAAGACCATCTCATTGAAGGTTACACAATCCCATTGCAAATAGTAAATTATATCACTAATGAAATGTGATGCTGTCGCTCCCATTGTCAAATAGTCTCTCAAACAAGGTGTATTCATGGATGCGCAAAAGACTGGACATATTAAGGCCCTTCCATGAAAATCAAATCTAGACCATAACAACTTAATCAAATACCATCAGATCACCCACCTGCCCTTTTTCGGGAATACCAGTCTAGGATCAGGTTTTAATGTCTCAAACGTTGATGCTCAATAATGCACTTCAGATAAATAAAATCATCAACTTCTTTCACACAACCTTGCTTCAGCTTTCGTCACTGTTGATCATTACACCCTGCTTGTACTGCCCCCTACAGCATTGGGGTCAATTATGTCATCCTGCAATGTTTTTAAATCCACTTGAACAACATGATCTCAGCTCATCTTAATGAGCTTGACTAGATCCATGCTTCTCACTGTATACTATGAGGTGCTACATAAATGATCAGCCTGTATTCAGGCCCCATATTTCTACTTGCTGACAAAAACACAAAAGTCCATCAGCGTGCGCACTACACTCAGCTCTACTCCTGGCACGATAACGACTGTCTGAACCACCGCCCCTCCACAATTCAACCACTGAACTCAAAGGCCTGTCTCAGGCTCAATTCCACAAGGATGGAATTTACACTTATCCCCAGTGACAGCAAGCAACATTTAGGGAACGTCTGGAGTTGCTGCTGGATCATGATAGCTTCAACCTACGCCTCATTGATGGTATCATATCAGTGACTTTGTTCACAGACATTATTTCAGCATACAGAAATAGTGGTAGAAAGATTTTGGGGGTGATTCTAACCCTGGCGGTCGGTGTTAAAGCAGCGGCCAACCCGCCAACAGGCTGGCGGTCCAAAAAATGGAATTCTGACCCTGGCGGGAACCGCCAACACAGCCCGCCAACTTAACACTCCGACCGCCGCGGCGGTACAGACAAACAGCGCGGCGGTCACCGCCAACAGGCAGGCGGCAGACAATGTACCGCCCACACTATCATAACTCACCAATCCGCCACCTTTTCCGGGGCGGGAGCACCGCCGATAAAAACACGGCGGAAACAGACTACGAACGGGAAAACGCTCACCAAAACACACTCCACGAGTACGGAGGACAGCATGGAACCCGAATTAAACATCCTACCTGTTCTCGTCTACCTTCTCATCTACCACGAGTACGAAGTCCGGCGCAGACGACAACGGTGAGTACTGCACCTACGACACACGGGAGGGGGAGGACGAAAGGTTACGGGCACACACATATGCGACCCCCCCCCCCCCAATCATGTACTCACCAATGCAGAGCACCAAGTCGCAGTGACACCACCCAAACACCCCTGAAAAATGCTAGGACATAATCATATTTGGAATAAATATTTATGTACCAAAAAGCTCCAGAAAATTAGCGTACAACCATGAAAGATATCCACAACAAAACAAATGACATACACATCAGTGTATAACTGAAGTACCAAGTCCTGCACATCCTACGAATTCAGCATGTCCGTGGGCCAAAGTCTTGAGAAACAAGGGCAAAGCCCACACAGGAGACCTGAGTCCTTTGGAGAGAACACTGCAGGGGCATCAGATGTAAAAACTACAGGCACCTCAGGGGGAAGGGAAGGGGGGGGCACCACAGCCACATGAGTCCACGACGCCAGATCCACGAGGAGCCACCATGCCCACGGGACCATCCTGGGGAGTGCAAAGCCACAGTCTCTCAATGTCCCTACAGTGGGTGGGCTGCCCACTGGACCATCCTGGGGAGTGCAAAGCCACAGTCTCTCAATGTCTCTACAGTGGGTGGGCTGCCCACTGGGCCATCCTGGGGAGTGCAAAGCCACAGTCTCTCAAGTCTCTGCAGTGGGTGGATTGCCCACTGGACCATCCTGGGGAGTGCAAAGCCACAGTCTCTCAATGTCTCTACAGTGGGTGGGCTGCCCACTGGACCATCCTGGGGAGTGCAAAGCCACAGTCCATCAGGTGGATGACAGTCTCCACTGGTCAAGGAGGAGGCATGGTGGGCACAGTGAACCATCAACGGTGCTTGAGACGGCGGTGCCCTGTTCAGCGGTGCTTGAGACGGCGGGGCCCAGCGGAGCGGTGCTTGAGAGGAAGGGCCCAGCGGAGCGGTGCTTGAGAAGAAGGGCCCAGCGGAGCGGTGCTTGAGAAGAAGGGGCCCAGCGGAGCGGTGCTTGAGAGGAAGGGCCCAGCGGAGCGGTGCTTGAGAGGAAGGGCCCAGCGGAGCGGTGCTTGAGACGGCGGGGCCCAGCGGAGCGGTGCTTGACAGGAAGGGCCCAGCGGAGCGGTGCTTGAGACGGCGGGGCCCAGCGGAGCGGTGCTTGAGAGGAAGGGCCCAGCGGAGCGGTGCTTGAGAGGAAGGGCCCAGCGGAGCGGTGCTTGAGACGGCGGGGCCCAGCGGAGCGGTGCTTGACAGGAAGGGCCCAGCGGAGCGGTGCTTGAGACGGCGGGGCCCAGCGGAGCAGTGCTTGACAGGAAGGGCCCAGCGGAGCGGTGCTTGAGACGGCGGGGCCCAGCGGAGCGGTGCTTGAGAGGAAGGGCCCAGCGGAGCGGTGCTTGAGACGGCGGGGCCCAGCGGAGCGGTGCTTGAGAGGAAGGGCCCAGCGGAGCGGTGCTTGAGACGGCGGGGCCCAGCGGAGCGGTGCTTGACAGGAAGGGCCCAGCGGAGCGGTGCTTGAGACGGCGGGGCCCAGCGGAGCGGTGCTTGAGAGGAAGGGCCCAGCGGAGCGGTGCTTGAGAGGAAGGGCCCAGCGGAGCGGTGCTTGACAGGAAGGGCCCAGCGGAGCGGTGCTTGAGACGGCGGGGCCCAGCGGAGCGGTGCTTGACAGGAAGGGCCCAGCGGAGCGGTGCTTGAGACGGCGGGGCCCAGCGGAGCGGTGCTTGAGAGGAAGGGCCCAGCGGAGCGGTGCTTGAGACGGCGGGGCCCAGCGGAGCGGTGCTTGAGAGGAAGGGCCCAGCGGAGCGGTGCTTGAGACGGCGGGGCCCAGCGGAGCGGTGCTTGAGAGGAAGGGCCCAGCGGAGCGGTGCTTGAGAGGAAGGGCCCAGCGGAGCGGTGCTTGACAGGAAGGGCCCAGCAGAGCGGTGCTTGAGACGGCGGGGCCCAGCGGAGCGGTGCTTGACAGGAAGGGCCCAGCGGAGCGGTGCTTGAGAGGAAGGGCCCAGCGGAGCGGTGCTTGACAGGAAGGGCCCAGCGGAGCGGTGCTTGAGACGGCGTGGCCCAGCGGAGCGGTGCTTGAGAGGAAGGGCCCAGCGGAGCGGTGCTTGAGAGGAAGGGCCCAGCGGAGCGGTGCTTGAGAGGAAGGGCCCAGCGGAGCGGTGCTTGAGACGGCGGGGCCCTGTTCAGCGGTGCCTATCTCCACGGCGGGGCCCTGTTCAGCGGTACTCTTCTGCACCGCGGGCCCTGTTCAGCGGTGCCTATCTCCACGGCGGGGCCCTGTTCAGCGGTGCTCTTCTGCACCGCGGGCCCTGTTCAGCGGTGCCTATCTCCACGGCGGGCCCTGTTCAGCGGTGCTCTTCTGCACTGCGGGCCCTGTTCAGCGGTGCCTATCTCCACGGCGGGGCCCTGTTCAGCGGTGCTCATCCAGCAGGTCAAGGGAGCCAGACCTGGCCTGGACTCCCTGTTCAGTCGCCCTCGGACCGTGACGTTTCTGGACCCTTCGGGGACGGACTCCTGGCCTCCTTAGTGTCCTCCTTCCCAGCTGGGATGTGGCATGTGGGGTCCACCTTCTCCGCGCTCCTGCTGCCCTTCCGCTCCTTTGATGGGGCTCTCGGGCCCTTGCCTCCCCCAGATGGTGTGGGTGGTGAAGTGGCCGCACATTGCTCCTTGGGGGCAGCCCTGTCGGTCCTCGCACGGCGGTCCTTGGTTTTGCGGGTCCTCTTGCCGGGGGGGGGGGCTGGACGTGTCCTTGCTGCTGATCGATGTGTCACTGCTGGCAAAGGGTGGGCTCCAGAACCCAGGCACAACAGTGACACCCGAAGCTGGGCTGGTGGTGGCTGCGGTGCTCTTGGGACTCTTTGAAGATGGATGGGGGAGGTCATCGGGGGGAAAGAGGTTAAGGTTAGCCAGGAAAAGTTTTTTAGGGCCAAGGTAAAGGGTAGGAGAAGTGGAGATGGAAGTGGAGGTAGAGGAGGTGGTTGTAGGAGAGTCAGGTGTGCTGTCATTGGGTGAAGGTGCTGGTGCTGTAGGCTGTCGTGAGGTGGATGGCTGTTGGGTGGGTGGCTGCCTGCGTTTGTGTGTCTTGGAAGAGGGGGTGACAGACACAGTGGGAGAGGACACAGGGGACGTGTACATGGCAGTGGGGGTGGTGACTGCACGAGTGTGGACTGTACTGGAGGGTGAGGTGGTGATGGAAGCACTGGCTGATGTTGGGGTGCATGCAGGTGTGAGTGTAGACGTCACAGGGAGGGAGGAGGGAGACGAGGAGGAGGGGGACACAGGGGTGGCAGTGGCTGTTGGCATGTCTGCATCTGGGTGTTGCTCGGGTGAGTGTTTGCGGGATCTGTGGTGCTTGTGTTTGGATGAGCTGCTCTTGGGTGTTGAGGTGTGTGCAGGCTGGTCTGATGGTGTGGATGGGATAGGCTGAGGAACAGGAGACAGAGACAGGCTGGAGGCAGTCAGAAGAGGGAGGCTGGAAACAGGGACAATGGCTGCCGTCAGTGCTGAGGCCAGAGCAGTGAACGCTCGTCTATGGGCAGCCTGACCCGAATGAATGCCCTCCAGGTACGCATTGCTCTGTTGCACCTCCCTTTGCACACCCTGGATGGCATTCAGAAGGGTCGTCTGCCCAACAATGAGCGTCCTTACCAGGTCAATGAGCTCCGCACTGAGGGCAGCAGGGGCAACAGGGGCAGGGGCTGAGGTGCCTGGGGCGAAGGAGACGCGCGCCTTCCTGGGCGAAGCGGCACGGAGCGAAGACTGAGGGGCTGCTGGGAGGGCGGGGCTGGTGCGCTGGGTGGCGGCTGTACCTGTAGAGGCGGGGGGCACGGATGTTGCCGCCACCCCTAGGGAGCTCCCATCCGAGGACGTGTCGCTTTCGCTGCTCTCACCAGCGGTCCCCGTCGTGGTGCTCCCCTCGCCCTCCGGATCACTGGTGCCCTCGGTGTCTGTTCCTGGGCCCACCGGGGCCTTGTGTCCTGCAGCTCCCTCGTGCTCCGATGCCATATCTCCTCCGCCTGATGATGCTAATGCACACATGCACAAGAAGATGAAGAGAAAGGGTGGGGGGAGAAAAAAGAAGACCAGGTTGAGTGCATGCAATGTCAACACCGTTGGCGGAGAGGACAGACACAGGTGCCTAATGCACTAAGCCGCGCATTCGGGGTACACTACTCAGTACTACTGACTAAGACAACAGGCCAAGAGACGTCAAACGCGCACATGGGAGATGCTGGACCTTCAATGGCTGTACTTGTCACCCTACAGAGGTGGGGGCCGGGGGCACAGGGCCATGCCTAAGGGAGAGGACTACACTACAGAAAGCGCCCTGGCCTAATGTCACCCACAGCCCTCCTCCCCCACCCAGACGCCTCCACTGCGCAGAAAGATAGGAGAATGTGCTGATACTCACCCCCTTGTGTCTGCTGTGATGTCTTAAAGCGCCCATCCAAATCAGGGTAGGCCACCGCCAGGATCTGGGACATCAGGGGGGTCATGGTGCGACTGGCACCCCTCCTAGGTTGGGAGGCCATCCCCAGCAGTGTTTCTGCGGTCTTCCTTGTTCCGCGGCGGATGTCCTCCCACCTCTTGCGGCAGTGGGTGCCCCGTCTGTTGTGGACCCCCAAGGTCCGGACTTCCTTGGCGATGGCACGCCAAATATCGATCTTCTGATGGGCGCTGACCTATTAGACATGTACAGGGTGGAAAGGAGGAAATCATCAATGGCCTGCATGTTAGATGTAATTGGCCCCCCCCCCCACCCACTTTGCCATATGGCACATGCTCTCATCTGTCGGGCGTTGCACTCCTCATTCGCCCCCCACCCCACCAACTTACATCCACCCCAATCCACACAGGCATAGCCCATTCCATTAGCACCCGGGGTACTCACTTGTTGGTCTGGAGGACCGTAGAGTAGCGCATACTGGGGGAGGACCCCATCCACGAGCTTGTCCAATTCTTCAGACGTGAAGGCAGGGGCCCTTTCCCCAGTCGTAGCAGCCATTGTATCTTCCAGACCGAGGTCACAGCAGCACTTGCAGTATAGGTCCTCTCCTGTGGATGATCAGGTCTCGAGTGATTAAGCAGATAGAAAATGGCGGTCACGTCCGCGGCGGTGCGTACCGCGACCGCCGGCGCACTTCGTTATTGGCTCCTGAAACCCATAGGCTTCAATGTTAACCAATGCGGCTTTGCGCCGCGGTCTTCGACCGCCTACCGCCACGGTGTGCCCCGCCAGCGCAGTGACCTCACATCCCATTGTCCCACTTCACAGGTCAGGCAGCCGCCATTTCAAGGGCCCACATGGCTTAATTTTGACTGTGACACACAGGCCTAGGCCTTGCATTGCCACACATACACGCCTTTCAACCCATTGCCATTCTTTAACTGTGCAAGCTGTCTGTACGTACCTGTGGTTTGGCTGACTCTGTGCTCCATGTTGTCCTTCCTAGGCACCGTCCGCTGGGACTTGGGATGAGAAGGAGGAATCCTCGCGTGTACCGACCGCTGGTGGACCTGTCGACAATGGAAGAACGCCATATAATCCTTCGATACCGACTTGACCGTGCCACTATCCATGAACTGTGTGCCCAGCTGGAGCCAGCCCTGATGTCCCCCATCCGCCAACCCACAGGGATTCCCCCTCTGGTGCAGGTTTTGTCAGTCCTCCATTTTTTGGCCAGTGGGTCATTCCAGACCACAGTGGCCATGTCATCTGGAATGTCTCAGCCTATGTTTTCTAAGATTTTGAGCAGAGTGTTGTCTGCCCTGATGAAACTCATGCGGAGCTACATCATTTTCCCCGAGGAGGGTGACTTGCCCACAGTGAAGGATGATTTCTATGCCCTTGGACATATCCCCAACATCATTGGTGCCATTGATGGGACCCATGTGGCTTTGGTACCCCCAAAAGACGATGAGCAGGTGTACCGAAACAGAAAGAATTATCATTCGATGAATGTCCAGGTGGTCTTTTTGGCTGACCAGTACATCTCCCATGTAAATGCCAAGTTCCCAGGGTCAAATCAAATCAAATCATTAACATTTATAAAGCGCGCTACTCACCTGTGCGGGTCTCAAGGCGCTAGGGGGGAAAGGGGGGGTTATCGCTGCTCGAACAGCCAAGTCTTTAGGAGTCTCCGGAAAGCGGAGTGGTCCTGGGTGGTCCTGAGGCTGGTGGGGAGGGAGTTCCAGGTCTTGGCCGCCAGGAAGGAGAAAGATCTCCCACCCGCCGTGGAGCGGCGGGTGCGAGGGACGGCAGCAAGTGCGAGGCCAGCGGAGCGGAGGGGGCGGGTGGGGACGTAGAAGCTGAGGCGTCTGTTGAGGTATTCCGGTCCCTTGTTGTGGAGGGCTTTGTGTGCGTGGGTGAGAAGACGGAAGGTGATCCTTTTGCTGACTGGGAGCCAATGCAGGTGTCTCAGGTGTGCGGAGATGTGGCTGTTGCGGGGTACGTCGAGGATGAGGCGGGCCGAGGCGTTTTGGATGCGTTGCAGGCGGTTTTGGAGTTTGGCGGTGGTCCCGGCGTAGAGGGTGTTGCCGTAGTCCAGGCGACTCGTGACAAGGGCGTGGGTCACGGTTTTTCTGGTGTCGGCGGGGATCCAGCGGAAGATCTTGCGGAGCATGCGGAGAGTGAGGAAGCAGGCGGAGGACACGGCGTTGACTTGCTTGGTCATGGTGAGAAGAGGGTCCAAGATGAAGCCGAGGTTGCGGGCGTGGTCTGCGGGGGTCGGTGCGGTGCCGAGGGCCGTGGGCCACCAGGAGTCGTCCCAGGCGGACGGGGTGTTGCCGAGGATGAGGACTTCCGTTTTTTCAGAGTTCAGCTTTAGGCGGCTGAGCCTCATCCAATCTGCGACGTCCTTCATACCCTCTTGTAGGTTGGTCTTGGCGCTGGCGGGGTCCTTGGTGAGGGAGAGTACAAGTTGGGTGTCGTCGGCGTAGGAGGTGATGATGATGTCGTGCTTGCGTACGATGTCGGCGAGGGGGCTCATGTAGACATTGAAGAGTGTCGGGCTGAGCGATGAGCCTTGAGGTACGCCGCAGATGATCTTGGTGGGTTCTGAGCGAAACGGAGGGAGGTAAACTCTTTGGGAGCGGTTAGCGAGGAAGGAGGCGATCCAGTCCAGGGCCTGGCCTTGGATCCCGGTGGAGCGTAGGCGGGTGATTAGGGTGCGGTGACAGACGGTGTCAAAGGCAGCCGAGAGGTCGAGGAGAATGAGGGCGACTGTTTCACCGTTGTCCATCAGGGTTCTGATGTCGTCTGTGACTGAGATGAGGGCGGTTTCCGTGCTGTGGTTGGTTCGGAATCCGGTTTGTGAAGGGTCGAGCAGGTTGTTGTCTTCCAGGAAGGTGGTCAGCTGTTTGTTGACGGTCTTTTCTATTACCTTGGCTGGGAAAGGTAGAAGAGAGATGGGGCGGAAGTTTTTCAGGTCGCTTGGGTCAGCCGTAGGTTTCTTTAGTAGGGCGTTGACTTCAGCGTGCTTCCAGCATTCGGGGAAGGTAGCAGAAGAAAAAGAAGAGTTGATGACGGTCTGGAGGTGCGGGGCGATGATGTCGTCGGCTTTGTTAAAGATGAAGTGCGGGCAGGGGTCCGAAGGGGCGCCGGAGTGGATAGAGTTCATGATGGATTTGGTTTCTTCCGTGTTGATGTGGGTCCAGTTGTTGAGGGTGATGTCCGGGGAAGCGGGTTCAGTGGTGTATGGTTGGGTCTGGTGTCCGAAGCTGTCGTGGAGGTCGCTGATCTTGCGATGGAAGAAAGTGGCGAGGGATTCGCACAAATCCTGTGAGGGCGTGACGGCGTTGGCGCTGGCGCTGGGGTTGGAGAACTCTTTGACGATGCTGAAGAGTTCTCTGCTGTTGTGGCTGTTTTTGTCTAGTCTGTCGGTGAAAAAGTTCCTTTTGGCAGTGCGGATCAGGTGGTGGTGTTCGAGTGTAGCGTTCTTGAGGGCGGTCATGTTGTCAGCGGTGTGGTCCTTGCGCCAGGCCTTCTCAAGGGCACGACAAGTTTTCTTTGATTCTTTGAGGGTGTCAGAGAACCAGAGAGGTTTTTTGGTGTTGGTCTGTCGATGCGTGCGTTTGAGGGGAGCAAGGTTGTCAGCGCAGTTGGAGATCCAGTTTGTGAGGTTGAGAGCTGCGTCGTTGGGGTCGGTGGTGAGGGTGGGTTGGTTGGCGGCGAGAGCGGAGAAGAGTTGCTCTTCAGGGATCTTGTTCCACTGTCGACGAGGGATGGGTTGAGTGCGGAGGTGGGAGGTCTCGCGTCGGAATGTGAAGTGGACGCAGCTGTGGTCGGTCCAGTGTAGGGCAGAGGTGTGGCTGAAGAAGACGTGTTTGCTGGCGGAGAAGATAGGGTCGAGCGTGTGTCCGGCGATGTGGGTGGCGGTGTTCACCAGTTGTTTGAGGCCGAGGTTGGCGAGGTTGGCGAGCAGGGTGGTGGTGTTGGGGTCGTTGTTTTGTTCCAGATGGAAGTTGAGGTCGCCTAGGAGGATGTAGTCCGGTGAGGCGAGGGCGTGCGGGGAGATGAAGTCGGCGATGGCGTCGCTGAAAGAGGCGCGAGGTCCGGGAGGACGGTAGACGAGGGATCCTCTGAGGGTGGTCCTTGGGTCGGTGCGAATCTGAAAATGCAGGTGTTCAGCGGCGAGGGGGGGGTCTTCGGTGGAGGTGGTGACGCTGATGGAGTCTTTGAAGATGATGGCGACACCTCCTCCTACTTGGTTGGTGCGGTCTTTTCTGGAGATCTTGTAGCCTTCGGGGATGGCGGTAGCGATGTCTGGAGCAGAGGAAGGGTCAGTGCATGCATGACGCGTATGTGATGCGAAATAGCAGCATCCCCTATGTGATGGAGCAGCTACAGAGACAACGTGTGTGGCTAATAGGTGACTCTGGTTACCCCAACCTGCCGTGGCTACTGACCCCAGTAAGGAATCCCCGGACAAGGGCAGAGGAACGCTACAATGAGGCCCATGGGCGTACAAGGAGGGTGATTGAGCGAACCTTTGGCCTCCTGAAGGCCAGGTTTAGGTGCCTGCATATGACTGGTGGATCCCTAATGTACTCACCAAAGAAGGTGTGCCATATCATCGTGGCGTGCTGTATGCTTCACAACCTGGCTTTGCGACGCCAGGTGCCTTTCCTGCAGGAGGATGGTCCAGATGGTGGTGTTGTAGAAGCCGTGGAGCCTGTGGAGAGTGAAGAGGAGGAAGACTCTGAGGACGACACAGACAATAGGGACAGAGTGATACAACAGTATTTCCAGTAACACCCAGGTAAGAATCACCCACGCCATTTCACAATTGCTTCTAGCCTCCTGCATCTATACTTTCTGTAGTTCCCCACAGATGTTTTTTATTAATTTATGCCTTTCCCTTCCCTTCTCAGTGCTGTCTGACTCAGTACCTGACTTCTGCTTGGTTCGCCCATGAAATACAGCGTATTGACATTGGTATGTTGTCATGACTAATTGACAGGACAGAAATTGAACAGTAATATGTTATCCCTTTGTTTATAATACAGCATGACTCAAAACAGGTTTGTGTGCAAAATGTGATTTATTTACAGTTCTAGATACCGGTACATGTGATTCTAAGGGTGATGGGTGGGGGTGGAGGAATATCCATGGCAGAGTCCAGTTCTCAGTCTCACAGGTGCATTGTTCTTTTGCCTGTGGAAGGATGGAGCATAGGCAGTTCATGGTTGGACAGGGTGGCAATGTGGGACAGTGGGAAGACTTGAGGGGGTATGTCCTGCTGGCGGGGGTCTTGACATCCTACTCTGTCTTTTTCTTTGGTCTCAGGCTCCTCTTACGGGGTGGTTGTTCTTCAGCAGGAGGTGGGGTTCTGGGGGGCTGTCGAGGTGTTGGGACCTCCTGTCCACTAGCGCCGGCGGAGGTGGTAGGCTGTTCCTGGTCCGGCCTAGTGACAGGGGCCCTGTGTGGTGCACCATGGTCCCGCAACGCGTCCTCTATCCTGTGGAGGGCCAGGACGATGGTCCCCATTGCGGTCCCGATGATTCTCAGCTCCTCCCTGAACCCCATGTAGCGTTCTTCCTGCTGTGCCTGGATCTCAGTGAACCTGGCCAGTACCGTCGCTATCGTTTCTTGGGAGTGGTGGTATGCCCCCATGATGGTGGTGAGGGCCTCTTGGAGAGTGGGTTCCCTGGGCCTCTCCTCCCCCCCCTGTCGCACAGCAGCCCTCCGAGCTGCCCGGTTTCCCCCGGCCTCTGTCCCCTGGCCGGTGTGCCCGCTCCCACTGCCCCCAGGTCCCTGTTGTTGTTGGGGTGTCGGGTTAGCCTGGGTGCCCTGTAGTGGCAGACACACCGCTGATTAAGCTGTCCTAGAGACAGAGGCATGGGCCCGCTGGGTGGGAGCTGTGCTGGTGTCGGCAGAGGGGGTCGTGTCTGGTGTGGCCTGTGTCTGGGTGAGGGGAACCGACTGCCCAGAGGTCCCCGATGGTCCGGGCTGGTCATCAGGTTCACTGTCGACAGAGCTGCTATCCTCAGTGTGGGCCTGTTCCGGTGGTGGGATGGACACTTCTGGACCCTCCTGGCTGGTGTGTTGTCGTTCGGGTCCTGCATGGGGTAAGAGAGTTTGGTTATTGTTTCTGTGTGTGCAATAGCATGCATGTTGTGGGTGCCCTTGTCCCCCAGTGCAGGCATTCCCTGGAGGGAGGTGTTGTGAGGGTATTTTGTGGGGGGGAGGGGTTAGTGCAGTGGTCATGCTTAGGTGATGGGTGCCCATGGTTTGTGTTGGCATGCAGGAGTTGGTGTTGGGATGGGTGGGTTGTGCTGGTGAGACATTGTCAGGAAGGATGTGTGCTGGGGGGTTGGGGGTGAGGGTGGGGGTGTGGGTTGGCATGCTGGTGGGGTGTGGGGGATATAGTAGTTGAGATGGGACTTACCAGAGTCCATTCCTCCGGCTACTCCTGCGAGGCCCTGAGGATGCAGGATGGTCAAGACCTCTTTCTCCCACGATGTAAATTCGGGAGGGGTGGGTGGGGGTCCGCCGCCAGTCTTCTGGACCGCGATGTTGTGCTTGGAGACCATCGATCGGACCTTCCCCCGTAGGTCGTTCCATCTTTTGCGGATGTCCTCCCTATTCCTGGGATGCTGTCCCACCGCGTTGACCCTGTCCACGATCCGCTGCCATAGCTCCGCCTTCCTGGCTATACTGGTGTGCTGCACCTGCGAGCCGAAGAGCTGGGGTTCCACTCTTAGGATTTCCTCCACCATGACCCGGAGTTCTTGGTCCGAAAATCGTGGATGCCTTTGGGGTGCCATGGGGTGGTGTGGGTGAGGTGTGGGGTGGTGTATGTGATGAGGAGTGTGTTGGTGAGTGGTGCTTTGTGCTACTATGTGGTGTGTGTGATGGTGTAGTGTGCCTCAGTGTGTCTTGCTTTGGATTGTCTGCTGTGTCTCTCTCTCCTTCTCTCATTAATTGGGGTCGCAGGGGTTTGTGGGTGATGTGGGTGTGTGTTTTATAGTTGGTTGATTGTGTGGGAGTGGTGTGTGTATGTGTATCAGGTGTGTGTTTTTCAAATGTCCAATGTGGCTGTGTTTTGGTGCTGTGTGTGTATTCTGACCGCGGCGGTGTGTAGCGCCAATGGAATACCGCGTTTGAATGACCGCCGTGTGGATTCGTGGGTCGTAATGGCATGGGCGTATTTCTGTTGGCGTGACGGTGGAGGTTTGGTTATCTCCAGTTTATCGCTGCCCGCCGATGTGGCGGGCTGCAGTGGAGGACGGATTTTTGGAGGTTTGGCCGTTGTGGGTCAGAATGACCGTGGCGGTTGACCGCGGCCGCGGCGGTGTTATGGCGGTCTTCTGACCGGCGGTAAGGGCATTTTACCGCCGAGGTCAGAATCACCCCCTTTGTCTTTTGTCCGCTGTACATCCCCAATCATTTCTCACCGTTTGGAATATACTCTTCATCTGATCTACCACGGTCATGTACAGTGCTCCACTATTTGGCAGATAGGTTTACACACTATAGGCCACAAACACACATACACATTGCAAAATGCTTCTGAGACTCGCCTGTGATTGCCCACTGATGTAAAATAAGCACAAACCTATTGGTGCATAGAGTATGCGTGATCATGTAAACCACATAGAAATGGACCTCATACTTTCATGCTTATTTCAAACATTCACATTTTGTGAATCAGTCATTAAAATGGTGTTAAAGAATTACACCATTTCCGTGGCCCAAGCCATTTTTACACCTGGAATCTGCATTTTTATATAGATTGTTTATTCTTTTGTAGGCATATTTGCAATTCTGATTGACTTTCCTATGCCCGACAAGAAACGTTTATTACGAGACTATTCCTAACAACTGTTTGTGTGCATAAAATTGCTTTTGGGGCATTTTTGCTATATGTCTCTTATGAAGTGTTCAATCTGGCATCCTTTGCATAGTTTTCCCCCAACTTTTTTCCTTCCAACTTCCTGTTTTGCTGACTTCGTTTATGCTGGCTTTAAGACTCTGCTCATTTTTCTAATGATAACCAGTGTTGAAGTGCTTGTGCTCACTTCTTTAAACATGGTAAAATTGGCTTACACCCTTTGGCACATTTAATTTAGTCGCACGTTTCTTGTACAATGGTAGCACATGTACCCAGGGCCTATAAATTAAATGCTACTAGAGGGCCTGCATTACTGATTGTGCCTCCCACTTATATAGCTCTTTAAACATTTCTCATGCCTCAAATTGTAGCCTGTGTGAGCAGGTTTTTAACTGCCATTTCGACCTAGCAAAATAAATCTTTAGTTAGGCCTAAACCTTCTTTTTTAATGCATATATGTCACAGCTAGGGTAGCCCGACCAGTCCATAGAAAAAGTTGGACAGGTACTTTTAAGTTTTACATGTCCCGCTAGTGAGCAACTCCTAAATTTGTTTTCCACTACTGTGAGGCCTACCTGTCTCATAGGATAACATTGGGTTACCATTTTACATGTAATAAGTAATAACTTTCAATTGGGAGCCGGTAGAGAGGTTGAGTCTGGTGCCTAAAAAAAAAATTATAATTAATGGCAATCTTTAATGGTTAAGTCTGATCGTTAGTCACAATTCTGAAAATTACACTTTTAGAAAGTTGGTATTTTCTTAACCTAACCATTTAGTGCCTGCAGCCTATTCGTGGGTCACATGACTAGGTGTAGCTGACAGTTCAGCTTTCTGTACTGTTCCCAGAGAGTGATTCAAAGGGAAGCTAGGAGTTGGCAGGATGGGCCACTCTGAGTTGATGAGGGGGTGGAGCTGTCATACATCACTCTTGCACATCACAAATGTTCTGCCTGAGCACTCTCACAAAGAGTTTGATACTGGTCTTTTATGAACCCAGGCAAGTGGGGCCAGGGCAAGGAGGAAGGGGATTGTTGACACCTCAGATCGATGGAAGCCTCCAGAAGCATCTCCTACCTAAAAGGGGGCACCAGTGATAAATATTGGACCTTTAGACCCAACTCTTCAGTACACATCTAGACCTGAGGGGAAACTCAGAAGAAGGATTGGTGTGCTGCTCTGCGAGAAGGACCTCTGCTCTGCTGCCTTGATGCCTGTTGCCTGCTGGCTGAAGGATTGGACCTGCTTCTTGAAACCAAGACAACCAGGGTGACCCCAAGGGCTAGTTTGCAGGCCTCTTGACCAGAACCTGAGGGACGGAAGGCTCCAACCACCTTGAACATGGCACCTGCACTCTGCCTGTTGTGAGTCCTACCACCCAAAGTAGTGTCACCCCAGTCCCTAACTCTTAGATGTGAGCCTGAAGGTGCTCTGCTAGCCCATCTGTGGTTACAGCAGAACTGACATATCAGAGCCGTAGCACGATGCATCACTGACCAGAAACGCGGCTTCAGAGCCATGTGCAACTTATCATCTCACTAATCTCAGCATCAGGACCTCTATGTGGTTGCTCTCCAGTGCTGGACTTCACATCACAGCCCAGTGCCTCATCAGAATCTCCCCCTGTGTGATTTAGTCTTTGACACAAGCTCTTGCATTTCAGTGCCTTCATCTATGGCATCCTCAATGATGGTGCAGGACTCTCTATCGCAAGCCCCATAGCTTCTTTGGAACCAGCAAGTGCATGACACACCCTCAACACACAACTTTGTTTCTCAGGCCCCTTCATTGACGGCCTCCTCCATGACGATGCAGGACCTTGGATCGCAGCTTCACAGCCCCTTGGAATGATTTGCATGATGCATCTCAAGACTTCCCATGGTTTCAGCTGTGTGATGCATCCTTGATGTGGGACCTTGCAACACTCCACAACCACGATTAGAGGTACTCTTGTTCAGCCGGCCTAACTGGGTCCCTATAGATGGCCCATGCTCCATTGTTGTCAGCCTGAACATGTTACTTTGTCCAGGTCTGGCACGACCAGATGACTAAAGTTGGAGCTTTGTGCTTTTTGCCACTATTTTATCGTAAACCTGTAAAATTGCATATCGCCGGTTCTAATGATTGGATTTTGTTATTTTGATTTCAAATAATATCAATTTTACTCTATTTTTCTAGTTTGGTGTAGGATTTACCTTTTGTTGTATTACACTTTATTAATGTGTGAATTGCTGCATTAATACCTTACACATTGCCTCTACATTAAGCCTGATTGCTCTGTGCCAAGCTACCAGAAGGTTGAGTACAGGTTAGATTAGAATTTGTTTGCGACTTCACCTTGACAAGGATTGTGGTTGCTACTTGAGTAGGGTTTAACCCCATCAGCCAGTACCCCAATTTCTTACAAGTAGTATGATTTAATATGTTCCCAATATTTTCAATTTTATAATGTCTGATCGTTACATTCTAGTAGGACATTTCATGTTATGATATGCAGATCTGTAGAGCGCACTATCACCCGGAAGGTATCCTGGCATTGAGCAGGTGTGGGGAGTTCTATTCATTTGTGGATGGGGAGTCAGTGGAGCTCCTTCAGGTTTGGTGTGATTTCACTGTGGTGTGGGACGTTGACAGTGATTCTGGCTGCCAAGTTATGAATGGTGTGCAGCCTTCTAGTGAGTTTTTTGTAGATCCTGGCGTGAAGGATGTTCCTGCAGTCCACCTTGCTTGTGACTAGGGCATGTGTGACAGCTTTTTGGGTACTGATTGGGAGCCATTTGAAAATCGTCCTCAGCAATAAGCATGAGATGGTGACAGGGTTGAGCTGGGTGGTCATGTCGAGTTTGCTGTCAATGCTAATCCTGAGGCATGGGTGGTGGGGCTGAGTGCCAGTCCTAGCTCTGTTGGCCATAAGGCGAAGTCCCACAGTGAAGGGGTCTTCCCGATAATCATGATTTCAGTCTTCTCAGTGTTCACCTTTAGACAGTTGGTCTTCATCCAGCGAGCGATTTCAGTCATGCAGACTTTTAACTTGATTCAGGTACTGGCCGTCTTGTCCGTAAGGGAGAAAATGAGTTGTGTGTCATCAGTGTAGGAGAGGACATTGATTTCATGAGAATGGACGATACTAACTAGGGGGATCAGTTATGCGTTGAAGAGGGTAAGGATCAGTGAGGATTATTGCAGAACACTGCAAATGAGGTCACGAGAGTCTGAGGTGTACGGTGCCATGCTGACTGATTGGTTCCTTCCTGTCAGGAAAGAGCACTTCCATCGGCATGCATGTCCTTGGATTATGATGTCATGCAGACTTTAGATGAGGATGGGGTGGTAGACTGTGCCAAGTGCTGCCACGCTGTCAAGGAGGATGAAGGCAGCCTTGTCTCTTCTGTCCAGAGTCATACGGATGTCATCTGTGGCAGCGAGGGCAGTTTCCATGCTCGGCTGAGTGGTGTCTGGAGTTAGTGGTTGTTGAGCAATTCAGTGACATGTCTGTTGATGATTTTTGGCCAGACCCTGGCCAGGAATGGTAGCAGTGAGATCGGCCTGTAGCTAGATGCACTGAATAGTCTGCAGAGAAATGGGAGGACAATTGAATGTTACTGAGCATCTAGGAAGGTGGTGGAGTAATTCAGAATGGGTGTGAGCATTGCGCTGATGGGTTGCAGCTCTCTGGAGTAGGAGTGGTGGAGTAGAGGTCAGATGGGGCCCCTGAGTGGTTAGACTTCATGGTGGAAGTGGTTTCTTCTGGGGTAATGATAGGCCATGTGGTTAATATTGGTCCTTTAAGTAAGATCAGAAGGCTTTTGGTGAGGTTGTTTGCAGTGGCATTTTATCAGTCTGAGTTTCTCCATGTGACAACTGGCATGGGACATTAACCTTGTTGTATTGCTATGTTTACGAGGGGCTAAGGATTCGGCACAGGAAGTAATCCAATTGTTGAAATTCTTGATGGCTTCTGGAAGCCTGATGCTGTGTTCAAGTCTGTGGCATTGAGAACTGTGTTTCAGTCCTTATCAGTGATACTGTTCCAGCTTTGACAGGCTGGCTTGGTGGTGGTCCAGGTGCCCTGGACTGGGGGATGGGGGATGCTGAACTTGATGGGGGCATGATCTATCCAGGAGACTGGCGTGAGCTCATCAACTGTGAGAAAGTATGCAAACAATTGTTTGATTTTCTCCAGGGTTGTCTCCATTAACAAATGGTGTTTGCATTTAAAAAATCAATGTCCCAAGCAGTAAAGACGAAGACAAGAGCACTTTCCTGCTTGCCTGAATATTGGCGAGTTTGTCGCCTTCTTTGGAGTTGAGTCTTTTGAACTAGACATGTATCATCTAGTGGCAGTAGACTTTTGTCGACCTCTCAAGAATCCAGGTTCTGTCCAATGGAACCTGCTTACCAGTAGAAACTCCTTTCCTGAAGTTGGTGAGTGAAGAATGCACTGAAAACTGAGGAAGCTGTTTCCCTCTCAACAGGGAACCATAAGACTGCAACTGGACATTTCTTCAGGCTCCCCATTTGAAACACATCCAATGCCGGGCAGTAAGGATGCACAAAAGGCCCTGCAGACTCATGGAGTTGGAGTGGCTGTAGAGGAAACCAGGTGCCAAATGTAACCATACGTTTTGCAGTAAATCTGAAGTCAAATTAAGTAGAACCTTCTAGCAACCTGATTTCATGTCCTTCCTTGAAAATTAAGAGCCTTTTGGTGCACCAGGAAAGTCATTGCTGAACTCTTTTCTACAATTTTGAATAGTACATTTTCATTTCTTGAAGACGAGCACTATGTGCCATTGTTATTCAAAAAAAGAATTGAAGGCAATGTCTTCATTTTAGTGCTTTATCCTGCTCAGAGGCTTTGACTGTGAAGTTCTAGGCTACTGTGGCACTGCAAAATACAAATATCTACCCTTATAGACAGCAGATGTTCTGCATCTTCCAGCCCTGACCAGCTAAATATATTTGATGTCCATCAGTTTTTCAGGTCAGAAATTAAATTGTTTGATCAAGGTAAATCAGCAACTCATCTCTAAAGATGCTCCATCACTGATGAGTACTGAAGGGTGCTTAGGTGCTAGTCATCTAAAACCTTTGACCAAAGCACATTGCCATCTTCTATTTAACTGTGTTTCATTGAAGATCAGTCATGGAGAGTGCCTTTGTTCCTGTTTATGTACCCCTACAGAGTAACAATGTGTTTTAGTTCCCATTGTTTCCAATGAGATATTTCTGAGGTGAAAAATATTTAACAGCAGAAAGTTACTACTGAACATGCTAAATGAACGATTAAATGATACATTTAAGAAAAATCAAAATAATGTCCTGATTTGAAAACCACAGTGAATGATAGAAACATGGAACTACTCAGACATTGCTGAGGTTCATATTTTTGTAAGCTAACAATGCTAAGTAGTATTTTAGTCTGGTATCTATAGCTTGTAGCTCAGGGAACACTTCATACTCTTGATATCCTGCAATGTCTGAGAGTCAAGCCATCCTGTCACCTTGAAAGAAGAGTTCTTACTTACACAAGACATTATATTGTAGAGGTATATATGCTACAGGAGACCCACTTGTCACTTGGGGACAAACCTGCTAGTTGCAGGGACATAGGGACGTTTTACATATTATGGTAATTACTCCAATCAGTAGGGGGTAGCTTCAAGCTAATGAAGTAGGGTGTGCTCAATACTGGCTCTTGCAAAGCCACCCTTCATT
The DNA here is from genome assembly GCF_031143425.1 of Pleurodeles waltl. Classification (NCBI taxonomy): domain Eukaryota; kingdom Metazoa; phylum Chordata; class Amphibia; order Caudata; family Salamandridae; genus Pleurodeles; species Pleurodeles waltl. The sequence goes on along the minus strand of NC_090439.1, from coordinate 622,030,695 downwards.
TACTCTCATCCACATCTGATTTGGCCCCTACCATCATCATTAGATAGGTTAAGGGAATATCCCAGTGAGCAGGAAACAGCAGAAACACTAACTGCTTTGGAAAGGCACTAAGGCAACCTGGGACATACTTGGAGGACAGACTCTCAAACAAGTAGGCCGCCTGGGTGAGAAGACTAGCCATGTGAATCGAGCTGTGATTTTGTGCAGCCAAGATGGAACATCCCTGAACTGAAGATCACTATGAGGGAAAGTGGGGGCCGGTGATGTGCCTTGAGAGCGCTGGATGCAACAGGCCCAACACGGAGACAAGTTGCTGGGCTTTGTGTTCACCCTCCTGTATTGGCAGCGACACCCAGGATGAGCAGCACTCAGGGTGAGGCATGGCAAGGCATGGACGACTGCTGAAGCACCGGCACCTGCAATGCAAGAGGTGGTTGTTGCGTGATCAGCGATTTGGACTGAGCTGCAGTAGTGTCAACTGAGGCAGCAGCCCACAAACATGTACAAAGGAGGAGTCAGTGGGGGCTGCACTCTTCACCCCTCTGGGTGGCCCTGCAGCACCACAATAAACAGTTGGAGAACTATCAAGCCCCCTCCTATCCCTTCTAATTACCTGGATTAATGATGGCAAGTAAATGACAGTGCTCTAGTAAGCGTATGAGCGTGCAGATGTCAAGCAGCCCTAAAAAAGTGAACAGCACTGTTTAGGGGGCCTTCTTGCCTTCTACCCCCCATTAAAAGAGCAACAAAAACCTACACAATGTGAATCAGTAGGGGCGCAACGATAGACTTGATCAGCCACTCATGTTGTGATCTGTCAAAATGCAATGCCCATCATATGGCCTTTAAGGAGCTGGGCCCTGCAATGGGTCCAGTAGTGCCATACTGTCCCCTACTCCTTTTTTCTTCTGATGTGTAACACATGGCCCTAAAGACAGTGCCATGCAAATGAGGCACAATGGGAAAACCACACAAATGAGACATAACCAAGTCCATTGGAGCCATGCGCAAATCTGGCAAAGGCAGGGCTGAGCTACCCTTTCACCACAGAGCCCAGGGTGGACAGTACAGACAAAATATATCTATTCTGATATTCTGAAGGCCATCATAAACACTAAAACAGCCCTGGAAAATAAAATAGACTCAGGTGTGTTGGATCTGTGCCTCCTACAGTCAGATCAAAAAAATTTGAGGAAGTCAAGGCACAGGAAACTAAAGATTGTGGGCCTTCCCAAAGACCACAACTTTAAAAATTAAGAAGTGTTTCTTGAATACTGGATTAGAAACGCCATCGCCCACACTGGACTGTCCAGCTAATTTAAGATCAAGAGGGCCCAGTAACTTTGAGATCGAGATGGCCCACATGGTTGCATCGGTGGCCCCCAAACCTAGGTGTCTGTCTTGCACAATAGTGGCCAAACTCTTGCATTGCAAGGATTGCAACTTGCTTCTGAAAGTGCAAGGGACCTGGCCTTTAATGTCATGGAGAACCTAGGGTACCCCTGTTCTCAGATTAAAGGGAAGTGGTGCAGCAACTGTGGAACTCATTCCATGCACTCTTTTTCCTAGAAAACCTCAAAATAATAACAGTTGAGTCAGCTTACCTCTTCGCAGACACAAAGGTCAGTGTGGGATTGTACAGAGGTGAAGATAGTGAAATTCACTACCCCAGATGGCTCAGCTCACAAAACTCAAAATTGGAGAAGAATTAGGTACAGAATACAAGGATGCATAAGAGAGCCTCCACCACTTCCAGCAGCTATAGAATACAGTGAGGAAGGTGCAATGGTGGCTGCCCTGCAGAGATTACTGAGCAATCCGGTGTGTAGCGCATCAGATGAGGCACCCAGTGTGAAAATCACCTCATCATGAGATGTTTCTTGAAAGAGCGATGAAGAACTGCTGTAGATCATTCCAAGAGCAGCAAATGACTTCCTGCTAATAAGTTTCTCAGTGGGACTCTTTCTGGAGCACATTGGTCAAACATACTAGGAGTTGGACAACTTGATGAGCTTTATACAGGGGGCCCTGTAGTACATTTTAAATGTGGGGTGGTGGGAGAGGGTCTGTACACTGTATTCCTGGCCTGAGTAAGCATTCCCCTCACTTGGCTAGGAGCCACTAACGTGGTCCAAATCTAAGCTGTCACATTTTGTTTTTCTTTAGCCAGTTACATTTAACTGCAAAGTTGTGCTTTTTTGGCAAGATGGGCACTGGATAGTGTTGAGCCAGATGTATGATGGAACATCGCATGCTTATATCACGCATACCTTTACAACGCGGTCTCTACAATGACCGTGTCTTTACCATGCATGCATTTACAACAAAATTAGTTGCAAAAGCATGTTTGGTAAAGGAACACACATGGTAAATTCTCCCCTGCCCTAAACCTGACACCATACTCCACCCACCCAAGTCCTTAAAACTGTCGTGTCCACCCCCTGTCCTGAGCCCTAACACTCACTCCCTACCCTGCCCTGTCCTAAAACCTGCCCCGCCCTGTCCAAAAAACTACCCGACCCCCCACCCCGCCCTACACTCTAAAACCTACCCTGTCATAGAAACTACCCCACCCTGTCCTAAAAACTACTCCGACCCCCTGCCCCTAACCCTGTCCTAAAAATTACCCACCCTAAAAGCTACCCTGCCATGTCTTAAAACTTACCCTGCCCTGTCCTAAAAACTACCCCGACGCCACCGCCCTAAACCGTGAAATCTACCTGTCCTAAAAACGACCCCTCCCTGTCCTAAAACTACCCCGCCTCTCACCCTGAAACCTAAAAACTACCCCACCCTAAACCCTAAAAGCTACCCTGCCCTGTCCTAAAACCTACCCCGCCTTGTCCTAAAAACAACCCGAAAACCTACCCTGTCCTAAAAATGACCACACCCTCTCGTAAAAACTACCCTGATCACTCTGCCCTGAACCCAACACCTAACCCATCCTGTCCTAAAAACTAACCGACCCCCGCCCTAAACCATAAAACCTAACCTGTCCTAAACACTACACCAACCTCTATGCCCTGAAATCTGAAAGCTACCCGACCCGTCCTAAAAACTACCCCAACACACCACCCTAAACTCTAAAAGTGACACTGCCGTGTCCTAAAAACTACCACAACCATCCTCCCTAACCCTAAAAGCTAGCCCACCATTTCCTAAAAACTACGCTGCCCCACCCCACCATAAACCCTAAAGCTTACCCTCTCATAAAAACTACCCCGTCCTGTCCTAAAAACTACTCCAACCCCCGACCTGAACCTAAAATCTACCCTGCCCTAAAACTTACCCCACTCTGTCCTAAAAGGGTGCCCGCTGAGTCTACCGATCCTATGTTTTCTTTGAAATAGTTTTCCGCCCCTTCTCTAATTTTCCCCTGCAGTTTGCATTCTTTGAGGTGACACATAGCTATCCTGGGAGGTAGGGTTGTGGCTTTCGAGAAGCCTGCTAGTATGACAACTACTGGGGAATGTTCTGAGATGCCCCATGCCAAGTGTTGTGCATTGTAGAGTCTACCTGCATCTGCCCCATGTGTGAATAAATAATCCAGGTGAGATAGGCTGCTGTGTGATGCCGAGAGGTATGTAAACTGTTGTGCTTGGGGGTTGTGGTGTCTCCACAGGTCTTCCAGTCCCATGGAGTCTACGAATGATCTCAACTGACTCATGGAACCCCCGGACCTAGCTTTGGTCAGTCTGTCACATTCTGGGTCCATGGTGTCATTTATGTCTCCCCCTAATAGTAAGGTGCCAACTGGCATTTCCAGCAGGGCTGTTGCTAGAGCCGGAAGTGTTTTGTCTTGTAGCTATTCCAGGTGCCAGTCTGTGCCACATAGCGGCCTAGGGTGGCAGTCCTGACACGTCCCAGAATGAATGGTGTGGAAGTTTTGAGTAGGATCCCTACTCCCCGTGAATTAAAGGTAAATTCCATTTGAGTTAGTGCCCTGTGATTATTGCGTTTTAGATGGGTTTCCTGCATTAGGACTATATCAGGGGCTTGGCGTTTAATAAATTGCAGTACTAGCACATGTTTAATCTTATTGCCCAGTCAACTGACATTCCAAGTCATGGCCTTCAGCTGCCCCTTTGTTGGTTGTCTGCATAGCTTTGGTGTCTGTATGGTGAGTCTTGTGTTAATATGACAGTAGGGCACCTTCTTTCCCCTTCCTCCCTCCCTCACTGCTCCTCCCTTCATCTAGGAAAGTTGATCTGAGCAAGAAACAGTACGCAATATAAAAAATAAACAATTCCCAATAAACCCCACTTCCCTGCAACCCTGCTTGGTAGGCTTAAGAATACCCACCCCCACAACTTGCAGAGCGCCTGTCACTTGTTTCTTAACATAAAACTGTACTTAGGGTTGGTTAGCGCCACCTATAGTAACTAAGGGATAGTTACTGGTGTGTAAACCCCTTTGATGTGTCAGTTAGTTGGCTACTGATAACGATTTATAACATGCGAGTTTAACTACTATACTGTCTATTTATGGAAGTGCGCTCCCCTTAGCTCATGGGGGCCCCAACTATGTGAGATATATCCAGTCTCTTACCCCCCACCCACTCCATCCAGTCTTATCTTTATTGCACGATCTCCCAGGGTGACTCTCAGCCCTTTTCTGTCTCTACATCATCTGCATGCTGCGTTGAGGGATCGTCTGATCTTCGGTGTCTTGTTCGCTCCTCACTACTTCTTTTCGTTGGATTTGTCTGGCTTTCTGCCAGCCCTCAATACATTCCCACACCTCCTCTGGCCAGGAGAAGAACAAGGGCTTGCCCCCTGTGACAGTCCACAGCCTCGCTGGAAAAAGCATCATATATTTGATTTATTTTTTACGCAGGAGTTTTTTAACTTCTTCGAAGCTACGCTGCAGATTTTGGCCCTGGCTTGTGAAGTCTGGAAAAAATGTAATTTGTACATTTCAGAAAGTATGTCTCCTTGAGTCCGGGCTGCATGTAAGATGGCGTCTCAGTCTCTGTAATTGAGGATCTGTGCTATAATTTTTCTTGTTGGAGCACCTGGTTTCTGCAGCAGGATCGGCACCCGATGGGCCATCTCCACCAAAAAGAAGTTGGATAGGTGCTTTGGTTGGAATTTATTAAGAATAAGATCCTCCAGGAAGAGATCCACACTAGGGCCCTCTCTCCCCTCCGGTACCCCAACCACTCTGATGTTGTTCCTTCTTGCTATTCCTTCGTGGTCTTCAAGCCTGGCCTCCATGATGGTCTGTTTCTTAGTGAGTAATTGGACATGTTCCTCTAAACGTTTAGACATGGACTGTAGGGCCTGAATATATGTTTCACCTTTATTGACATTTTCTGTCATTATTATTGTCACAGCGTCAAGTTTTTGGTTCCAATGTCTGTTTCTAATCTGAGATGGCCAGCATGCTTGTGCTTAATGAGGGTTCAGGTGTACCAATGGTGTCTGGGGTTGAGATTCCGGATGTGGTCGGCACCCTCAGTACTGAGTATTTGTCCATTTTGAGGGAGCAGTTCTGTCTCAGATGTCCAGGTTGTTTTACTTGTTTGCAAACATTCTTTGGCACTGATGAGACACTTCTTTAAGGAGTTTAACACCCTATTAAGTAAGCTGTTATGGGGCACTTCTCAACATGAAACTGCAATACAAAAGCTAAGCATGCTGCATTTGGGGACGGATGGGAGTCCACGACTTTGAGTCATACTATTTGGCAGCACAGCTCCAATATCTTGTGTGGTGGTTTGCGTCTGATTTTCTATGGAAAACGAACTGGCACAATCGAGCATTCATTAATATATATTGAATACCCAGGCAGTACTGAACTACAAATTGATCCTTGTTATAGCAACACAATACAAATGGACCAGATACTTGGAGGGGAGATCAAGAGGGACCCCGTATGTCCCAAACTGCCTTCTGCACCTCAGATAGATTTTGACAGGTCCCTCCTTTGCTGTGGCATGAGCCAGAGCTGAGGTACATATTTTTTGACTCGGGGAACCTCTTGGCCTTTGAAAAGCTTAACATTACCCTAGAAATTCCCATAGGGCAATTTCTGATGAATATAGCCTTAGACCTAGAAGTTAAACTACATGAAGCTATACAGACGATGAACCTGGGGTGCTCCTTACAGGGGGCTGGCAGCATCAGGCAATCACCAAGCTTTACAAAGCTGTTATGCAAATGCGAGCAAAGGAGCTGAGGTCCCTTAGAACTACACAAGAAGCAGACTTGGAGGAAGATGTTTGCAGCAATGCGCCCTACGGCATATGCAAACAGTATTTATAAATGGACACCTGAAACTAATACATTTTAACATTATCCACTGCATTTACCTGACCCTCGCACGACAGCCGAACTTGTTTCCCACACGATGCACAGCTGCCTCTGATTCAGGCGAAGATTTGGCTCCGTTTGGCCACATGTTATGGTCCGGTGGAATGATCTAGGACTGGTGAAAGAAGGTCAATGAGCAGGTATCATGGTGGATGGTGGGTGGAGTTTGAATACCGTAAAGTGCTGTCTTCTGGGATAAGATCCCGCGCTTACATGTCAATTAGCAAATTAATTGATTGAAAGGCATTTAACTAGGAGTCTCCCTTGCCCCTGACATCCCTAGGTAGATGATTGACCTGTGTTGGTTTGCAGGTGCCGAGAAGGGGGTAAGTATACATCAACATAGTCCAATGGTGATCAGCTGGCAGAGCTCAACTGGGAGGTCTTAATAAATGGTGCCACCATAAACCGCCATAGTAGTTGCCCTTACTTTACAGGCAGAAGTTTATGCAGGAGAGTTACATGCATTGTTGCCTTGTAGGAACTTAGAGCAAGAGAACAATAATGACCCATTAATGCCTGTATATTTAAATATAACTGAAGGGCATACCCATGCCGGGGACATAATGTCATTCCACCCCACATGTGTGCCTACTGAAATGTGACGTTGAGTGGCTCTTTGGTTATTAAGTTGTGGATTACTGTGACACTACGAATCTGTCATCACAATGTTGTATAAAGCAAAGCCTTATTTCACAATTATGTTTTAATCCTACACACCTCGATGGACTAATTGCACAGTTCCTAGGTGTTTCCTATGACTTAAAGAGTCAAAGCCTTTTTGTATATTGTATACAAACCTCTAATAAAGACCAATTTACAAAAACTGCCTGAATCAGTAAAGGGGATTTCTTACATGATTAAAAATCCAGTCCTCAGCCAGCACTTTCACAGTAGCTGATCCAGAGGACCATATTTTAGTTGGTTTACGGCCGCAACACTGACTCCCTTTTGTTTTATGAACTGATGACAAAAAATAAGGCTGAGGTCCTGCATTCTGTGGAAATGTGACAACACTTCAATTTTAACCTAGAACCTGATGTTCATATGACCACTGATGTTCAGCAACTTCAAAGTACCACCACAAAGACAATAAACAATCTTATAGACTATAAGGAACTGATAGATATATAAGTAGCATTGCATCATGCCAGAAGTGAACATAGGGCCACATGTACAAAGATTTGGTTTTGCGACTCACAAACTCCGAGTCTTAGCGACTCGCAAAACCGGATGTACAACAGTTACTGTACACTGTTTGCAATTCCCAATGGGGTCGCAAATGACCTACCTCATGAATATTTGCAACCCTATTGGGAATGGCCACCCTCACTAGAGACAGCAGACCACCATGTCTGTGACTGTTTTTAAATAAAGCAGTTTTTAAAAAAAATGTAGCCCGTTTTCCTTAAAGGAAAACGAGATGCATTTCAAAAACAAAAAATTAAAAGTTTTCTTTTCATTTATTCAGAGCAGGCAGTGGTCCACTGAAAAACTATTTTCGCTGCTATTCACTAAGGAGAAGGGGTCACCTTGGGACCCCTTCCCGTTTTGCGAGTTTGAAACTGGTGCTAACTGCGATTGTTTTGTGACCGCATTCACGGTCACAAAACAATCGTACATTGGACTATGACTCACAATTAGGAAGGGAACGGCTATTCCTAATTGCGACTCGCAAACCCTTTTTGCGATTCTGTAAATAGATTACCGAATCGCAAAAATGGGTCTGAACATACCAAAAAGCATTTTTCTCATCGCAAATGGCTCAATTCTGCAAATCGGGCCGTTTGTGACAAGAAAAAAGGTACATAGATGTGGCCCATAGTCTCTATTCCCTTGTCTACCACTCACCACCCTGATTTGATTAAATATTGTTGGCCTTTACAACTTTTCTTAGCACTTAAATGCTAACTGTTGGCTTGCACATTGTCAAAGCACTCCGAATCATGACTCAGCTCAACAAACTCATCAGCGAACAAATCTGTAGGCAGTTTAAACATATTCTGCTGAGAGCTAGCTAAGCAGGTCATCACTGATGTATTTACACTAAACCAGGATCTGTTATTATTGATAGGCTCAGACACATCCAGAGTTGTGCAACGCAGCTTGTGAGGAAATATATAGGGTTGTGCTGTGTAAATATCATAGAATTATTCAGTGCCTCCTTTACTATGTGTTTCACCTTGATAATGCCATCAGTAACATTAACACTACACATGCCTTGATTGTGCAACACCAAACATTCGTGAAAGGGTCTTGAATAAATTTAGGACTCAAGGCATACCCTCCAGCACAAATCTCGAGGCACAAACAACCACCCAGGATCAATTACAATACAACCATTTGAAGGGGATAGATAGTATTGTGATGTAGATGTGGCAGTGTAGATGCACACCGTATACAGGACTAGCTCTCTCTTTCTAAACCTGGGAACTACCTAGAGCGCCTCGCTTAGAGTTGCATAATTTATGGGACACTGTAAGCTTGCAAGTATTTGGTTTTAATTTATAGTGATTTCATCCTTGTGTTTTACAATGATATGCATCTCTGGTGATCTCCAGTGACATGGAAACACATGTTCAGAGGTGATTTTATTTATTTCAGGTTACCTTGGATGATATTTCCCCAATACAGCTCTGTAACACTGTGCCTGGAATGGTAAAATGCCTTTTTAATGTTTCAGCACAGTGTGCATAACGCTAACTAATCCTGTGCCTAAAGACTGTGCTGCCAAAATGGGAAACGTTTGTGTCACTTTTCTAACCTGGTGTGGACAGCTGAGTGATAATCCCTTGCGTAAAAAATCTGCTAGAGAAACAGACATTTAACGTGGGCAGGTTTAGAGTGTTCTAGATGCGCTTTATATACATGAGAAGCTCTCCACCTAAACGTGGGAACTACCCAGAGGACTTAACTTTGATATGAACAATTTATGTCACACTCTGAGTTTGCAAGTGTTTCCTTTTAATATGTACTGCGTACACCCTTGTGGCTGGACAAATGACAGTGAAACACTTCAGAACCTACTTTTACTAATTCCAGTTTGGCTTGCATGGTATTTGACCATAACAAAGCTGTAATATTACACTTGGAATGGTAAAATGTCATTGCAGTTCACCAGCAGTGGTTAATACTATTCTTAAAGTCTTTGCTGCAAAAATGGCAAAAGATTGTTGTCACTTGTCTGGCTTGGCGTGGGTAACATTGGACTGATCCTATGCTCATAAAGTCTTCTACAGGCTTTTGTGGTGGGGTCATTTAGAGTCGCTATAATCAGGTGCAGCTCTTCACCTACATCTGGACACTACCCAAAGTATCCAGCTTTGGTATGCATAATTTAAGTGAACTCTAAGATTGTGAGAATTTGGTTTACAATTGCTTAATATTTATAATTCGGCAGACATCACATATCCGATGCTTGGAAATATCATGATTTACGTTTTGCCCACTGATTGCATTCATTGATGCTAGGATTACATACAGAGCCTGGTAGCACTGCTTTAGCTGACATTTGGTGGTCTGGGTTTGCTTGGAATGCAAGGGGTGTTTGCCCTGTTCCTACACCAGTCTGTCTACTTTGTTTAGATCATGAAGGATTCTTTGCTAGTCAATGCCATGCTGCTTCAGTCATCATTTTTGTATGGAAATGAAAACTCTTTTTGTACACCAATGATTATAGCCGCTGTATTTTCAACGCTTTTCATCGTGTCATTTCTTTCTATCACACCAGCGAGCACCAGCGCTCAAGTTTACTATACCGTTGCTATAGTGTACCAGGGTATGTATTTGTGGTGTATAGGTAAGAGGTATTCACCTCTATGAAATGTGGACTCTCAGGGTCATCAGGCAATAAAGACTCTACAGACCAGATCTGAACACCCGTTCTTACAGGTGGACGATCCAACAAATTCACAGGGAGAGCCAAGCCAGAGTTGAGCCAAGTGTCAGTCTCGGATCTTAGAGACAGTGCATGAGCCAAAACCTGAAAATATTTGCTAGGGAAATCATTCAATAAACATGACATGGAATATAGTAAAGTCTCTTTAAAATTAAAAAAAAGTGCATATCTTTAACATGTGGAAGCTTTAACAGTAATAAGGCACATTAAAGCAGTGTACCGAGAAGTACTCATTAAAAGTGATCGTTTTGTACAACAGGTAGTCTGAACCCACATGTGAAAGGGCCCCCATTGGTGATAATAAAAAAGGAGTTTTTATGAAATAAAGTAATTGCTTAAGATCACAGAATTTAAGTGGGAAAGGTGCAATGTGTCCACTTTGTACAAATCAGCCTGTACATGGGTCTCTATTTGTCTTTCCTTATATTAAGGCTTTGTTTTACCTATTAATTCATTTTCTGCAGTTCTTTAGTATTGTGCAAACTCAACCCATGGTTTCAGTATTTTACATAAGCACCATTTAAATCACACAAGTTCACATACATTGATTATAGTCATGGGGAAATTAAGTGATTTGCACAGAATTACAGGATGTTGAGCTGATGCCAAGACTCAAACTTGGTTCCCCAGTTCTACAGTCGGCAGCTCCAACAGTAATGCCACATACTGGGCAGAGGGAGGCAGGCAGATGCCACATGAAAGCTCGACTTGTTCTGGGCTCGCGGTTCCAACAGGCCCTCGAGCAGAGCCAGGATTCAGGCTCAAGCCTGGCATGAGCTTTCAGTGGCTTGCCCACCCCTTCCTGTCCTGCATCTGAAGTCGCAATTCGGGCATCACTACATGCTCTTTTCAAGACTACGGATAAGGAGGCCAATCTCATCATCTACAAGAATTGGATTTAGACTCACTATTCTGTGCATTTTATGCTTATCTCCATACTTTGTATGGTGAGCCCTAACCTTGAAAATGCCCTTTCTACATGAGAGAGTTTGGGAATCATTTGATAGACCTATTAATCTTTCATAGTTGTAATAATTTATTAGTAGGTTAAATAGTGGGAGGGTCACTGGGTCATTTATACAGAGCAGCCAATTATTGTGTGTAATTTGCCTGCTTTTTAAATATATGCTGATTCATAACATCTATAATGTGTTTTTTTCAGTAAATGTTCAGTATTAGTGTGAATGAAGAGTGGAGGATCTTTTGTGTTCCAAGATAAATTGTGACTTCCCCTGAAGTATCAAAATTGTTTTGTTACTTGCTGTGTGAAAACGCTTTTGCAACCTCCCCAAGTGAGGAAGACATTGTAAAAGGCAAGGTATTAAGGCTGGAGATCAAAAATCACAAAATTGAGGAAATTGTGCTTTTTCAAAATCAATTTTACCTCAGTGTACAAGCATGAGAAGTGCACTGTAAGAACACTTCCTAGGACTTAGTCAAGCTTCATTAAAGTAATTGATTAGGAAGGTTTTATGTTTCATTTTTAATTAAATAAAATACATTAAAAGTTACCATAGTAACTCCCATTTCTCCAAGCACATCTGCAGGTGTGACAAGATAGAGTAGCCCAGCCCCCAAAATGGCTCCGAGGCACTGTGCGATGATATAGAAAATTGACTTTGAGAGGCTGATTCTTCTTGTGCAAGTCATAGCAATTGTCACCGCGGGGTTAATGTGTGCGCCACTGATATGTCCAAAACATTGCACTAAGGTTGCAATGCCAAGTCCAAAGCCGAGTGAGATTAGCACCAGATCAATAGGCTGGGAACTACTCTTTCCACCCCAGTTGATTGTAGAGCCAAGGCTAAGAATGACGAAAATAAACGTAGCCAAAAATTCTCCAGATACAGCTTTCCAGAAACGTTGTGTCCAGACTCCTTTAAATGCCACCATGATTTGGTCACAGCAAGAGCATCCGCACTAAAGGAACAAGAAACCCTGCATTAATATGTATCTTAACTCTTGCTACATTTCAACAGAACTTGCTATTTCATTACACAATAAAAAGTTATTAATAACTGGAAAACGGTTAAGGAGCACTGGTTTTACCAAATGTTTTTCTTAAGAACATTTTTGGACCATTTTATACTACTTTTCTGTAACTTTAATTGTTTATACATTTACAATGAATAGATATCACTGTAACGTTCCACACATGTATGTTAAAATACGTTTCGACTACAAAGCAAAATATTTCTTCAGACAGTAAAAAAATGAAAATGATGAACAAAATCAAATCAAACTTGAAAGCCTATATGGCTCTACACAACCAGTGTCTGTTACTTTTTTGTCCTCATGGACAGCAGATAGTTCTTGAAGTGATCAGAAAAAGATGAAGAGGCAGAGTTAAGAAAAGTGGTGTTGCACACAGTGAAACGCCACTTTTCTTGAACCCCTTAGCGCCCCCTACTGCCACCATGTGTGTGCCGTATTTAAAATATAGTACACAATGGAGCAGAGTAGGGGGCAATAGCGTCAGAATTCCTGATGCTGTTGATGTACTCCTCAGGAGTAATGCCAAAATGTTGGCACTAACCCTGAACAGTACATAGGAGTCCATTATAAATTAACATACTTATGTCTGGGCCGAAATGTTTTCGCCCACCACTTCGACCCTTGAACCAGTTGAGCTCTAATCCTTGGACAAAGGTGAATTCACAGAGCATCTGAGGAGGTATGGTCGGGAATACTGTGTTTTAAATATCATGCTACAAACATATTCTAACTAAACATCGAAGAACAAGGGCAGCATAGATTTACTATCATTAAATTTACTTATACATTCATAGAACTAAAATATATCATCAGAAGACTTACTGTGGCGTGACAACACTATACTTATTAATGAATATAGAAATACCACCACAAAATGTTGCCTGTTGATTCTTTTGCTACAATAGTCTTGCAGCACAATATTTCAGTATTTAATATTCTGACATCCAACCACACCTGTCACATTTTTCCTAACTCGGCAAACTCAGATTCAGAGGGGAGATTCTGCTTAGTTGAAGTCAACACGCCCCGGTTTCCTGCACGCTGCCAGGGTCATATCTGCTAAATTGACCTAGATTGTGTTAAACTCGGTTGAAGCAAACTTCTTGCAGTTGAGAGCTGGAATCAACTGTGCCATACTTCATTAAGTAAAGAAGAAAAATTGTGAATGGCATCCAGGTTCTGAATAGCCATATTAAGGAAATTCGAGAGCTTTTACCAGAATACAAGAAGGCCAGGAGAGACCCAATATAGGTGATTTTGATCAGTCGTCACTTCCCTAAGCATTCGCAGTTGAGATTGCTTCCCGGCTCATGAGTATTTTCTTTTTTTAAGGGGAGTATAGTTTTGCATTAATCCCGATAAATTGGCAATGAGTTTATATTACAATTTCTCTGTTCTCTATGCGTATTCTGAATACATAACTGTTCATCGAGCGAGCTCTATTTAAAGAGGAAAATGTGTTAATTTAACTCCGAAGCTGTATGTGTGTTGCAGCTGCCTGTGCTGCTCTAGCAATGTTCACAGCTTGCCTTTGAAACGGCATATAGCTGGTATCTTTTATAACTTTAATAGGTGAACCCATATCTTGCTTATAGTCTTAACAAAAGACCATCCTTCATTTAGTCTGAAATTCTTAGTTGAATTATGTGTTTTATTTGTGTATTAAGTGTGGGATCAAGGCGGGTCTTAGCGCTGGTGGCGCTTTAGCGCTGGTGGCGCCTGGTGCGACAATCATTGTTGGCGTCCCCCTACTGGCCTCTTAGTCCAAGGACTTCTTCACTACCACCTTCCAACAGTGCCCTTCATCCCTGCATAGCCTCTTTTACATGTGTATTTTATTTCTTTTATAGCATCACTCATACCAATGTAGGAAGTCATAGCACTTTCCATCACACATATTATACAGAGACATTGAATCATACGTGTGTATATCAGTGTATAGGAAATGTTACATAAAACAATGAGATATCAGGACATATTTATGGTTTTGTGGTGCAGGGCAGTGCAGCAAGTTGCCTTACTTGCTATGCTGCCCTGTGTCAAAGGGAAAGAACAGGAATGCATTATATCCATGACATATAATAATACATTCTTGTCCTTTCCCCTGTGCTGGCGCTGTTTCGGCTGCCTAGCACCAATACAGGCATCGTTGCATAGATTTAAGGGTGCCTGCATTGCATACAGGATTGTTTTTGTGCAGAAACAGACACCTTCTTGCACAAAAACAATCCCCTGAGGCATTTTCCTCTTTCTATGTGTGCTGCAGGCGTAAGGTTTTGGGAATCTCCAAGATTACAAGGTTTTGTAAATCTGGGGATGTGTCAAAATTCATAGGAGTTGCATGGGAACACCCACCGCAACGCCTATGGAACGCCCACCCAGGGCAGAGTAGCAGTTTGCATGTAGCTCTTTGGTGCCAGTTCATAGCTCAATCTGCTATATTAGTATTGTAGCTTATGAACTGCAAGTAACAAAAGAATCTCTGTGACAAAAACAGTATCCTACTGAGCTAGCTATATAAACTACAGCCCTGTGATCTGCATGGTACACATGCTTTGCAGCAGACACATTGACTCTCTGAGCTTCTTCATGGTGAGCCCAAACTGCAACTATACAAAACACTGATCGTTCTCCAACAGGTACAGTAATCACCAGAGTCATCTTAACGTTTTTATTATTGCCTTAAAAGTGCTGGGCGTGCAAGAAACTCTGCAGTTGGTGTTTTTAACGCCTTAAAACATTTCAAAATACAGTCCCCCTCAAGTTCACAGCCTGGTGTGATCGCACCAGTCGCACCACCCTCAAGCCAGGCCTGTGTGGAGAAATTACACAATTTCATCCACTACTAGATTACTACTTTTACCCAGCTAACTAAGCTTTTGTTGAGTAAAGAAAGCAAATTTTATATTCATAATATGTTACTTTTCAAATCTGGAAACACTAAAGTCACCAGCTTCAATGATCTTTCTCGTGCTTCTGCCCCCAAATGCATTCCTTCTTTAGCCTTTTTTGCTACAGTTGAGAGACGTGATGTCCGGTTCACAAAGGTAAAAGTACATGTATATTTACTTATCTGTGCATTTACTAATTTTCCCAGGTGTAACTCTCCACTTTTTTGCTATTCACCATTTCCAAGTGGAGATTTATACCTAGATGTAGACTTATATGTTTCCATCCGATCAAACGATGTGGGACAGCCTACTATTGTTGCATTTATGAAAGTAAAGTTTGTAAAAGTAGCTTTATGACCACCTCTCATGTTCAGATTAGCTGGTGGACAGGTCTGGTATCAGGGTGGAGACCTCTGCCACCAAGATGGACATCTCTCTATTGGAAAGTACAGAGAAATGTAATGAAGTTTATTCTTTAAAAAATGCAGTTTGTGAATCGGGCCCATGACGTGCCCAGTATTCCTTAAATATTTAGGACTTTTCTAGCAAATAATTCTGGAAATTGTTCTGCAGAGATACCCAATAGATCTCATCAAAACTTTCATGAAACAGTCAGAGTGAAATAAGACTCAAAGTTCCTACAACCCCTGACTCCTTTTGGCTGTCCAGAAGTATATCAGTGACAAAGACAGTCATCTCTATCACTGACAGACTTATGGTCCCTCTGGCTGTAAATCTGGCATGTGGGCCTTCGGTTTTACAGAGTACTTTCTCTATATTGCGATAGAGTACACCCTCCCCAAACTCAAAAGCTCTCCCTTAGTCAGAATATTACATTTTTTACCTAATGAACCTGGTTTGTGTATCAAAACCACACTCCATCCTGGCCAGCTTAAAATTGTACCCAGGTCCCAGTCTACCACAACATTGGGCTATCATTGTTGCTTATCACTTTTGGTGCTATTTCCACCTAAAAATGTAAAAACACATATCTCCAGTTCCCCTTTTTCGATTTCTGTCTTTTTAGTATCATTTTGTTTAATCCAATGCACGTCATTGTTCTAAATCAGTTTGTGATTTTTATCGCTTGAAATTTTGACTTTATTACTGTTTTGGTACTGCATAACTACTTTATACATTGCCCTAAATTAAGCTTAACTTCGCTGTGCATAGCTACCAGGGTGTTGAACTAAAGTTAATTTTGTGATAGGGAGGGTTCACCCTGACAATACATGTGATTATTCCATAAAGTGAGTGGTACTCCACCTCCAGGAAATAATAAAATTTCTTATAATTGCTAAAAGTTCAATTCTGCCACTTATAGTTTCTTTCACGGTCAGTTAAAATATATGGCAAGTAAGAGATGTGGATTTCCAGACCAACGCTTTCTTGCAATTGTGAAAAAATAGCTCACACTGCTCCAGCAGATTAATTTGTTTCAATTAATATTTTTTTGTAGGATCCAGATGTCACAAGATGGGAACTGGGTGTTTAAAAAGTCTGTTCAGCCTTGGAGTCACAAAAAAGCCTCTTTTTAAAGAAATTGTGTGATGTCATTGGTCAAATGAGCAACATTTCCAAAAGATTGCAGATAGAAGGTGACAAAGCCTAGGAAACATTGTGATTATTTTATGGTGATGGATGTGGGCCAATCCAGAGATGTTTTAAAACCCATTCATATTTTCCTTGGGCATTCAGACACAAACCTAAGTATTCTACCTCAGACTGATCTAATTCACATTTCTCAGGTTTGCAGTATTGATGGTATTATCATAATCCGGATGGGGTTGATTTGCAGGCTTGTGATATTTCTTGAAGTTCTTGGGATGGATTAGAATATATTACAGCTAGACTACTACAAGTTGAATGAAACTATAAGAGAAAAAGTGATCCATAAACCTCTAGAACACTGCTGGGGTGTTTCACAACCCAAGGGGGATTATCCTATATCCAAAATGGTCAATGCCAGTTTGAAAAAGAATCTCATATTCATCCCCAAACTTGATTAATAAAATATGGTAAGCTGGAGGTCTAGTTAATTAAAAATGCTGGCTCCCTTCATTGATTCCAATATATCCTTGATTAAAGGAAAAGGATAATGATCCTTAATGGTGATCATATTCAAACCTCTATAATATATGCAGGGTCTTAACTCATTTAACTTCTTTGGAATGAAAAACACTGAAGAGCTGAAGACTGAACTATTAGATCATTTTGTATGTTTTCATGTAGGTACTGCTTCAAGGCCTCTTTCACAGTCTCTGATAAAGAGAAGATCCTATCCAAGGTTACAGTGGCTCCAGGATCAAGAAGAAGAGTGCATTGTCTGCTTCCTGTTGAGGTAAAGACAGCTCTTTGAGCTTTTCAAACATGTCAGAATATGACTGATATTGAACAGGTTCTTACTGCAGAGTACTGATCATCTTGTGCATCTGATGTTTTTTATCAATGCACTCCTTCAGTGAATAATAGTTTTCAGAGGAATAATAATGTTTGTGACAAGCCAAGTAACTCTTAGCATAGAAATGTAGTTGTAAGAAGTTATTTATAAAAACACACCATTCCATTTCCTTATGTGACCCGTTGCATTAAGATTAAATAAATTGTCATATGTTTTACTGGGCTGGACACACATGAAGTGGCATCTACAATTTGTTAACAACACGTTTTACATATTTGATCAATATTTCTCTCCAAAGCCCAACTGGCAACCATATACAGAGAGTTGGCTCCAAAGTCTAGAATTCAAAGGCTCAAATGTCTTACCTTCAGAACGACTTTCCTCTGATGGCAAGAGAAATAATGCCTGATGGCCTTGTCAGCCTAGGGAGGTCTTCCCCAAAACATTTGCCTTCACCCCTCCTATAATTTGCTGAATTCGTTTTTGTTGATCCTAGGACTCTGTGCACTTTGCCAGCACTAATGTGCTTGTGCTTGCTGAAGTCAAATAATGTATTAACATTTACTCTATTTTTCTAAGTTGGTGTGGGATGTTTGTGTTGTGTTTTCACTTTATCATTTGTGTCCTGCATACATACTTTACGCATTGCCTCTAAGTTAAGACTGAGTACTTTTGTGCCAAGCTACCGGAGGGTTAAGCACAAGTGAATTTAGTGACTTTAGTGGTTCACCCTGACTGGGATAGTGACTGTTGCTTCAGAAGGGCTCCCACATTCTCCAACCAACAACCCATTTCTAACAGTGAAGAATGGGATCCTCTAGAAAATGCAACAAAGGGGATTTGAGGTTCTTTCATTAATTTCTCCTTTTACAAAGGACAGTCTTTGCCATTTGCTTTTGTGGTTGAACTAGGGAGCAGTGTACTAAGTGGGCCAAAGAATCGCAGTACATACAGAGTCCATTCTTTCTTTGATGAGCCCTCTCCAGTTCAAAAAGAGTTTCTCAAACTGATGCAAATTGCATAGATTCTTCATAGATAGGTGCTAGGGACTCCTCTAAAAAATCTTCAGGGTTTCTCAGAAAGGAAATTATTGAACTTCCAGCTGAAGGTGTGGTTTGAGACTTACACTTCTCTAACCTTTGTTCATGTAGACGGTGTTCAATGAGCAAGGCAGAGCAATTAATTTGAAAAGGGGACAGGTTTGGGCAGAATGGATTAAAAGGCCCTTAATTCCTGCCTTAAGACCTCTTTGGCATGTCACTGAAGTTATTTTGACCCAAGTTGTCCCAACAGTTAACTAATAAAACCCAGTTCTAAATCAAGCTTTGTAAACATCTTCATAAATGCAGTTAGAACGCAGTTAAAAATCCTGAATAATTAGTTAGGTAGGGATCATTGTTAAATACAAAAGGTATAGCCCAAGCTAAAGCTGGTCTGTTTAAGAAACTAATCAAATATCCAAAGTTTGTCTTATCTTTCACAAACTGGGCTGGATGGAAAAGCAAGTGCACTGTTATAGAATCAAGAAATTCCCTCCATTGTGTTTGATTCTAAGGCAAAAGTGTGATAGTCAGCAAAACTGGTGGAAGTTCATTAGCTCTGGCAGTCAAAGCCTGTCTTTGGGACAAACTTTTATTTTTCAATTGATACATTTTCTGCATCTGTTGCTATATATGAGCCACTGATTGGAATGGATCACATGGCAAACCCTCCATAGCAGGTGTCTTCAACCAGTAGGTCGTGAGCTACCAGTAGCTCCCAGACAACTTCATAGTAGCACACCTTTATTTCAGTTTTGAATAGGCACAGGGTCACATTTTTCGTTTAAAATGAAGGGAAGGCTAAGTGTTTACTTTACATTATTATCACCAGGCTGCAGATAGCAGAGCCTGATAATGAGCAGTGCTCAGTCAGATGTATAGGTCAGACTGGGGCACAGAAGTGAAGAGCTGAAGTATGTAACTCTTAAATAAAAGTCCTGTTTAACTCAGTATTGGAGTGTGAGAACAAAATTATGTTTCTGAATGCTTTTCATGGGAGAAAATGAAAGTGAAAAGTTACCTTAATGACTAAATCATCATTTCAATTTTCTCCCAATTTTGAAGTGTCACATTTACAATGCTCCCAGTGACCAACAGACACCATGCCATAATTATAAAGGAAAAAGTAATTTTTTAAATGGGAGAAATTTAAAGTGAAGACAACTTTTTCTATAAAACATTAAGGGGGTCATTCTGACCCTGACGGGCGGCGGAGGCCGCCCGCCAGAGTTCCCCCCTCCAGAACACCGCTCCGCGGTCATAAGACCGCTGCGGTGATTCTGGCTTTTGCACTGGGCTGGCGGGCGGCCGCCAAAAGGCCGCCCGCCAGCCCAGTGCAAAAGAGCCTTCCCACGAGGACGCCGGCTCAGAATTGAGCCGGCGGAGTGGGAAGGTGCGACGGGTGCAGTGGCACCCGTCGCGTATTTCAGTGTCTGCAATGCAGCCACTGAAATACAATGTGGGGCCCTCTTACGGGGGCCCCTGCAGTGCCCATGCCATTGGCATGGGCACTGCAGGGGCCCCCAGGGGCCCCGCGTCAACCCATACCGCCATCCTGTTCCTGGCGGGAGAACCGCCAGGAACAGGATGGCGGTATGGGCTGTCAGAATCCCCCATGGCGGCGCAGCAAGCTGCGCCGCCATGGGGGATTCCCAGGGCAGCGGAAAACCGGCGGGAGACCGCCGGTTTTCCCTTTCTGACCGCGGCCAGACCGCCGTGGTCAGAATGCCCTGCGGGGCACCGCCAGCCTGTTGGCGGTGCTCCCGCCGACCCTGGCCCCGGCGGTAGTGAACCGCCGGGGTCAGAATCACCCCCTAAGTCTTAATGTGTTTCTATAATTTAAATTCAGCCAAATATATCCTAATGTTTTATGAAACATGTTTCTTCACTTACAATTCCTCCCATTTAAACAAATCTATTTTTCTGTTCCAAATATTGCACATTGTCTACAGGCCACTGGGAGCAAGATGTGTGGTGCCTGTAAATGTGACGCTTGTAAATGGGAGATTTAAAGGATGAGTGTAGGCAAGTGCTATTTTTGAATGGTAACCACCAAAAGTTTGCTGTAGATTCTGTTGTTCATGACTCTGAAAGTGCACTGGAGCCTGCTAACAGTGCCCTAGTGCCAGTGATCTCTTCTCAAATTGGCAACTGTGAATTGGTATCTCCAATTGGCAAGTACTTTAACCCCATTATAAGATCATAGTATGACGTACCAGTGATAACCAGGGCTTTGGTGTTAATGTGGTCTCCATAGCCAGAAGCACTGATTGTGCCATCCTGCGTGACCAAAGCAAACTACTGACAACAGGTCTGCAAACTGCGTGAACTCAGCGGCGCCCACACCATGTGTGGCACAGACCCAGCACTGACATTAATATATGTAAGCCCCCCCCCCCCAGGAAAGGTATCCAGAGCCCAGGAGGCAGAGAATTATATTAAAGTTGTGGACATGTAAGTGCAAGCTTATGTCCCTATAGTGGCCTTTCCATTAACAACTACTATAAGTGATTGGTGCTCCATAGGATAACATGGGCTAGCACCCGATCAAACCTGAGGTCGGCAACTCCATTATGGTACCGCCGACATAGATCATGTTTGGAATCAAACAATGTGCCTTCTAACCCTTGCCACAAATGTCATGTTGAGGGCAATGTGGCATGTACCCAGAAAGCAATAATAGAGGTTGCCCACTAAGTTGCCTTTGTTTTCCTGTGCTCCAGCTGCCAGCTTGCAGCCGCTGCCTTGTAGACAGTGTTCTGACCCACTGGGTGGAGATGTGAGCACTCCTAGGAGTCAGGACAATTGCCAGGAAAGAAAGGAGGTCACACCTCCCTCACTCCTAGGACAGCTAGTGAAGTGGCACATCAAAGCAGTGAGCCTCAAAGGGCACACCAACTCTGATATGCAAGCAGGCTGACTCTTAGTGGAGGACAAAACCAGCCTTTCCCTTCTCCCCAGGCACATTTGCACCTGGGCAGGTGGGAAAATTAGTTAGTCAGGAGACATCCACCCCTGAAGGCTAGCCACACCTCTACGGTGGGCAGCCTGGTCTGGTACAGACTTCTGGTATCTTGGAAAGTGGTGGAATATGGTATTCTGGGTAGAAAAGGTGCCACAACCTACCAGATGTGGTCACTTCAGGGGCAGATTATCTGCTGGGGCTAGCAGCCCATTGGCTACTTGCACCCACGCCCCTAGGACTCCTAATTCTAGGATTTAAGGGATTCCCGTGGCACGAGAACCTCCGATCCGCTTCAACTTGTGACAAGAGGACAAGAGAAGACCAGTATCAACAAGAAAATGGACCTGCACTAACAAAAGGTATGATACCTTGAACCTGGTGCAACTCCCTGGACCTATTTGACTATGGCTCATCCTGGAATAAAGACTGCTTCCCCCAGCAAGAGTGAACCCTTTGTGAGTTAAGGGCAAGGACAGACTTCTTTGGACTAGTGGCCCTAGTTCCCTGCCCACCACAGTTAAAAAAAGTAATCACCAGCTCTGTAGAGGCACTGGCCACCGGGCCCTCCGAGGGAACGCCCAAAGACAGGTGGTTCAATGCATTGCGGGATGTGTAGTCCAGATCCCAGCCAAGTCACAGCCAGCTTCCATTTTCCACTGGACCTCCGGAAGGGGAGATAGCTTCTCCTCCAGCTTACCACTGTCAAGGCTTGTTGGTGGCCAGTCTGGCCATCACCACCTTTACTCGATTCTGCAAATTGAGGACACACAACATCACCTTCAACTGACATTACCTGGGGCTCTGTTGTCGAATTCTTCCATCTATTTCCATATCCACACCGTCTCAGTGGTAAAACTAGCAACCACAGCTCTCTTCATCACCATGGATAGCTAAGCACACTTCTACACTCAAGATGCCCAGATCAGGCGAAGTTGTTCTGCCTCCTGAATTCTGGTCCAGGGACCCACCCAAGCTTAACTCCCAGTGGGCTCCCATGAACTCGACCTGCAAATGATCGAGTGTCACTAGTACCATTTTTCAGCACCCAAGGCTCTAGAGTTCAGCACTAAGAACAACAAGGGAATCTCTGCTCCAGGGCCCCACAAGACAAATATAATTGGTCTGACTGTTGTAGCTTGGTCTTGGGACCCGCACAGCCTTAACCACAAGTGAGTTCCTCTGAGCGCACCGTGCAAGTGACCGAGTGTCATTAGTAACTTTTCCCATTGACCACAATTGTGACATTTGACCGCTTGTAAATGCGCTGATTCTATTTCTACTTTAAAATCCATAACTCTGGTTATATTTAACAGATTTTGCTTTGATTTCTAAAATTATATAAAATCTGCTCAATTTGTATGAATTGTTGTTGGATTTCTTTTGAGTCATGACAATTACTTATCATTCATGGTGGTACTCTGAAATGCTTAACACATGTTCCTCTAGTAACGCATGACTGCTCTCTGCCAAACTACCAGGAATGAGCTAAGGATTTATTATTGTAAATCTGAGGGATCATATTTGGAGTTTTGTGAGAGTATTAAATAGTGAGGCCTAACCAGTATCACTGCATAATACTCCACTTTCCTACAGTGAGTTTTATGGAATCCATATAAACAAAATTAACTCTTCAGTTTAATTGTCTCAACACAGTACCATATTTATAAGTGAAAAATGCAACCAATATTTTAAATGGGAGAAATTTAAAGTGCAGAAAAATTATCCATATTCTGAACAGTTTTGCAGAATATTTTCCTGCACTTTAAATTCTCCCATTTAAAAAAATTGTTGTATGTTTGTGTTATACCTGTAACGGTGCCACACATGGCAAAAGATGTGTCCTGTGCCTCAAGTACATATGACACAGTCTCTCATTCACCTCTATATATCCCATTCATACACGCACATGATCATACATTTCCCGGGACCATGCTCTCACTGACAAACGTCAGCCCTGTCATAGTGCCCCAAGTCAAGTATTGTATTCAAACCTTAGCACGGACATTAGGCTTAGAATCAATTAAACAGCACATGTGTGCATCTGGTAACAATGGATGAGTTGCTTAGCATTCAGTAGCTCATGTTGATTTTCACTGATCAGAAGTAGCACTCATTACAGAAAAGGTTGGAGACCCCCTGCTCCAAAGATATCCATGCCTGGTTTGCTCTCACTGCACATCTGGCTTGTCTCTTCTTGTCCAATCTGGACTGTAGGGGAGATCCTTTCCACTAGCCACAATGCTACAGACACTAGACCAATATAAAACAATGACAGCATCCAGATATGTGCCTTATGGACAAAAAAGTCATGTGGCAATAAACCTCCTAGAACATATGCTTCATTTTAGGTATTGAGCAGTCCTCAAAGATAAGCACAGCATGCGAGAAAGGCAGAAGGAGATGCCCAATGAAGGTCTAACAAAAGCTTCCAAAAACCTAGGAAAAACTTGGGACAAATGCATCAAACAGAGTTAATGAACATGGCAAAAAATATTTACCTGAAAGCCTTACGGCCAAATAAAATGCCATCTTACATCTCCTTATATAGAGGAAATGCAGGAATTTATTTCATAATCCTTGGTCCTTGGAATATCAAATTTCCTTACTAGTATGAAGGATAGTTTCAGTTCTATGGAGGACATAGAAGCAACAATTATCCCACGCAGCAATAGTAGTTCTGCCTTTTCCACCACCCTTTTTTCCCAATCCAGGAATATGAATATGTATTTGATGTGACTGGATATGGGGTTCATGGAAATAATTTCTAATGCAGATTTTTACAGTTCTGCTTTGAAATGTTGTACTGAGGATTAGAGATAACACTTCTACATTATGTACTTCACTATGGCGGCAGAGAAATTATTTGAGATTTTTTGTGACAGGAACAGATCAGAAGTATGAACGATGCAATCCTATAAAGGAGATAATGACTTAGCATGAAGAAAGAGGAAGTGCTGCTTCTCCTGATGGATTATGTAGAGGGACCTCATCTTCCAAATGGATAAACTATTTTCTTTCGGAACCCAGGTGAAGTGTTAATATGTTTTATGAGTGCTTAGATAATAAAATGAAGAAGGAGATGCATCATCCTCACCTTGGTGTCCTTAATAGTAATGACATTTTCCTTGATGTTAACTAGGAAATTTTATAATCTGCAAAAATCACCAGTTTCTATTTTTGTGAGCTATATTTGAACCAATTCTGGTACAGTCAGAGCTAGACAACATTTGAGACATTAGTGCATGTGTAAAATAAAAAATGTGAGAGATACGTAAATCTGGAAAAAGTTCCAGTGAAAGAGAAGAATTGGTAAAACTTGAGAAACTCACATAAATAACACTACAGGGAACAAAATGGTTCTAATGATTTCTGCTAATGAGAGAAATGTGTCTGTCTAGGTGAGAGTCTGTGTTGCAGCCTGAACATTCTTTATGCATCTAAGAAATAATCAATAGAAAGCCAAGGGTCTCAGCCTTTAAATTCAGAGATATTGGCTTAACCACACTTGTTGACGGTGGCATGAAGGCACGCTTCAAGAAGCATTTGTACGCACGGCCGCCAATCTTGGAATTGCCTTTCTTTTCCATAAAACCCACTCTGTGATTTTCACAATGTGCATGCAAGGATTGTAACATATGCACATGCATGTTCAGGAGGCATACACATGCTTGTATCATGAAACACATTGCAGGTCCTGGGAGCTACGACAACACAGCTCCCGCATGCGAGCAAAAAGTTGCATTCTCAACAGCCTAAGTGCCTGGGGGCTCCTCACAGTCCACTCAGGTTGTACCTTGGGCACAGACTTAGTAGTATCCCCAACCGATATGGGAAACCTCTGAAAATAGTGGGGATGTGCTTCTCTCCCCATGGAGGACCCAACTCCACATGAGCTTTCTGGTTGTGATGCACTGACATCTCTGGGACTATTTTGATAGCTAGTGCCAAATAATTAGGGCAGCTTCTGCAGTATGAAAATTGATTTATATGAGCAGCTTCTTCTTTGAAGAAAATTGCTAGCCCACTGGGCCAAACTTGACAAGATTTCAGCCAGGAACTCCTGGTGCTGTGTTCCAGCTACAATGGATAAACATATGGGGATTGTGATCCTCTGGAATTCATAGATATTCTTTGAAGACTTGATAGTGCCTTCCTGTAGACTCTGGGATTACTGCTCCTTCCCTCATAAAAGCAGCAGGCTGAAGGAGTCTGAACTACACTCCCAACTAGATTTTGTGTTGTCATGACCTGGGGTCTTCATGGCAGCAGCAGGCCACAATTCTCAGGGAAGAACATTTTTATTGGCTGCAATACTCAGCACCGAGGCCAGCGGCCACATGCAGGGTGCCTGTGTTTCCAGAAGGAGCTAATAATACTCACTTCTGGGTCACAGACAAACAGGACAGTCAACAGAATCCCAAGGAGATACCCTTGCTCTAGGGTCCTGTGGGAGACTGGGGTTGCAATATGGCTCTTGAAGCTTGATATTTTGATTAATTTGGGCTTTTTATTAGGCATTTATGTCATACAAAGATAATAGGAGTCCCAACATATATACAATGTAGGGCTTGAATCCCAGGAGGGAAGAGTGTTAGTGATGTTTTCCTTGCCTTGTCAGGTGCAGAATTGAACACTCTTTTTTTTCCTTTTTCCTTACAGGTCTTGTGGTGCAGGATAGCCACCAGAGCCCTCCGGGGAAAAGAAAAATGGATAGTGCGATGAGTATGATATTCTCTTCTCATTCTATACTTAATACTATTACCGGATCACCTGAAATGGGACTTCTGTATTTTCTTTTTGTAGGAATAACCAGAGAGCAGAAAAGGAGTGGCCAAGTTTATGCATTGAGATTATGGTAATTACACAGGTAGGGGAGAAGAAAAAGAAAAAAAATGAAATACAAATTGTTTAAACACCACCACAGGAATCCAACATCCTTTGGTCACCACAACTCCTGTGCTGATAATGGATAGGGATATTCTCAGGGGTGATCCTGTCTAAATTGAGGCATGTATCTAAAGTCTGCAGAAGTCTAAAGTCTAAAGACTGCTTCAGACATTCCCCTTTTTCTTGTAGAGGCTCCCTCACCCTGCCACTCAGACTCACCTCACTAGCCACAGCCTTCCTAGGCTGTGGAGGGATGCAATAGTGTCTTTGGCGGCAACTCCCCATCCACATCAAACCACACATCAGTTTCCTCCTCTTGTTCTCCAAGGCCAGTGTGCCACTTTTCTTTTTCCCCTCCTTGCCTCACACTGTTAGTGTCGACCTTCTGATGTTCTACCTCCGGCACCATGTGGTAAGATTTAGTCCTTCGCTCTCCTTCCTCCCGTCCCCCACTTGCGATGTCGATGTCCCTCTCCTCTTCCCCGTTGGACTCTGTCTCAGTTCTGGCTTCCCCCATCCATGTCCAATCGGCACGACTTTCATGCTGGTTGACCCTGTCCCTTTTCCCCAGCCAAGAGAAGTCTGTTTTGTGTTGGTTTTGGTGAGTTCCCCCACCACAGTTCTGTTCTGCTTTCTTCCCCTAATGGGGATGAGGAGAATGGATGTCATGCAAGGACATGGGTTGGAAGGGGGTTTCTTTATAGGTCCCCAGAAAGTTCACGCTCTACTGGTCCTCAGAGGTTATGTTATGTTATGTTATGTTTATGTTATAGATATTTATAGAGCGCATAGCTACCCTGAGGCCTCCCAGTGCTTAATTTAAAATCTCCAATGACTAAACATAGGGAACAGATTTTAATACAGCCATGTCTTTAATAGCCACCAAAATGATAGCTCGTGACTGGTTTGCCGAAGAGAAAGAGGCAAGGAATTCCAAAGCATAGCACCGAGATAAGCCATTGATTTTCCACCCCATTTAACTTTTTTAATTGGAGGAATCACTGCCAGTACTGCTGATGATGATGATCTAAGTTGTCTGGTTGGCTTATGCAAGGTAGCCAAGGTATGCAAAAACGGAGGACCCTTAGCATAAAGATCTCTCTGAATACAGCAGAGTGCCTTGAACTTTAATCGTTGTTCAAAGGGGAGCCCTGTACAGATGAAAGGGCAGGTTTAGCCAATTGATGTCTGGGCACATTGTACAAAAGGTGAGCAGCCGTATTCTGGACCACCTGCAGTTTATTTTTAACATAATTTGGGGAGCCTAAGAACAGGGTGTTCCCATAGTCCAGAGGTGAGATTATTAATGCTTGTACAATAAGTCTCTTTGCTATAAATGGGAGAACTTTAAAAACGTTTCTGAGAAGTCTAAATATCCTAAAGCAGGTGGGAGATATTTTCTTTGCCTGATGGTACATGATGAGCCATGGATCAAGCCATACACCCAGACTCTTGATATAGCTCTTGGGCGATGGAAGATCTCCTAACAAGTGCAATATGGATGTCACTTGAAGTGGATGTGAATGATGGCCCATGATCATGACCTCATTCTTGTCTCCATTTAGCTTGAGTTTACACTCCACCATCCAGCTGGAGAATGCCCATAGGCATGGGGCCAGCGGAGAGTCAAAGGAATTGTGCAAAGAGGAAAAGACACTACCAAATGAGTATCATCCGCATAGGATATCAGCGAGAGCCCAAATGGCACCACTATCCTTGCCAGTGGTAGCATATAAATATTGAACAATTTGGGGCTTTAGGATAAGCCCTGAGGCAGTCCCCACTTGCTCTTAAAGCTACTTGAATAGAAAGATCGATCGAGTACCTGGAAGGATCTTGCATCTAGGAACTCTTTAAACCACTTTAGGGCATGTCCTGTAAATCCGATTTCCCTCATTCTATAAAGTAGAGTAGTATGCTCCACAGTGTCAAAGGCCGCACTGTGGTCAAGGAGCACGACTGCAGAGACCATTCTCTGGTCCAATCGCTTCCTGACCTCTTCCGTCATTGCGATCAGGGCAGACTCTGTACTGTTAAAAGTCCTAAAACCCATCTGGGATGGGTAGAGAATCTGATTGTCTTCCAAAAATGTGGATAAGTGAGGATTAACATGTTTTCCCAGAATCTTAACCAAAATTGGCAGCATTGAAATAGGTCTATAATTATTCAATACTGATGGGTCCAAGTTGGATTTCTTGAGCAGCGGCTTTATCATTTCATGCTTCCACTGTGATGGAAGAAGGCCTCCAGCCAGTGACAAGTTCAGTAGATCTGTCAGGGTAGGGGCTATTATTGATGCTCCTTGAGCTAAGATTGATGTAGGCGCGGGATCCAACGGGGAGCCAGATTTAAGCGTGCTCAAAGGTGTTAGGGTCATTTCTATAGAAAGGGAAGGGATCCTAGCTTGGTTGGCTATATCCATTGTGCATTGTCCTCTCCCCTCCCGGGCTGCTGTGTGACTGTGTGGAAAAAGCTGAATAATTATCTGAAATTGTTTTTGGGAAAAATGAGCCAAGCTCAATACTGTGTTTGAAGGAGACGTCTATGTCTTCGGTTTGGGCATAAGGGCATCTGATTTCTTTTAATATGCTGAAGATTTCTTTACGGGAATTTGCAGTCTGTTCTATCTTTGTCGCATAGTAATCGCTTTGCGCCACTTTAAAAACCGTCTGATGGTTGCCCTATATTCTTTTTTGAGTGAGATATCAGGATTTCCTCCATTTCCTTTCTAGGTGTCTACAATCTCTTTTTAATGATTGAAGATAGGGAGAGAACCATGGGGCCCTTTTTTCAGTTTACCATCTTACCTTGGTGTACAGGGAAGCATAACTTCAAGGCTGTTGGTAGTCCACTTATTAAAAGTTTCTAAGGAGTCTGCGATATTTCTGTTAAGGATTGGTTTACAATTTTCTAGATAGCAAATCCATTCTGTGGCATTCATCAGATGCCATTGTCTATATGGTTGAGATGTAGTTTGGGAGGGCTTGGCAGGTTTTTTTGTAGTAAGATTCAAGGAGATTAACATGTGATCTGACCAGGCTAATGGAGTGGGGGGTAGGGCCGTTAAGTTGACTGTACTACTAAAGACAAGATCTATGGTATGCCCTTTATTGTGAGTGGGGCCTGTAATCAATTGAGTAAGATATAATGCCCTCATGTCAGTCAAAAGGCTTCGAGCAGCAGCTTTGTGTGAGGTTCTGCATGAATATTAAAATCACCAAGCATAGTAAAATTGGGTCTGGTGCAGATTAACTCGGCAACTTTCTCACGGAGGGCTTCTAAGAAGGATTGTATTGGACCAGGAGGGCAATATTTTAAATCCCCAGCAAAAGTGTAGTGAGGGTTTAAGAGAATAGAGAAAAGTAAACTCTCACAGTAGGGGAGGTGAATAGGGCTGGACGAGATCCTGAGTGTGTCCCTAAAAACAATGGCAATTCCACCCCCTTTCCCTGAGAGTCTATCTAACCTTGTTATCAGAGGTAGCACCTCTATCACTGGAGCAAGAGTGCACAAAGTCCAAGTGATTCTTAATGCACAGAATATATTGTAGATGGTCATTTCAGTTTCATACATAAAACATAAAAGGACATTTATCTTTTATAATTTACATACAGTGACTCCTATTTTTTGTTTTTTCTTAACGTTTCAGCCCTGAACAAGCCACATGTATTGCTGTGTAATGCTTGTTGACTGAAGCTATGGTTTCCTTACTGTAATCTATCAACAGCAACTGGAATTCATTGATGTCAGTAGTAATTTTTGTAGAGTCTACAGATGCTCTAAGGAATGTCCTTTTATATTTTTAGTGTGAAACTAAATGGCCATCTATATATTGAGCACTAAGAACCAGTGTCTATTGATATATTTAGGTTTGCTTGACTTTTGATATGATATCTTGAGAATGTCATATGAATACAAATCAGCTGTCTTCTGATGTATATGTGTGGAAACCCTGGTAGCTGGTAGTAACTTGAGATCCAGGAAATGTTTCATGAATGCAAATGAATTGTCTTTAGATGTATTTTTTAGGAAACCTTTTAAGTTGGCAATAAATACGATGATTATTCCAAGAGTATGTTTTATGAACTGCCTACTAAATTTTTAATTGTTCATATATATCGACTGGGTAGGGCACCAGTCTAGTAGGTGAGTCAGCACAGAGCTCTAACTATCTTTGTCCAAAATGTAGTAGTACACAAAGTTCAAGTGGACATGTCCCGAGTGTGGCATCTTTCATGCTCCAGGCGGGGGTTCATAAGTTGTGCTGGTCCGGGGTAAACTATTGCTCCTCTTCTTTTAAACCTTTCTTCCCTGTACAGAGGTTTAAAACTGGAGCTGGAGAGTTCCAGAAAATAGAAGTTGCCTACACCCACATCACCTGTCCCTAGGCACTTCATCTGTAACTAGAACTTCAAGAAATCTGCTCTGGGGCTTTCCAATAGCTTGAACCTCATCCTGAGAAGAGAGATGGGCAATACCTCCCAAATTACAGCACATCTCCTCTCCATGTCAAGCTCCAAATACTCAAGTCTTTCTATCAAGATTTCAAAGAAGCCCCCTGTGGTGGCTAGTGCCAAACGTCTGCTTGTTCTCTCTTTGTTCCATGATACACTGAGGAAAATCCTGCTATTACCTAAAGGGGAAGGAATGCTAATCAGACTTTGGAAATTCCATCCCCTTCCCTTCCTCTGTCAGGTAAAATCTAATCCTTCCATAGTAGGCCCACTGTTTCAGGGGGACTTTGATCTGCCAAATGGGCAGCAAAGTAATGAACTATCCCAGTCGGCCAGCCTATAGCATGAATCAGTTAAGTCAAGGGAATGTGTCCAATTTTATCAGTACATTAACAAACTCTTAGAGAGTTAAACAGACCCTTAATATGAGTGTGTGACTCAGGAACTAATAGGAAAGGACAAGTTTGTGACCGTTGTACCTTACCTCAAGCAAAATGTACATTTTAGGCATACTTTAGCCAAAGATCAAACTACTTTAAAAATTTCAGATTTACACTTCAGCAAAAAAGAAAGTGCACTTTTCCTTCTGGATTTCTAATTAAGTTTAAGGTCTTAGCACGCCACAACCAATTTAATCTGGGCTTAACCTGTGATAGTGCTACCTGTGTTGCAGATGCCAGGTTGAATCAGTTAAAAGGCTTCCTCTCTCACCTCACACATTTGTGCATATATATGAATGATGAACATGCTCATGTTTATCCTATACAGGGCTTCTTATTTCAGCTGCACAGCAGTGGGTCTTATTTTAAAAGGTAAGCAGCAATCAAATCTATTTTGCGATAGAGTTTATAGTGGGTAAGATTCCATTAGGGATCAAGGCCACAAAAGAGATGCACACCTGAAAAATAAAAAAGCAAAACAAGCAGGGGTGCTTCATTACAAACCATGTATCCAGCTAGAATAGGGAAGAATCTAGCCAATGTGTTTTATGCAAACAAGCTGTTACAACTGGGATCAGGTTCTAACCCTTCATGAAACTCATCAGTTGTTTATGCCCAGAGATAACTTACCCTCACGTCCTTACACCTTGGACCACCAAACACGCCTAACCAAAAGTACACTTTCTTTCCTAGAAGTATAGACTCACGGAGAACCTGCCTTGGTCTGTGTCAAATGCATCCAGGATACTATGTACCTGTATGGCCACAATGGGTCTATGGTCTTCCTTGCCACTGGTCATGAAACTCTTCAAATGCATCCAGGATACTGTGTACCAGTATGGCCACAATGGGTCTATGGTCTTCCTTGCCACTGATCATGCAACTCTTCACTAAGGAGGCCTCTCTTTGGCTCTGTAAGGATTCAGTGAGTCTGTAGTGATGCTTTTCAAGTTGACAAGTATCAACCCTGTCACAAGAGTCACTGTCTTTTCTCTCCCTGGAGAATGAACAGGACATCGTAAAAATTTAGAGTAAGTAGATTTTGCAAATTGGGGTTTATTTTGTATTGATATTATATAACTTGGGGTTTATTTTGTATTGGTTTATGCTAGATTTTATTCATGAATTTTGGTGAGACCTCTTTTTCGGACATTTTGCCATTATCAATTTGTGGAAATTAATATGTTTGTTTGATCTGAACTTACAATCTCTATTTTCTTTTTTACATTAAGCATTACCAAAGTGATAAAGTGTTCAATTGAATTTAAATTGACAGATTGAGAACAACAAACCTAACCCTTGACTCACAGTGTTTGGGCTTGATTTTTGCAATATATTTCCATTTGTACATCGTTTCCTAAAATGTTATATATTTTATACCATGGAAAGAAAGTCAGCAGTAATCGTTAACTGGCAACTGTTTTTTCATGCTACACTGAAATGCGTGTTAGTGAATACAGTTCAGTTCTTTAACCCCTTAGCTGCTGGGCCGTTTCCCCCCCCAGTGCTGAGCCCTTTTTTGGCTATTTGGGGTAGTTCGCGCTTAGGCCTTCATAACTTTTTGTCCACAGAAGCTATCCACGCCAAATCTGCGTCCTTTTTTTCCAACATCCTAGGGATTCTAATGGTACCCAGAGTTTGTGGTTTCCCCTGGAGGAGACCAAGAACTTAGCCAGAATACAGTGAAAATTTCATTTTTTCCAAACAAATGGGAAAAAAGGGCTGCCGAAAAAGGCTTGTGGTTTTTTCCCTGAAAATGGCATCAACAAAGGGTTTCTGGTGCTAAAATTACCATCTTCCCACCTTTCAGGAACGGGCAGACTTGAATCAGAAAACCACATTTTTCAACACCAATTTGGCATTTTACTGGGACATACCCCATTTTTACTATTTTGGTGCTTTCAGCCTCCTTCCAGTTAGTGACAGGAATGGGTGTAGAACCAATGCTGGATCCCGGAAAGCTAAACATTTCTGAAAAGTAGACAAAATTCTGAATTCAGCAAGGGGTAATTTGTGTAGATCCCACAAGGCTTTCCTACAGAAAATAACAGCTGAAATAAAAAAATATTGAAATTGAGCTGAAAACAACAGCCATTTTTCTTTATGTTTTACTCTGTAACTTTTTCCTGCAATGTCAGATTTTTGAAAGCAATATACCATTATGTCTGCTGGACTCTTATGGTTGCGGGGATATATAGGGCTTGTAGGTTCATCAAGAACCCTAGGTACCCAGAGCCAATAAATGAGCTGCATCCTGCAGTTGGTTTTCATTCTATACTGGGTATACAGCAATTCATTTGCTGAAATATGAAGAGTGAAAAATAGGTATCAAGAAAACCTTTGCGTTTCCAAAATGGGGTCAAGATAAGGCTTTGAGGAGCAGTGGTTATTTGCACATCCCTGAATTCCAGGGTGCCCATACTAGCATGTGAATTGCAGGGCATTTCTCAAATTTATGTCTTTTTTACACACAAAAATGTAGAGAAAGATAAGGGGCAATAACAATTGTTTTGCTATTCTATGTTCCCCCAAGTCTCCCGATAAAAATTATACCTCACTTGTGTGGGTAGGCCTAGCGCCCGTGACAGGAAATGCCCCAAAACACAACATGGACACATCCCATTTTTTGACAGAAAACAGACCTGTTTTTTGCAAAGTGCCTACCTGTAGATTTTGGCCTCTAGCTCAGCCGGCACCTAGGGAAACCTACCAAACCTGTGCATTTCTGAAAACTAGAGACCTAGGGGAATCCAAGATGGGGTGACTTGTGGGGCTCTGACCAGGTTCTGTTACCCAGAATCCTTTGCAAACCTCAAAATGTGGCTAAAAAAACACGTTTTCCTCACATTTCGGTGACAGAACGTTCTGGAATCTGAGAGGAGCCACAAATTCCCTTCCACCCAGCGTTCCCCCAAGTCTCCCGATAAAAATGATACCTCACTTGTGTGGGTAGGCCTAGCGCCCGCGGCAGGAAATGCCACAAAACACAACATGGACACATCCCATTTTTTGACAGAAAACAGAGCTGTTTTTTGCAAAGTGCCTACCTGTAGATTTTGGCCTCTAGCTCAGCCGGCACCTAGGGAAACCTACCAAACCTGTGCATTTCTGAAAACTAGAGACCTAGGGGAATCCAAGATGGGGTGACTTGTGGGGCTCTGACCAGGTTCTGTTACCCAGAATCCTTCGCAAACCTCAAAATGTGGCTAAAAAAATACGTTTTCCTCACATTTCGGTGACAGAACGTTCTGGAATCTGAGAGGAGCCACAAATTTCCTTCCACCCAGCGTTCCCCCAAGTCTCCCGATACAAATGATACCTCACTTGTGTGGGTAGGCCTAGCGCCCGCGACAGGAATAGATCACACAACGGTCAATGTTGGTCCTTACATGAGGCAGCTGTTGACCCTGGGGTGATCCATTCCTGATGCAGGCACTAGGTGTAGGCACTCAAGTGGGGTAGTGTTTTTATCAGGACAGGTGAGGGATCACTGGGTGGTAGGAATTTTGTGGATCCCAGCATATTCCTGTAGTTTGTGTGACAGAAATGCGAGAAAAATAGAGTTTTTATTCAACATTTCAGCTCTGCAAGGTATTCTGGGTACGAAAACTTTGGAGAATCCACACAAGTCACACCTCTGTGGACTCCCCTGAATGTCTAGTTTCCAGAAATGTTTGGGTTTAGTGTGTTTCTCTATATGGCCGCCGAACCCAGGACCAAAAACACAGGTGCCTGCCTTACAAAACCAGTTTGTTTTGCAATAGATAATTTTGATGTCTCCACAATACGATTTGGGCGGTGGAATTTGGGGCTGAACTAAACTGGGGAGCTCCCAAGAGAGCACTCTCTCTCTCTCTGCTTGCCGCCGCATTCACCTGCTCTCTAGGTTGGGCTAACCCACTATTACCCAGTTGCACAGACTGCTTGCGAAGGGACAGCAGGACTGTCCTCATCACCTCCCTCATAATGTACTGGAAGAGGAGTTATCGAATGGGATTCCTCCGACTGAAAAATCACTCCCAGAGTCTGCGCCATTGTCCTATCCCTCAGATGTTGTCTCAGTATCTGATGTCTCAGTCTCTGATCCTATGTCAGAGCTGTCCTCTATAACCCGAGTGACGGCAGCAGTCATCCATCAAGATGCCATCTCTGCCATTGGCTAAACTGTTGCTCTAAAACACTAGCCTATGTAGACAGTCACAAAATCGATGGTGTGTGTGAGATACGTGCAACAGTAGAGGCCACCTTACCTGCGCTTCTTCCCTCAATCAGCACGTTCTTTCAAGACATTCAAAAAACACCTTGTCACATACCATTCGTCACAGTTTTTAGTACCTCCTGCGCCTAGTCCAACAATCATTATTGGTGCTCCCACTCTCTCCTCCTCGGATTCCCTCATTACCACCCAGCAAAAGTGCCCTTCATCTCTCCATAGTCGCCCTCCTCCCCGCACATACATTTCATTTGTATTATAGCGAATGTAATGGCTGACTTTACTAATGTACTCAGCTATTTACATAAAATACAGATTTGCTCTTTGCAGTAGGCATATAAACCTTTTGCGCTTCTTTATGGCACTAAACCTGCCACTAGACAAGTCTGACCCTTTTGTAGCAGAAACATAATCACAATACTTGACTTTTTTATTGCTGCCTAAAAGCTACAGTTGAAAAGCGTCAGTTGAAGTATGTGCATTGCTTTGAAGACGCAAGCTGCAACTGCAAGACAACTGGTGGCAAATCTCTCTCTCTCTCTCTC
This sequence comes from Pleurodeles waltl, assembly GCF_031143425.1. NCBI lineage: Eukaryota > Metazoa > Chordata > Amphibia > Caudata > Salamandridae > Pleurodeles > Pleurodeles waltl. The sequence goes on along the minus strand of NC_090439.1, from coordinate 621,994,652 downwards.
TCTCTCTATATATATATATATATATATATATATATATATATATGTGTGTGTGTGTATATATATATATATATATATATATATATATCACTTTTATATGTGGGTCTGGTTTTCCTGGGGGCCGATCGCAGCCCCCAGGGAAACCACACACATATTGACAAAAGTGATATATATATATATATATATATATATATATATATATATATATATATATCTATAGATATATCTATCTACATAGATATATCTATATATATATATATATATATTTTTAGATATATATATATATATATATATATATATATATATATATATATATCTATATATATATCTATAGATCTATCTATAGATTTATCCATGTACATAGATATATCTACATAGATATATCTATATATATAGATATATCTATAGATATATATATATATATATATATAGATCTATTTTTTTTAGTTGTTGTATGGCTTCCTTGGGGACCAAAATGGCCCCCAGGGAAACCCTACAACAACAACAAAAAATATTGCCCCCACGGGCGACCCCCTGTCCATTTTTTTTTTTTTTTTTAAATAATAATTTAGCCCGGGGGGGGCGCGATCGCGCCCCCCCAGGGGGCACCTACCTTTTAAAAAATATATATATATGCCCCCGTGGGGGGGGTGGCCCGTTTTCCCAGGGGGCCGACCCCCCCAAGTGAACTCCCTGGTGTCTAGTGGTGATTCCTGGCCCCCAATCGCAGCTGTGCTGCGATCGGGGGCCAGGAAACACTTTCAGAAGGCCTCGTAAGAAAGGGGAGACTCTCCCCTTTCTTACGAGGCCTTCCTGAAACTGTTTCCTGGCCCCCAATCGAAGCTGTGCTGCGATCGGGGGCCAGGAAACACTTTCAGGAAGGCCTCGTAAGAAAGGGGAGACTCTCCCCTTTCTTACGAGGCCTTCCCGAACGTGGGGAAGGCCGTTTGTGTCCGTTTTCCCCATCAGAGCAGGAAGCCGCCGCAAGGCCGCTTCCTGCTCCGATGGGGAAATCCACATAGTAACGTCAGTGCGCCTCGCGGCGCGCTGATGTCACAAAGGGGAAGAGCTTCCGTGTCTCCCAGGGATTAAAAAAAAAAAAAAGAGGATTTATTAACCCCCTCCCTGGTGTCAGCCACTGGTCGTGACCCGCACCAGGGAGGTAGTGTGGGCGTCGGCCAGTGGCCGACGCCCGCATTTAAGAGGTTCAATAGAATATAGTGACATTTGCATCCATAAATGTTTTAGAACAATGCCACGTTTGTGTTCTATATGTCTCCTAAAAGAGCAGTCAATTTTCCTGAGGCTTCTGAATATAGAGATACTTAGGGCCAGATGTATCAAAGGATTTTGCATGTGCAAACGGTGCAAATCGGTAAATTCCACCGTTTGCGAATGCAAAATCGCCTTTCACTGTGTATGAAAGGCATTCACAGTACATTTTTAAGGAATCGCTAAAGGTTCTTTGCAGAGATTTTTCACACGAACTAGGTACTTTATGCTTGAAACAGACTTTGTTTGCTTTTAAAAGACTAAAGACACTTTATATCACTTTTCAGTGATATCTCAACATTTAATCATTGCATCTTTGATAGTTTTGACCTGCATTTATCCAGATAAATATTATGGGGGTCATTACAACATTGGCGGTAAAAGGCGCTTACCGCTGTGCAGAAGACCGCCAATACACCGCTGCGGAATTCCGCCACAGCTATTATGACACACATCTCGGAATCCACCGAAATTCAGTCACCCACACAAGTCCGCCACACCAAAGGTCAGTGTTAAACTGTCGAAAACAAAACCTCCACCTCCACGCCAACAGAAACACGCCCATGCTATTACGACCCACGAATCCACGTGGCGGTCTTTCAACCGCGGTATTCCATTGGCGGTACACACCGCCGCGCTCAAAATACACACACATCTCCAAAACACTGCCACATTGGACAATTTCAAATACACACACCTGATACACATACACACACCACCCCCACACACCCAATTCAATATAAAACACACACCCACATCACCCACAAACCCCTACGACCAAAAATTAGAGACGAAGGCCAGAGAGACAGCACTGATTAGACAATCCCACCACACAGAGGCACACAACACCATCACCCACACACCATCCACGCACAAAACACCACACACCACTACACATCACTACACTAATCACCACATACACCACCTCACACATCACACACACCACCCCATGGCACGCCAAAGACACCCCCGCTTTTCCGAGGAGGAGCTCAGGGTCATGGTGGAGGAAATCGTCCGGGTAGAGCCACAGCTATTTGGCTCACAGGTGCAGCACACATCCATAGCCAGGAAGATGGAGCTATGGCGCAGAATAGTGGACAGGGTCAACGCAGTGGGATAGCACCCAAGAAATCGGGAGGACATCAGGAAGAGGTGGAACGACCTACGGGGGAAGGTGCGTACAGCGGTCTCCAGGCACAACATCGCGGTACAGCGGACTGGCGGCGGACCCCCACCTCCTCCCCCACAACTAACAACATGGGAGGAGGAAGTCTTGACCATCATGCATCCAGAGGGCCTCGGAGGAGTCGGTGGAGGAATGGACACTGGTAAGACAAATCTTAACTATCATATCCCGCACCCTACCTGCATGCTATCACACACCCCCACCCTCACACCCTCCCCTATCACCCCAAATCCTCAATAATGTACTAATAACACAAACCACTCATCCCAACACCAAGCCCTGCACGACACAACTAAGCATGGTCACCCCTCACCAAAGCATGCTCACTGCACATACCCAGAACAACCCCCTAACCATCATCACACAAGCCCCCACACAGGAATGCTAGCACTGGGGTACACAAACACCCACCTATTGCACACCATCACACACACACATGCAATAATCATGCTCTTATGCCCCTGCAGGATCACGAAGGACCGTCACCCACCGGAGGGTCCAGACATCTCCACTCCACCCACAGAAGAGGCCCACAGTGACGATAGCAGCTCTGCCCTACTGGAACCTAATGACCAGCCCGGACCATCGTGGGCCTCGGGACAGTCGGTTCCCCTCACACAGGCACAGCCCAACACTGACCTTCCATCCTCTGGTAACACCAGCACAGCACTCACCCAGCGGGCCCAAACCTCCGTACCTAGGACAGGTCAATCAGCTGTGTGTCCACCACTACAGGGAACCCAGGCTAACCCACCACCCCAACAACAACAGGGACCTGGGGACAGTGGTAGTGGGCACACGGTCAAGGGGACGGAGGCACTGGAACACAGGGGAACTGGGAGGGCTGCTGTGCGACAGGGGGCAGACAGGCCAAGGGAACCCACTCTCCACGAGGCCCTCTCCTCCATCATGGTGTAGTGTGGTTGGTTTTACGTATCCTTTGCGCGTTAGCTTCAGGCTTTAGGCCTTTGTGCACTTTGCCCTGGATGTATTTTATTCATTTGCTGGCAGCTTAGAGCCTCTGTGCACTTTGCCCTAAATGCTTTTTATTAGGCTTCCTACTGTTATTTTTCAAATAGCCATGTTAGTTATAAAATCACTTCCTTGTCCCAATACACTGAAGAGGGAGATTCCGACCAAGGAACCACAACTAGACGCTGACTGCCTCGTTGCAGATGCTGAACCAGATCACAGGCCTTTGCTCAGGTATGAGGGCTGATGTCTCCCCAGTGATTCGGAAAGGCAAGCTAGAAGCTTAACATGCTGTGCTCTAAATAGAACAAGCAGGGGGAGAGTAGAAACTGTTAGGCACTATGATAGCTTTGTTCTTATGTTTTACTCTCCTGGTGACTATTTCAATCCTACTGTGTGGTATTGTTCTGGTTATTGCGGCTCACGCCTTATTATCTAAAATACAGTCGTTTTATTAAAACATTATATAAAACTGATACTGTCTTTGTCATTTGTATATGAGATCATATTGTAAATGAGAGAGTTGGTTTGGATCTGAGTGACCACGACTTCCCTGAGAAGTTCCAAAGATGTCATGCGCTCGGCTGCCCAATCATTTCTTCCCCGTGGAAGAAATGAGGCACTGCTAGTTAGCCGGAGCAAAAACCGGATTTAGGGTGACAGAGTTCCTTACACGTGGGTCAGACTCAGTCCCCCACACCGTTATCGATCCTGCTGCCTAGAAATCCAGTAGTCTCATTTAGGATAATGGGAGCTCACGCGACATGGCGCCGCCAACGTTTGGTCTGGCTCTAATATTTAGGTCCGACTGACTCTCTCGGTCTCATATATATTTTGACTCCTCGGTTCCATAAGCGGAGACGTCCGTGGGGCTGAGGGTTTCCGCCACCACGGGATAGGTAAATCCGATTGCTTAGTGGTTGGTTGTTCAAGCTTGAACTTTAACAGGAAAAACCCGATATTGGTGTGCCTTCTCTGATCTAGTGCTATTTTTTACAAATGGTGAATCCTAATGTAGTGAATATAGCAATCAATATGTGTCACCCGCTCACAGGACATCTGATAGCACATGGACTGACGGTCCAGGGGGGTCCGGTCACTTTTGTGGTGGACGCCCATGCAGCCTATAGAACAGAACTTTTTTATTCTTGGGTCGTATTTCCGGGGTACAAATACTTTTCACGAATACACTGTTGCGAATGTCCCTGGACAGTACAGGGCTTACGCATACTTAGAGATACCTTTATCTTATCAAGAACACCATAATTGGCTTGATGGCGCCCTCCCACACACAGTAGCACAAGTGAGGTTAGGTCCACTGAGTAATGATGGTTCGACCTGGCCTTTATTGGCTACTTACACACCATATCCTGCGGTTGCAAATTTGGCAGTGGCTGACGGGCGTCGTTTATATATAGACTTAGCAACTACATACAGAAGACTGGTTCAGTTTGTAATGCAAGCATTAAATACTAATGCAGCGCGTGCTGCTCCGGCGCACCCACAAGCAGTGGTTCCGGGTATCAATCCGGCCACTGTACACTCAGTTATGGGTAAGGTACCGGCTAAACGTGAGGAGACTCCATTTTGGCTGGCACAAAAAATTAATACGCTGGAAGCAGTATTTCCCCATACGGGACCTCAGGATAAACATAGAATATTGATGATGTGTTTGCCGTATGGCATGGTTCCTCCGGTGGACCTTTGTAATACCTGGGGCACGGTGTTTGCCGCGCTCTACACTACGGCACACGGTACACCAACATTAGCTAATTTACTGGAAGTGCTTAAACAAATTCAGGATGAATATGGGGCTGCCCCTGCCTTAGATTTGGGCATGCAGTTAATGGGTGTGAGAAAACAGGGCTGATTGCAGAGGCCCCATAACTTTTTGCCCCCATTTTCCACTTTTTGCTGGTGTTTTCCTGACTTTAAAGGTGCCCTGGGTACTGCTAACCAGTCCCAGGGCCTGTGCTCTGTGTAAAATGGATATGCAAATTAGGCTAATTATAATTGGCTAAGTTAACCTACCTATAAGTCCCTAGTATATGGTAGGGCATGTAGGTTTAGGGACCACAGCATAGGTGGTGCACTCCTAGGTGCATTGCTGAGGTGCCCAGTGTCATTTTAAAAGCAAGCCTGCCTTTCTGGCTGCTTTTAAATTAAAGTTATATGCAAATTCGACTTTGGAATTAAAGGTACTTCCAAAGTCTTAAACTACCTTATTTTTACATATAAGTCACCCCTAAGGTGTGCCCTATGTGCCCCTAGGGCTGGGTGCCATGTAACTATAAGCAGGGACTTTATAAAAATAGATTTATAAGCCCTGGTGAGGTAAAAACAGCCAAATTAGTTTTTCCCTCATTGAAGTAAATGGCCTTCATAGGCTAGAATGGGCAGACTTTATTTTAAATTTTAAAGTCTCCTTAAATGTTACATACCAAGAATGTGGTATCAAATTGATTGTTGTAATAAATCCCACAACTTCCAGTTGTTGGATTTAATATAACTTGTCCAGGTAAAAAGTTTAGACTTTACCTAAAAAGTTGCCAATTTCAGCTCTGCATTGTTTTTGCTGCTGTGCTCTGATTGGCCAGCCTGCAGCAGCTTCTGCCAGGCTGCCTTGATGAGGTGTGAAGTGGCCAGACTTCACACAAAGGAATGTGCTTGGGGGAGAGAATCTCCCCTCAGCAGATGGTGAGGCAGGAAGGGGGAGGGCTGCCAAACTGGTCTTCAAAGGCAGAGAAGGACATTTGCAGCACCCAGCAACACCCCCACATCCTGCAACCCCAGACAGCTAGGTGCCCCCTTGATTAGATTAGGAGAGGGCAGGAGAGGGGTGTGTTTATGATTTTTAGCCACACCAGTGGGTGGGCTCAGCCAGATGTAACCTCCAAAAATCAGATTCATCCATGTTGGATTTTTAGAGACTGTTGCCTTCTGGGATGGATTTTTGCCACACTTCCCAGGAAGTGGTCATCACAGGGGGACGACCCTGTCCCTGATTGGAGAACCAGGGCCCCCCTGCTTTTCACCCAGGAGCAAGGATAAAACTGGCAGACCTGCACCCACACCTCAGATCCCCTCCAGAATTCAACAAGAAAGGAACTAAAAAAGAAGAAGGACTGCCCTGCTGGACCCCTGGCCTGCACCTGGAACCTGCACTCAGAAGGACTGCACCAGCTGCACACTTGGGCTTCACCACAAGAAGGACTTTGACTGGCTTCAACTGGTTCAAGGAGGGACTCCCTGTTTGCTACAGGTGAAAAATTGCTATCCAGAGTCCCCCTGCACCAACTCCTGAAAAGTGACCAGCTGACCACTGTCCAGTGGCCAAAAAGGAGTTTGCGCCAGGTGCATTCTGGGAGTTGAAGTCCGCACCCCCCAAGGACCATCACAGAACTTCTGGACCCTTGGGGTGAGCTGTGGACCCCTAAAGAACCTTAAAAGAACATCTGGGTGAAGCCCCAGAAGTTTGGAGAAGATTTGACAAATTTTGTAAAAAAGCTCCAGAGAGGGACCGACCCGCCGCGGAAATTCTAGCCGGCTTGCCTCAACCGCGACCTGGCCTGACTTCGTGGTTCGTCCCGGTAAAGAAAAACATCCAAAAAAGAGACTAAGTCCGAACGTAAAAAGTTGACCGGGACCTCCCAGCCATCGTATCCGAGAAGGGCTCCACGGACTTCGGATCAAGATCCAGGTTTACCCCGGTCGAAGGATTTTCATCTCGAAAAAACGACTAAGTCCGAAGGTAGAAATCACCACCGAGGAAACCCACATCGCGTATCCGGACAAGGGCTCCAGGAGGTCGGATTCAACTGGCAGGTTCGTCCCGGTGAAGAAAAACTTCAAAATAAAGACTAAGTCAGAAGGTAACTTTTTGACCGAGGCCTCCCGCGACCTGTAGCCGAGCAGGGCTCCATCGCGGTCGGCCTGAAAGTTTGACTTTGCCCCGGTCGTGGTGCAACCAGATGACCCGATTGGCGCTTTTTGTTTCTAAGCGCTAGAAAAGTAATAATTCTTTAAAAATTCATATCTCCGGTTCCCTTTATCCGATTTTATTCGTTTTGGTGTCATTTTAAAGATAAAAATATAAACTATTTTTATAAATTGGTTTTGGATTTTTAAACTGTTTCCTGTGTTTTATTTGATTACTGTTTTGTGATATTTGAATGGTTTACACTTTGTCTCCTAAGTTAAGCCTTGACGCTAGTTGCCAAGCTACCAAGGGTTGAGCTGGGATTAATTTATTGAGACCTAACTGTACCTAGGTGGAGGTTAGTGGCTTGTTGCTAGGTGTAGGTACCTACCTGCCCTACCAATAACCCATTTTCCAACATTTTTGGAAGCAGCGACGGGATCCTGTACTTGTGTTCAATATCACGTTACAGTTTTGAGTAAAACAAATTTAAAAATCCTTTAAATTGTCCTAGTGCAAAAATTGTTTTTAATTTTTAAATTTGGATTAATTTCAATTATTGAATTTTTGTAATTTTTCTAAATTCTTGTTTCTTCTATCATTTTGAGTAATCTCAAGGGAGAGGCAGTAGCACTAGCAGTGCGAATGCGTCTTCGGGACGTTCCGCAGATTAATCAGGAGCGGGAACTTCCGAGAATAATAGCAGAAACATATTCCAGTATTGGTCGCGATAGCCTAGGGGCTAGACCACAAAAACCCCAATTACAGGGTAAAAATAATAAAGATAATGCTAAACAGCAGCAACCTGAGGGCACTAAAAAGCGCTGGGAAAAGAAACAGCAAACACCTAAGAAAGATGGGGGACAATCTCCGCAACCGGAGACCCCACAGAATAGGTATAATCTCAGGAATAGGGATAATTTGAAGACGCCTGATAGATATCAGTATACTGATACACGCCAATCTCGTTCCTTTCAGGACTCCTCAGAGAAGAGAAGTGAGAGAGGTGGGCGGTCAGAGCGGAGGACGGAGTACGTGAAACCGAGACAGGATTCACAACGCTCAACGGAGGTTTCTATTAAACAAGAAGAGAAACCGCTGCAACAAAAACAGCAATTTAAAAAGAAGAAAGTGGCAGCAGTCTCAGTTAGACATGCCGCTCAAGAAGAGAGTTCTCTTGACGAACAAGACATGGGCGTTGGCTCTGTTAGACAGCGCAGCAGAGGTCACAATAGTTCGCCGGAGTCTTCTAGAGCATCTGGAGGTGAAAGCAACTGATGACTTCATACAAGTCGAAACGGCGGATATGCGGGTCTCTGATCCTGATAGGGTTTATCAAGTGACTCTACGATTAGAAGGGGACATTGACCGCATTGTACACGCCATTTTTTGGGACCATGTGGTAAAATTATATGATGTTCTGCTGGCCGAACAGGATTGGCCACCTGACTTTGTTCGCGACTGTCCGGTTGGGGAGGAGGTTATTACACCTTCCTTCTCACCACTTGTTCCGAGAGAACTAGCGGAGTCCTATAGTAAAACATGGGCTCTAGCACAGGCTCCCGCCCTATATAGAAATAACATGGGGTGGGATAGACAATCACCTTATCATGTAATTCCAATAAAGGGCGAACCTCAGCCACAGCCGCAGTATCCTATCAAATTTGAGGCAAAGGCATCGGTTAGGAAAATTCTTACACAATTGGAGTACCAGGGTGTGATTGAGCCCTGTGTCTCGCCGATGAATAATCCCTTATTTCCGGTTGCTAAACCGGACCATTCATATAGGATAGTGGTGGATTACAGACATTTGAATAGTCATACACGCACATATGCAATACTGAATTCACATAGCGCAGCGCATATGAATAATATAGTACGTAAGAAATACAAAACAACGTTAGATATCTCGAATGGATTTTTCTGCCAAAAGATAGCGCCCGAAAGTCGGGACTATACCAGTTTCAGTGCGTTTGGCTCTCAAAAAAAGTTTTGTCGTTTGCCTCAGGGGTATAAGAATAGCCCAGGACTGTTTTCGGCTCGTGTGACTGAAATGCGGCACGAGTTGGACCCTGAAGCGTTATCATATGTTGATGACATATATCTGACAGACGATGAGATTCTGCAACATCTAAGGCGTGTATCGCGCATTGTGGTGGGGTTTGCTGATATTGGCTATAAGTTTAATTTTAAGAAATCAAAGATTGCCTTCCTCAGCGTCATTTTCCTGGGATATGAGCTGTCGAGTGAGGGCAAGAGCTTAGCGCCACATTTTTTTGAGAAATGTGCTTTATTGCAGCCTCCTAATACGGTTCGGAAGCTCCAGTCATTGTTGGGGTTTCTGAATTTTGGCAGAACTTACATTCCTGATTATGCTACGCGTATAAAACCCTTATACGAATTGATTCGCCCAAATTTTTCGAGTAGATTTTGGACGATTGAGCATACACACATACTACGAGAGTTACAGACTGATCTCTTAGCAGTTAAACACTTACACACACGGGACAATAAGACACATTTAGTCATCAGGGTGATACCTGGGGCTGTTGGGTTTACGTATGTCACCTTTAATGAGGGTGAGACAGTCCCGATTGCATACAAGTCCCACTTGCATTCTGCTGCAGAACAACGATTTGCACAGACTGAGGAAATACTCACTGCAGTACAGATGGCTGTGATTAAAGAAAGACCGCTTGCCCAGGGCCAACGCATCATTGTCGTTTCCCCGATTCCGGCCTTAGAGGCTGTTACTAAAGCGAGTGTTCCTAATTCGAAAGCATTACACCCGCGATGGATACAATGGGCTACGTCTTTGACAGCCACTGATGTAGATTACATATTTGACCCTAAACTGCAGACTCAAGAATTTCTTCAATATGAAATGGAGTACCCAGTTCCTGCTGGTACGTTGCCTATTCACCAATATCAGGTGGTCAAGTATACTGATGGCTCTGCGCAACCAGCGGTTGGGACGAAACACCAGTATTCTGCTGCATGTGCGGTGGTGAGCGGCACTATGGAGGGGGAAGTGTTCTGCCCCCGACATACGTATACTAAAACCTTGGGAGATTGCACGGCACAGCTGGCTGAGCTCAAAGCTCTATTGTTAGAGTTGGAGCACGCGGATCCGGCGATTTTGACCTTGCTGGTCTGTGACTCCTACTACTGTGTTCAGTCTTTCAATGAATATCTGCACTATTGGAAGTTGAATGGGTTCAGAGATTCTAAAGGCAACACCATTAAACATAAATTGTTGTGGGGTAAGGTTGCGGATCTGAAAGAAACGCTTCCTAAGGTCCATGTTGTGCATACACTTGGACACCAGCGCATTGGAATCCATGTTGCTGGGAATACTTTGGCTGATGAAGCCGCAAAGTCGGCAGTGGCTGTCGCCACTGTGGCCGCAGTGACTCGTTCGAGTTCAAAACCAGACACAGAGATTTCGGCTGCCATAAAGGCTACGGCTGATGGCACGCCATTTCCTAAAGAATTTCCTTCTAAATATGGTTACTGCTTGAGTAGTGCGCTGAATGCTGTTGTTAATATTCCAAGCATTGGTGTACGTGAACTACCAAATAAAATTGAGAGACCTCGATTAATTTCTGCAGGGGGTGGGTGGCGTCTGCACATGCTGGTGTGGCTGCCACGATTTCACTTTTACAGGCTCGTTACTGGTGGCCTGGTCTCTATAAAGAGACAAAGCAATATGTCCTTTGTTGTGACGTTTGTCAACAAATTAAAGCTTTGTCGGCTAGACGCCCGCAGCAGACAACCCTTCCGATTTCAAATAAACCTTTACAGTGTGTGTACTTGGATCATTGTGGTCCACTGACACCAGATAGTGCATACAAATATATATTGGTTGCTGTAGATTCGTGCTCCAGATTTGTGTGGGTATGGCCACAACGCTCGGCTGACGCTCGAACTGTTATTAAAAATTTGCGCATCTTTGTCGATACATTTGCAGTTGCGGCTTTTCATTCGGACCAGGGCCCTGCTTTTGCCTCTCAGGCTCTCAGGGACACCATGGCTTCGTTGGGGGTCCAACTCCAATTCTCGTCTCCATTTCATCCCAAGGGAAATTCTGTTGTGGAGCGTTTAAATCGTGATTTAAAGCAATCCTTAACGGCCAGAGTTATAGGTACGGGTCGTGGTTGGCTAGCCCACCTGTATGAAGTACAGAGAGCACTTAATAACTTGCCTAGAAGGTCACTGGGGGGTCGAACTTCATATGAGTGCCTGTTTGGAACACAAATGTATGTTCCTGATCTAGATGGTCCTGGTGTGGAGGCGGCAGATCCGCCCTTTGACATAAATGATCGTGTCACTGTTTTGCAGGATTTACAACAATTCCGTGAAGATAACTCTTCTGCAAGTGCTGCCTCCTCAGGAATTAAGGATGAGCCAGTAACACCTACTGGTTGGATACCCAGGATTGGGGATCTAGTGCGTGAAAAGGTCGCAGTAAAGAAAGAATTTGGTCCTTCTTATCGAGCACCTGTCCCTGTGTTAGGGGTAAGCGGCACGAGAACTGTGATTTTACCGCCGCTGCAAGTGGCCAAGGGAAATCGCTTTGTTTCCATTGATAATGTCAAGTTACAACATGTGGCCGATTCTGCACAGCAGACCAAGAGGGACACCCAGTAGTTCCGGAATCCCTCTCACTACTGGGGAAGAAGTCCCGCTGCAGGTGATTTACACCGACGCTGTTTCCTCTCCGAGCTTAGGGAGGGTGGATGATGATCTTGCGATTGTTCCACAGACGACGATTAATATGGAATCTTTTGATCAAGTTGCTGTACGTTCTACTGATGTTTCTGAACATGTGGTTTATAGCGTGCCTAGGCGAGAGCCTCCATCTGCTTCTTTGTTCACAGTTGCACCTTTTTCAAGAACTGCCTCTGGCTGCTTCAACGACGCTGATGATGCAGTGTCCAGCTCCTCGTCCTCGATGACTTCTGTCCGAGGTCCACGTAAGCTGCTGGGTTGGCTTAAACGCACATATTTTGTTTTTCCTTGGAACTATTTGTGGCTTTTTATGGCTGTAATGACTCTTTTATTATGGTTGAGATTTGTGGTTACCTTTTTTCTGGAAAGACATGGTCATTTTCTTCCTGATCGATCTGACATTGAGCACGTGGAGACTGTGTTAAAACCACATTTTTTGTCTCATATGGTTCGAAGAGACTTGTCCAATGTAAACATTTCTGCAATACCGATTCCGGATGGGATTGTGTGGGATAAAGTAATGTTTGATATATATGGTCCCACTGAATTGATTCAAATACCGTATGTCCTCAAGTTATCAATGAATGATATTGTTACACCAGGCATTGTTTCTGATGATTGGGATGTGAAGACAGTAGATGCTATGCTGACAGATTTGCAATATTATACTGTCTATGACGATGAAGATGCTTACCAGTTTAGAGATAATCATGGTGACATGTTTTGCTACAACTATTATGGACACCACTTTATTCATAAAGCTAGTAGCCCTAAGTCCATATTTAATTATGTGCAATGGGAACATTGCTCGACTCCCCCTCAAGGGAGTTCGAAAACGTATTATGCTAAATTTGCATATTTTTCTGGGCATAATCAACAAAATGCTAGGTCTTACTATTTTAAAGTTACTCCGTATTCTAATAAGCAAATGTTATTGACCGATACTAAATTACTGTATTCAAATTTGTTTGTATGTAAACTTTCGGTCGAGGGGTATGAGTACTGGTTTAAGACTGTTGACTTGAAAAGTGTTTGGGGTACGAAAAATTGGCAGATGCAAGGCAGGGACACATTATTTAGAGCATGTATTATCCCTGTGCAGATGATTTTCCTCAATGACACAGTACAACAGACTAGCTGTTTGGGCTTGGCGACAATTAGAGAGTTAAATTTGCCTAGTATACCTGTCCCTTCCAAATTAAACAACTGGCAGCACTATGTGAATGCTACTTTTAGTGAATTTACACATTGGGTCCAGAATGGGACGCTTAACACTTCATCGATACATCCGGGCGGGTGGTTATTATGGCCTATAGACACTAATAAGTGTCATCAACGTTTTGTCACCTCTTCAGGGGGGTTCAGGACTAGTAGGGCAGACCCTCGTTACATTTCACCAGAACATGCTGATATTATAACTACATACAGCGTGGGGAAGCTTTGTCAGCAATGGTTGAAGTCATCCACGCTGGATGCAGTTAAGTCACATCTCACGTTACTGTCTAATGATACTGATTTACAAGATTTTTTGTCAGGTCCCAAGGTACCACAGAAGAAAAGGTTCTTATACAAAGTTTATAATGAGATTTGGAAGCTTTCACAACAGGAGGCTGCAGCCCGGTTGAGGCAGATTGATCAGGAAAACCTGATGCAGACTTTGGGGGTTATTCTAACTTTGGAGGAGGTGTTAATCCGTCCCAAAAGTGACGGAAAAGTGACGGATTTACCACCAGCCGTATTACGAGTCCATTATATCCTATGGAACTCGTAATACGGCTGGTGGTATATCCGTCACTTTACCGTCACTTTTGGGACGGATGAACACTCCTCCAAAGTTAGAATAACCCCCTTTGTCTGTTGTTGATAATGGCATGCATACCCTTTCTGACCGTGTTTACACGATTGACAGCATTGTTTCCTCTGCTATTGACATTATTAAATCGGACATGTCTTCTTTATATCATGGGCAGAGTCAGATGCGGTCCATCATGCAGCTGGGTTGGACTCTTCAGACCTTGAAGGCAGGTCGCGTTCCATTGCAGCACATTCGTACCAGAGAGATCTTTGTCTCCTTTAATTTGACTCGTCAACAACAGCTGATGGCTAAAAAGGAAGCGACATATGTTATGTTGAATATTGAGAAATTGGAGAAACTGCCTTTCACGGTGGCTGAGATTCCGTCAGCTGAGTGGTTGATTCTTGGGGTTATTAATCTGCCTATCTCCACTCTGCAATTTACTTCTTCTTTGAAGCACATTCCGGTGGGTAGATATGAACTATTGGGAGACAGTTACATACACGAGGTGTGGGAGCTTCCCTTTCAATACAGATGTGTTAATGGTTTGAGGGAGGTTTTTCTTAGCGGTAGGATGTCCGGACCCTGGGGGTCCACCAGAGACTGGGCACCCACTGCCGGAAAAGATGGGAGGACATTCGCCGCTGGAGCAAGAAGACGGCAGAGGCTCAGCTGGGGATGGCCTCCCAACGTGGGAGGGGTGCCCGTCGCCCCATGACCCCCCTGATGTTCAGGATCCTGGCGGTGGCCTACCCTGAGTTGGATGGGCGCTTGAGGGCATCACAGCAGACACAAGGGGGTGAGTAGAACATCATTCTGCGGACTTATCGCGCAGTGGAGGGGTCTGGGTGGGGGAGGAGGCCTGTGGGTGTACCTAGGCCAGGCAGAAATAGGTAGACTAGGCCCCTCTGTAATGCAGGCTATGTGGCACCCTATCCCACCGCAGTAGAGTGCCATGTACAGGTATAGATGTCCCTGTGGCATCCATGTGTGCAGATGTCCACCATAGCCATGTAGGCTAGATCCCAGGAATTGCATCTGTAGAGGCCAGGAGCACGGCATAGTGCAGGGGGCTGCTGTGTCTGTATTGTCCGCCAACGGTCGCGGTATGCCATGCACTCAACCTGTCTTTCTTCTGTCTCCCCCCCCCCTTTTTGTGCTCTCCCTGTTCTTTTGTTCATCAGCATCATCAGGCGGAGGTACAGTGGTACCGGGGCACGAGGGAGCTGCATCCCACATGGCCATGGAGGGACACACTACGGACTCAGAATGCACCAGTGGGACGGAGGGCGAGGGGAGCTTCACGTCGGCCACCAAGCAGCGACACGGACTCGTCCGCCGATGGGAGCTCCCTTGTGGTGGCGGCACCATCTGTGCGCCCCACTTCTACAGGTACAGCCACCACCTCCCCTACCAGCACCGCCCTCCCAGCAGCCCCTCAGCGTTCGCCCGTGCCCGCTCACCCAGGAGGGTGGGCATCACCTTCGCCCCAGGCACCTCAGGCCCTGCCCCAGTCAACCCTGCTGCCCTCAGTGAGGAGGCCATTGACCTCCTCAGGTCACTCACTGTTGGGCAGTCTACCACTGTGAATGCCATCCAGGGTGTAGAAAGGGAGTTGCAACATGGTAATGCATTCCTGGAGGGCATTCATCCTTCAGCGAACCCTGCAATCTCTGGCCTCAGCACTGATGGCAGCCATTGTCCCTGTGTCTAGCCTCCCCCCTCCAACCTCCTCCACCCAGACCCAGTCCCCTGTACCCCAGCCTATCCCAAGCACACCATCAGACCAGCATGCACACACCTCAACACACAAAAGTAGCTCAGGCAAACATAGGCACCACACAACCCACAACCCACAGGCACACACACAAGCATCACCCACGTGCAGACACAGCAACAATGCCTCCAGTGTGTCCCCCTCCTCGTCATCTCCCTCCTCCCTCCCAGTGTCGTCTACACTCTCACCTGCATGCACTACATCTACAGGCACTAGGACTCGCAGCAGTACACCCTGCACCACACCCCGCTCACCTGCACTCACCACCTCCACTCCCATTTACACGTCCCCTGTGTCCTCTCCCAGTGTGTCTGTGACGCCCCCTCCCAAAGTACACAAACGCGGCCACCCACACACCCAACATCCATCCACCTCACGACAGCCTCCAGTACCTGCACCTGCACCCAAAACACCAAAAGTGACACCTCCTACAACCACCTCCTCTTCCTCCACTCCAGACCCCCTCCAACTACCCACCCCAGTGTTCGTCAGAAACTGTCCCTGTGTAAAGTTGACCTTTTTGCCCCCCCTCCAATTCATCAGTCGCGTAGTAGCGCCTCAGCCAAAAAGCCTCCAAAACCAGTGGTGCTTGTTCAAGGTGTATGGAGTGCACCGGCCACCAGGGCAGGCAGTGTGACCCGGAGCCAAGGCACTGGCAGCCCACCCCCTGTAAAGGCTCTGAAATTGGAAAGTGGGCGACTGGACCCTGTGAAGACTCCTGGAGGCAAAACAACTCTCAGGGGTTCCAGGGGGATTGCAGAGTCAGCTGTGACTCCTCCAAAGGTGGGGAAGGGCCAGAGGAAGTCTGCACAGCCTAGTGTGAGCAGCACGGCGGAGAAGGGCGGCATCCTTCCCGGCGGTCGGGACGACCCGCCAGCAACATCCTCACTGGTCAGGAGACCACCGCCACCGCCGGAGTCAGTGCCCAGGAGGGCCCAAGAATCGTCACTGGTCAGGAGACCACCGCCACAGCCAGAGTCAGTGCCCAGGAGGGCACAAGTATCGTCACTGGTCAGGAGACCACCGCCACCACCGGAGTCAGTGCCCAGGAGGGCACAAGTATCGTCACTGGTCAGGAGACCACCACCACCGCCGGAGTCAGTGCCCAGGAGGGCCCAAGTATCGTCACTGGTCAGGTGACCACCGCCAGAGTCAGTGCCCAGGAGGGCCCAAGTATCGTCACTGATCAGGAGACCACCGCCGAAGTCAGTGTCCAGGAGGGCCCAAGTATCGTCACTGGTCAGGAGACCACCGCCGAAGTCAGTGTCCAGGAGGGCCCAAGTATCGTCACTGGTCAGGAGACCACCGCCGCCCAAGTATCGTCACTGGTCAGGAGACCACCGCCACCGCCGAAGTCAGTGCCCAGGAGGGCCCAAGTATCGTCACTGGTCAGGACACCACCGCCACTGCCGGAGTCAGTGCCCAGGAGGGCCCAAGTATCGTCACGGGTCAGGAGACCACCGCCAGAGTCAGTGCCCAGGAGGGCCACGGCTGCCACAGCCCCGCTGGGCAATGAGGGACCGTCATGCCACACACCAATGCCCAGTCCAGAGAATGTCATGCCACACACCAATGCCCAGTCCAGAGAACGTCATGCCACACACCAATGCCCAGTCCAGACACCGCCATGGTAAAGCACCGCTGAACAGTCCAGACACCGCCATGGCAAAGCACTGCTGAACAGTCCAGAACAGCCATGGCAAAGCACCGCTGAACAGTCCAGACACCGCCATGGCAAAGCACCGCTGAACAGTCCAGAACTGCCATGACAAAGCACCGCTGAACAGTCCAGACACCGCCATGGCAAAGCACTGCTGAACAGTCCAGACACCGCCATGGCAAAGCACCGCTGAACAGTCCAGAACCGCCATGGCAAAGCACCGCTGAACAGTCCAGACACCGCCATGGCAAAGCACCACTGAACAGTCCAGACACCGCCATGGCAAAGCACCGCTGAACAGTCCAGACACCGCCATGTCAAAGCACTGCTGAACAGGGCATGGACCGGGGAAGAATGAAAAGGCCGCCACTTCAAGCATCGTTATCCCATGTGCAGGTGGGACAGTGACGGGACAGGAACTTCCACGGGGAGACCAATCCAGTCTGGGCACCAGTCCCCCTCCAGAACCTGTGGAGGCTGTTATCTACTTGCGAAACCTTGGCTTTGCACTCCCCAGGATGGTACAGTGGGCAACCCACCCACTGTAGAGACTTGAGAGACTGTGGCTTTGCACTCCCCAGGATGGTACAGTGGGCAAACCACCCACTGTAGAGACTTGAGAGACTGTGGCTTTGCACTCCCCAGGATGGAACAGTGGGCAACCCACCCACTGTAGAGACTTGAGAGACTGTGGCTTTGCACTCCCCAGGATGGAACAGTGGGCAACCCACCCACTGTAGAGACTTGAGAGACTGTGGCTTTGCACTCCCCAGGATACATCAATGGGCATGGAGCCCCGTCGTGGATCTGGCTTTGCACTCCTCCGGCTGAGGTGCCCCCCCTTCCCTTCCCCCTGAGGTGAATGATGCCCCGGCAGTGTTCTCTCCATGTGTGGACAGGTATCTTTTGTGGGCCTCGCCCATGCATTTTTGGACTAGTGGTGCACGGACATTGATATGTGCATACCTGCACTACTTCTCAGAATGTATATACTTTTGTATGAATTTCTAATATATGTGTATATTTTTGAGACATGTACATTGATACATTACAATGTTTGGACTGATTTCGTTTTGTCTTTGCATTCTTCCGGGGGGGTTGTGGGTTGTTACTGTGATGTTTGTGAATGCATTGGTGTGTGTGTTGTAATATGCAAGGGTGGGGGTGGGGGTGGGGGTGTTGCGTGTGTGTCCCCCTGACTTTTGCCTCCCCCCTCCCCTATGTCATAGGTGCAGTACTCACCGTTGTCTTCGGCACCTACGTAGATGGTGATCGTAGAGGAGCAGAAAGACAAGCGCAGGGTGTATTTGGAGTTCCGGCTCCATGGAGTCCTCCTTCCTCGTGGGATGTGTTCAGGTGAGTGTTTTCCCATTGAAATGGCTGTTTCCGCCGTGTTTTTATCCACAGTGAATCCTCCCCGGAAAAGGTGGCGGATTAGCGGGTTGTGATACTATGGGCGGTACATTGTCTTCCGCCTGTCTGTTGGCGGTGACCGCCGCGCTGTTTGTCTGTACCGCCGTGGTGGGCAGTGTGTTAAAGTGGCTGTCTTTTTTGGCGGTTTCCGCCAGGGTCATGATTCCCTTTTTTGGTCCGCCGGCCTGTTTGCGGTATTACCGCACCTTTAACACCGTCCGCCAGGGTTGTAATGACCCCCTATATATTTTTCTAAACACTGTGTGGTTTATTTTTGTGGTGCTATATGGTGGTATTGTGTGATTTATTGGACAAATACTTTACATAGTGCTTTCTACATTGAGCCTGACTGCTCAGTGCCAATCTACCAGAGGATGGGCACAGGATAATTTGGATTGTGTGTGACTAACCCTGACTAGAGTGGGGGTCTTTCCTTGGACAGGGGGTAACCTGACTGCCAACTTAATACCCCATTTCTAACATTGGTGATTAGCGGTGAGGTTAGGACTTGTATTTGTGCAGTGACATACAGTAGCTAAATATTTCACTACCTACCCACAGTTGAAGGTCAACTTGATTTTTATCTCTTTTGCAATTTTGTTTTTCCTCACTCAACATGCCTCAGGCTGGGTCTCAAGCAGGAGATTTTTACCTGGCCTTGTTGGAGACATATACTGTCAAACAGCTGAAAGGGTTCTGCAGGGATATGGGAGTACCCACCCAAGGTGCTTCCAGAAAGGAGAAATTTCAAATGGCGCTGAGGGCCTGGGCAGAAGACCATTCAGAGGAGGATGCTGAGGAGGAGAAGCCAGAAGATGACTCCCCAGAGGATTTTTTGCCATCAGTGGATGATGTTACCACTGCAACTGTGCCCCCTGCCAAACCAGGGAGCAGTGTCTCTGATCAAGACCTGACCGCAGAGGAAAGGAGAGAGGAGAGTGAGTTTCAGTTGTAGATGGTAAGTCTAAATATGAGGCTCAATAGGAGGAAAGGAGAGCAGAGAGAGAAGCCAAGCAAGCTGAGGCTGAAAGAGCAGCCAAACAGATTGAAGCTGAGAGATCCAAATCTGCAGCTGAGAGAGCCTTGGCTGAGAAAAAACTGTTGTTGGCTCATGAACCGAGTCTCAAGGAGCTGGAGATCAAGGCGAGACAGTCTGAGTCCAGCAGTGATGGTGGCAGCATACATGCAGGACCTGGTGGAGAGAAAAAGGTTTGTATACCCAAGAATGTGGTGCCAAGTTATGTGGTGGGAGATGACATTGACTAGTGGTTGGCTGCCTATGAAGTTACATTAAGGGCCCATGGCACCTCTGACGAGCAATGGGGGGCAGCCTTGTGATCAGAAGGTCTATGCACTCATAAAAGCCGCTTTACTGGCCAAGTTTGGGCTGAACCCTGAGCAATACCGTAGATGTTTAGGGACAGCACCAAACTTTCCACACAAACTTGGGTAGATTATTTTGATTTCTCCAATAAGGCACTGAATGGATGAGTGCGGGCAGCAAAGTAAATGATTACAAAGGGTTATATGACTTGATTCTGAGAGAGAATATGCTCAGTATTTCTTTTACAGAGTTGTGCCACCACTTAGTAGATAGCAAGCTGACTGATCCCAGGAAGCTTGCTGAGGAGGCGGACTTCTGGGTTAGCACCAGAATGTCCAAAAGGCATCGGGGGGACACCCAAAAAGGTGGTCAGGATTACCAACAGAAGAAAGAGAGGAGAGAAAAACTTAAAGATAAGGAGTTCTCAAAAGGCCCCCAAAAGAATTCCCAGGGGGGTGGTAACCATTCCTCTTCTAGATTTGGGAAGAAGCCAGGGTACTTTGATATAACATTAGGGAAATTAATCCCCAAATGCTTAGAGTGCTACCAGCATGGATACTCTAAGGGTGACCCCCCCAGTGTTCCAAAAGAGCACAGTCCACCACTGGACAGACACCTGGGTTGGCTAGTGTAGCGCTCGGGGGGGAGACAGTCCCAGTTAGCTTTGGGGGTCATGTAGAGGTTTTCCTAGTGTCCTGGGAGAAAGAGAGATAGGGGGTGATTTTAACCTTGGCGGACGGCGGAGGGCGTCCGCCAAGGTACCGCCGTGAAATGACCGCACCGCGGTCAAAAGACCGCGGCGGCCATTTAAACATTTCCTCTGGGCCGGCGGGCGCTCTCCGAAAGAGCGCCCGCCGGCCCAGAGGAAATGCCCCTGCAACGAGGACGCCGGCTCAGAATTGAGCCGGCGTAGTTGCAGGGGTGCGACGGGTGCAGTTGCACCCGTCGCGTATTTCAGTGTCTGCAAGGCAGACACTGAAATACTTTGCGGGGCCCTCTTACGGGGGCCCCTGCCGTGCCCATGCCATTGGCATGGGCACGGCAGGGGCCCCCAGGGGCCCCGCGGCACCCCCTACCGCCATCCTGTTCATGGCGGGTTTCCCGCCATGAACAGGATGGCGGTAGGGGCTGTCAGAATCCTCATGGCGGCGGAGCGCGCTCCGCCGCCATGAAGGATTCCCCCGAGCAGCGGTAAGTCGGCGGGAGCCCGCCGACTTGCCGCTTCTGTCCGCGGCTGAACCGCCGCGGTCAGAATGCTCGTGGGAGCACCGCCAGCCTGTTGGCGGTGCTCCTGTGGTCCCGCCAGGGTCAGAATGACCCCCATAGTGCCTAAAGCCCACATGCCAGAAAATACTTCAAAGTATAGGCAGTGGGTCACCATTGATGGGCAAGGGTAGAGGCTCTGCGTGACGCAGGAGCCAGTATGACTCCTGTCAAGAGTCAGCTGGTGTCAGCAGCGCAGATAGTCCCTAATACATTCTACCAGGTCATAGTAGCTGACAATCGTGAGAGTCACCTACCGGTGCCTCTGGTTCCCTTTGAGTGGGGGGTCTCTGGTACTCTGAAAGAAGCTGTGATTCCCGCCATGCCTGTCGATTGTCTGTTAGGCAATAATCTTGAGCATACTGCCTGCCTGGAAGGAGGTAGAGCTCAGATCCAACATGGAGATGTTAGGTTTGCCTGAGTGGGTCTGCATGACCACAAGGTCCATGGTTGCCCGGGAAGGGAGCCAACGGCGTCTGGAGCCTGGAACAATGTCCCAGACAGCTGCACAGAGGAAGGGCAAGAGGCATGGGAAATCCGCCTTAGATGTTCCCACTGTAGTGGACGGGGCCCCTGAGGAGGCCCCTGAGCCAACCGGGGAAGACATAGCTGACCTGGGCAACCTACCTGAACTTGCTGGCTGGCAAGTAGAGGGTGGGCCAACCAGAGCAGAATTCTACAAAGCCCAGAGGAAATGCCCCACCCTTGAGGGTCTGAGGCAACAGGCCACAGCCTAAGCAGCAGGTGATGCCTCTGGCGCTCCCCATATTTACTGGGAGAATGATCTCCTTTACAGTGAGCCTAAGGTCCCGGGCCCCGGGGCAGCTTGTGTGCTGTTGGTCCCCCGTGTTACCGAGCCTTCCTACTGGGTCTGGCTCATGACATTCCCCTGGCAGGACATCTCGGCCAAGACAAGACCTTCAACAGGCTTGTCACCCACTTTCATTGCCCTACAATGAGGGTAGCCTCAGATAATTTCTGCAGAGCTTGCCCCACGTGCCAGACCAGTGGGAAGACAGGGCAAAAGCTTAAAGCTTCCCTGATCCCACTCCCCATCGTTGGCACCCCCTTCGAAAGGGTGGGCATCAATATTGTTGGTCCCTTGGACCCCAAAACTGCCTTGGACAACAGGTTTATCCTGGTTTTGGTGGACCATGCATCCGCTATCCAGAGGCAATCCCTCTGAGAACAGTGACTGCACTGGTGGTGACCATAGCCCTGCTGGGAATATTTACCCATGTGGGATTCCCTAAGGAAGTTGTGTCTGACAGGGGCACAAACTTCATATCTGCGTACATGAAGTCCATCTGGGAAGACTGTGGCATGACCTACCGGTTTACCACCCCTTATCATCCTCAATCCAATGGGCTTGTTGAGAGATTGAACAAGACCCTTAAAGGCATGATTAGTAGCCCGACTGAAGCCAAGAGGCGTAAGTGGGACGTCCTCTTACCATGCCTGCTGTTTGCTTGCAGGGAGGTGCCCCAGAGAGGGGTGGAGTTTAGTCCCTTTGAACTTCTCTATTGTCACCCTGTCAGCGGACAACTGAGCATAGTTAAAGAGGGCTGGGAGAAAGCTCCCAAGACACCTCCCCAGGATGTGGTCAGCTACATGCTGGCCCTCCGCAACCAGCCCAACGCTTCTGGAAGCAGGCCAAAAGTAACCTTGAGGCCAGTCAAGAGGTGATGAATGAGTGGTATGACTGGAAGACCACTCTGGTTGAGTTCTCACCTTGAGACAATGTTTGGATGATGGAGCCAGTAGAGCCTAGGGCTCTCCAGGACCGTTGGACTGGCCCATTTGATATTAAGGAGCGTAAGGGAGAGGCCACTTACCTAGTGGACCTCAAGACCCCTAGGTACCCCCTAAGGGTCCTCCATCACAACAGACTCACTTTGAGAGGTCTGAAGTCAGTATGCTCCTGCTCACAGATGAGGGCATGGAAGAGGAGAGTGAACCTCTCCCCGACCTCATCTCTGCCAAAGAAGGTGATGGGTCAGTGGATGGTGTCATTCTCTCTGACTCCCTGGCTCTAGACCAGAGAGGAGACTGCTATGAGTTGTTAAAGCAGTTGTCTTCGCTGTTTTCCCTTACTCTTGGACTTACCCATCTATGTGTCCATGATATTGACACGGGAGACAGTCCCCCTGTGAAGAATAAAATTTACAGGTTGTCGGATAAGGTAAAGACCAGCATCAAGGAGGAGGTCTCCAAGATATTGACCTTAGGGGTTATTGAGAAATCCAGTAGTCCCTAGGCCAGTCCTGTGGTGCTGGTTCCTAAGGCTGCTGCCCCAGTGCGAAGCCAGAACTCTGGTTCTGTGTGCATTACCGGGGTCTCAACTCAGTCACACGGACTGACGCTCACCCCATCCCCGAGCTGATGATCTCATTGACAGGCTAGGCGCTGCCAAGTTCCTGAGTACGTTTGATCTTACATCACGGTACTGGCAGATCGATCTGACTGAGGGGCCTAAAGAGAGATCTGCATTTTCCACACCTGATGGCCATTACCAGTTCTGGGTTATGCCCTTTGGGTTGAAAAGTGCCCCCGCTACCTTCCAACGGTTTGTTAATGGGGTTGGCAAGGATGCCTACTGCACAGCCTACCTAGAAGACATAGCTGTCTATTGTTCCAGCTGGGAGGAACACCTGCTCCACCTCAAGGAGGTGCATCAGGCTCTGCAACAGGTAGGCCTGACCATCAAGGCTAGTAAGTGAGAGATTGGGCACGGTTTCGTGGTGTCACCTAGTAGGTGGTGGCAAGGTGCAGCCACTCCAGGCCAAGATTGAGACTATCAAGACCTGGCAACCACCTAGAACAAAGAATGAAGTGAGAGCCTTTTTAGGCCTCACTGGATACTACCGCAGATTCATCAAGGGTTATGGTACCATTGTGTCACCCTTGATATAACTTACTTCCAAAAAGCAACCTTTGTTAGTGAATTGGACAGAGGCTTGTCAGAAAGCCTTTGATTCTCTGAAGGAAGCCATGTGCACGGCCCTTGTGCTCAAGCGCCCCTGACTAAACTGAAGAAGCTGAGACCATACCTGTTTGGGACTCACTTCCGGTTTCAGACAGACCACAGGCCCCTCAGATGGCTCATGCAGATGAGGGGTGAGAATCCTAAACTCTTGAGGTGGTCCATTCCGTACAGGGGATGGACTTTACAGTGGAGCATCACCCAGGGATTGACCATGCCAACGCTGATGGTCTCTCCAGATACTTTCGCCTTAGCAATGAGAGCTCCCAGGAGGTTGGGTGGCTCTCCCCACTTTCAGCTGGGGGGGACACATGTTAGTCCTGACAGCTTTAGGGTGGTCACCCCTAACTTTTTGAGTGCCTCCCTCTACTTTTTAGATACAATTTTTGCTGTTTTTTAGACTCTGCTAACCAGTGCTAAAGTGCATATGCTCTCTCCCTTTAAACATGAAAACATTGGATCACACCCAATTGGATTATTTCAGTTACTTATAAATCCCTAGTAAAGTGCACTATATGTGCCCAGGGCTTGTAGATTAAATGCTACTAGTGGGCCTGCAGCACTGATTGTGCCACCCACTTAAGTAGCTCCTTAAAAATGTCTCAGGCCTGCTATTGCAAGGCTTGTGTGTGCAGTTTCACTGCCAATTCGAGTTGGCATTTAAAAGTACTTGCCAAGCCTAAAACGCCCCTTTTTCTACATGTAAGTCACCCCAAAGGTATGCCCTAGGTAACCCATAGGGCAGGGTGCTGTGTAGGCAAAAGGCATGACATGTACCTGTGTAGTGTCCCGGTAGTGTAAAACTCCCAAATTCGTTTTTACAC
The DNA here is from genome assembly GCF_031143425.1 of Pleurodeles waltl. Lineage (NCBI taxonomy): Eukaryota > Metazoa > Chordata > Amphibia > Caudata > Salamandridae > Pleurodeles > Pleurodeles waltl. Next base: position 621,969,536 of record NC_090439.1, on the reverse strand, counting down.
TGCTGCGAGGCCTGCTCCTTTCAAAGGCTAACATTGGGGCTACCCTCATATACTGTTTGAGGGGTAGCTGCTGATCTGAAAGGAGTAGGAAGGCCATATTTAGTATGAACAGAATGGTAATACAAAATCCTGCTGACTGATGAACTTGGATTTAATATTACTATTTTAGAAATGCCACTTTTAGAAACTGAGCATTTCTCTGCATTCAAATCCTTCTGTGCCTTACAATCCACATCTGGCTGGCTTCAGTTGACAGCTCCCTTGTGCATTTACTCAGACAAACCCCAAGTACAGGTTGCTCAGCCTCACTTGCATACATCTGCATTTTGGATGGGTATTCCTGCGCTGGGAAGATGGAGGGCCTGACACTTACATGTCAAAGGACAGTAGCCTTGCATCACATGAAGGACTGCCACACCCCCTACTGGGACCCTGGCAGACAGGATTGAACTGAAAGGGGACCTTGTGCACTTCTAAGCCACTCTTTGAAGTCTGCCCCACTTCAAAACATGTTTGGATATTTAAACAGGGCCTCTGCCCCTATCAACTCAGACACTTCCTGGAGAAGAGAACCTGAACCAGAACCTTCATCCTGCCAAGACGAACTGCCTGGCTGCCCAAAGGACTCACCTGACTGTTTTCTATGAAGGACTGCTGCCTTGGTGTTGTTCTGCTGCCTTGCTGCTCTCTGGATATGGTGAGAAGTGTTCTCCAATGGCTTGGATAGAGCTTGCCTCCTGTTTCCTGAAGTCTCAGGACCAAAAAGACTCTATATCTACAAGAAGGACTCCTTGTGTGGCGAACATCGACGCAGAGCCTGCATTGCGGTGAAAAATTCACCGCACGCCAAACCAGAAAAATGCAGCCCAACTTCGCAATGAAGAGATCACTGCAGCGCCAGCGTAGCGACCGGAAATTTGACACAAGGCCCACTGGATCGACGCACAGCAGAGCCAGAATGACGGAGCCCGACTTCCAGAGAGGAATCAATGCAGCACCTGCCGTGCGGTAGAAAATTCAACGCAACGCCCACTGGATCGATGCAGCTCCTGTGACTTCATCCTGTCAGGGCAGGAAATCTACGCACCGTCCCTGGGGCGTCTGAAAACCCCAGGTGAGTCACACACAATCCAAATGATCCTGTGCCCACCCTCGGATAGCTTGCCACTGAGCAGTTAGGCTTAACTTAGAAGGCAATGTGTAAAGTATTTGTGCAATAATCATGCAACAACACAGTATAGCACCACAAAAATACACCACACATTGTTTAGAAAAATATATAATATTTATCTGATAAAATGCAGGTCAAAATGATTAAGATGCAATAAGTATATGTTGAGATATCACTGTAAAAGTGATATAAAGTGTCTTTAGTCCTTTAAAAGCAATAAATGTCTCTTTCAAGCACAAAGTACCTGGTTTGTGTTCAAAATCTCCGCAAAGAACCGCAGAGGAGGAGATGCGCGGAAAATAGGGAGGTGTGCGTCGATTTCTCGGGCCGCAAACAGTGATGTGTCATTTAGGTTTCAGGCTGGGACGGCTGTGCGTCGATTTCTGGCACTCGGTCGTGGATCCTCTTCGGGTTGTGGGGTTTTCAGATGCCCCGGGGACGATGCGTGGATTTACGGCACTGACAGTCGCAAATGGGCTTTTTGCATGTGCAATTTACCATGACTTGAAATCAGGTGGTAAACAGGTACAACCTATATAAAGAGGCCCATAATGTATCAGCCCTTTTCAACAATGGGTGCACTTTACATCATGGCAAGGTGGATGAGGATCCTGGTAGGTTTGAGGAGAGGGAGGAGATGACAGGAGCGCATTTTCAGAGTGCGCATTCCCTATTTGATCGGACAGAGCAGGTGATTTTTGACAAGTACAGCTTGAACTCTGCCAGTATACTTGACTTAATAGCTGATTTACAACCCCTACTGCAGCAACACACACACAGAACCAATGCCATACCCACTCATTTGCAGGTATTATGTTCCCTGCACCTCTTAGCCTCAGGAAGCTATCAAGGGGTCATAGCAGCAGCTGGAGGTGATTCTCAAGTGAGTTTTCACGCTTCTTTAATGCATTCCGAAATGCTATGTCAGCAAAATTTCATCTGCACATAAAATTCCCCAACACCCCACTGGATTTGCAAAAAACAAAATTAGATTTTTACCAGGAAGCCCAAATTCCACGTCATTGGCTGCATTGATGGGACACATGTAGCAATCTGTCCACTATCTGTAACAGAGTATGTATATAGCAATAGGAAAAGCACACTTTCTATGAATATCCAGGTCATATGCAATGGCTCCAACATAATAACTGATCTTGTGGCCAGATACCCTGGTAGCACACATGATTCATAAATCTTCAGGCACAGTGGAATACACACAAGACGTCTTGCTGGAGAGTTTGGCGAAGGATACCTACTTGGTGATGTAACAGTGAACAATGTTGCATAACATATATGTGATGTCACAGATAACAAAAACTCATTTTACACTCCTGTCATTCTAGGAAACAGTGCATATGCAGGGCGGTCCTTCATATTGACACCGTACCTCAATCCTGCCACGCCAAGTAAATGGAGATACAATGTGGCACACAAGAGGACACGAAGCATGATTGAGAGGACCTTCGGCATGCTGAAGAGTCGTTTCCGATGCCTGCAGAAGAGTGGGGCGCACTGCAATACAGTCCGGAAACCACCTGCAAGATCGTGGCCACATGTGCAATGTTGCATAACATCGCTACAACAAGAGGCATACCAGTCGAACCCACAGAGACGGACTCTGATGAGGATGACAACCCCTTGCCACCCCTTCACCCAGTAGACAGAACCAGAGCAGCAGAGGGCAGGCAAAGACATGCTGAGATTGCATGCAACTATTTCTGATGTACGTAATGACAACCATCGTCTGCTTTCATTTTTTGCTGTAGGTATCACATTTATTGTCTTGACTTCAGGACATATATGTGTGAACAGGACATAGTTATTCAAAGGACACAATCAGGTCCCAATTACAGTGTGATACTATTGACATCATAGTATCAATGCATTGCTACATAATATGCAAGGGCCTGAACTTCTCAACATTACTTTTTACATCCACACACTCCACTTGAACACTCAGTAGGCTCAGTGGCACCTCTTGTTGCGGGTTCAGAGACAGAACTATGTTTGGAACTGTGACACCTATGATCCATCATAGGGGCTGTGACACTGCTGAGGCTAGGGAACTCCTCACTATCCCCAGCACCCAGATCGCTGTTTGCAGCACTCTGGGCTGTCTGCATTATCTTCAATACATTGGTGACTTGCACCAATCCTCGTGCAACGTCTGACTGCAATGTGCCATTTTCACTTGCAGGCCCACAGCACGTTGTGACAGCAAAACAGTTGAGTTAGTGAGCAGATTGACAGACCTGCTGAACCCATTCAACTTACCCATCAATTGGTGATGGCACCTACGATGGGTGACATGCTCCTGCTGCATTACAGTGCTGAGTTCCTTAACGGCATTTGTCATCCCCCTGACATGTTCTGCTGTAGCTTGCTGTCCCTCGTGCAGCTTGCACATGCTGTGATTGAGAGACACCAACTGCCTGTGCATTGATCCCAATTGTTCACATTGCAGGCGCTGCACTTTCAACATGGATGCCTCAAGACCACCAAACAGTGATGGGCCCTCTCCTTCCTCTGTGCTCTGTCTGCCTTCTTCACAATGCCTCCTGAGGGGATTAGACTGATGCTGGAGCAGGGACGGCTGTCTGTGGTTGCTTCCACTCTCTAAAGGTGATGTGGGGACATCTTCCTGCAATTCATCGGAGCCCAGAGTAAACTCGGGGAGGGGTTCCACTCTTGCCCTGTGTCTGGTTGGTGCTGGTATAATGGACTCACTGGTGTTTGTATCTGAATGTGGCTGACTTTCCTCATTCCCCACTTTTCCACTTTCTGCTGCATCAGGGCCCAGAATATCTGCAACAACAATGTGCAGCATGTCATTCATGATGTTCTCCTTGCATTTGTAATCTTACAGTTACTTTCATGATAAAACATTTCCCCTTGCATAGTGTCTCTAATTGTCTGTTGTGTTGTTTCTCTGGTTGGTTTTACACTATACTGATATTCATGTGGTAGATGCACTTTTGGGGTATGGACTACTAAACCCATAAGGCATTGTTGTAGGGAATGGAATATGTGGCATGGACTATTTATCACAGTGCATAGTGCCATTGCAATTTTCTAAGGGACATTTGTACATGCACATTTGGTGATTCAAATCATTACGGCCCTTAACTTTGCTGGTGCCAGGTGTGCCTGAGGTGTCTATGTCAGTGACACCACCTACTGCTTCAGGCAGCAGTGTTGACTCCACCATATCTTCCAAAGGGGTGGACGGTGTCTGGATGGGTGATCCACCACCAGTGCTCCTTGCTTCCTTTAGCCTGCTTGCTACCCTCTATTTGGCACGTGATCGCAAGTCGTGCTAGCGCTTGCATATCTCCTCAATTGTATGCTGCGCATCACCCACCGCACAAATTTTGGTCTGAATGTCAGGCCACATTTTCCTCTTTTCAGTTTCTGGGACCTGTAGTGAGTGTTTGCCAAATAACTGGTCATGGTTCCCGACCACCTCTTCTGTGAGCACCTCCAATTCCTTCTCACTAAATTTAAGTTTTCTTTTCCTCCGTCCTGTGTCCTTGCCACTTCCATCAGTGGCCATTGTGCTTTACTGGTCCTGGCTAACTCTCCTGACTGCCTCCCTGGTGTTGTGCTGGGTCTCTCTGCCTGCTCCTGTGGCACAGGCTTCTGACTCACTTCCTGTTTGTGATGTCATCAAGCTGCTCCAGAATACAAAAATCGCAATTTGCGATTTCCAAATACCGATTCACTATATTGCCGAATCGCTATTTGGTACTCGCTATTTGCGATTGCGAATTTTAAGAAATCACAAAAAAATCTGCAACAGTGTTCTTTTATCGCATTTTGCAAATCACAGTTAGAGATTTGGTAAAAATCGCTATTTTGTATTTGCAAATACAAACCTTCATACATCTGGCCCTTAATTACATAGGGCTTCATTCTGACCCTGGCGGTCCTAAACCGCCAGGGCCGCGGGCAACGGAAGCACCGCCAACAGGCTGGCGGTGCTTCAGTGCCCATTCTGACCGCGGCGGTAAAGCCGCGGTCAGAAAAGGGGATCTGGCGGTTTCCCGCCGGAATACCCCTGGCAGGGCTGAACCTCCATGGCGGCGCTGCAAGCAGCGCCGCCATGGGGATTCCGACCCCCTTCCCGCCATGCTGTTTCTGGCGGTTTTTACCGCCAGGAACAGGATGGCGGGAACGGGTGTCGTGGGGCCCCTGGGGGCCCCTGCACTGCCCATGCCACTGGCATGGGCAGTGCAGGGGCCCCCTAACAGGGCCTCAGCATGATTTTCACTGTCTGCATAGCAGACAGTGAAAATCGCGACGGGTGCAACTGCACCCGTCACACCCCTGCAACACCGTAGGCTCCATTCGGAACCGGCCTCTGTGTTGCAGGGCCTTTCCCGCTGGGCCGGTGGGCGCTCCTTTGGCGGGCGCCCGCCGGCCCAGCGGGAAAGCCAGAATGGCCTCCGCGGTCTTTTGACTGCGGAGCGGCGAAATGGCGGTGACCGCATGGCGGGCGGCTACTGCCGCCCGCCGCGGTCAGAATGACCGCCATAGTGTTTGTCACCACTGTGTAGTTATAGTTAGGCCAGAGTTCCCATGGATAGAGTGTTTTTTGTTTCAATAATAACTTTGACACTGACAAATTTAGGTGATCCGTCAAGCGGGGGCTGAAAAAACAGGGGTTTTCAAAATGCTATCTTCCTATGCAGTTTTCATAGGCAATTTTAGACACTGCTACAGCCAAAATAGCTGTAATGAATTACACTAAGGGGGTTATTACAACTTTGGAGGAGGTGTTAATCCGTCCCAAAAGTGACGGTAAAGTGACGGATATACCACCAGCCGCATTACGAGTTCCATAGGATATAATGGACTCGTTATACGGCTGGTGGTATATCCGTCACTTTACCGTCACTTTTGGAACGGGTTAACACCTCCTCCAAAGTTGTAATAACCCCCTAAATTTTGCAGGAAACTAGATCGGTACCCAGAAAGCGTGCTCTTTTATTTGGTGTAAATCCGTTCACTAGCTTTGGGGAAAATAAAGTTCAAAGTTTCTAAGTATAGTGACAATTGGGTTGCCATTCAAAATTACAATCCTTCTAAATTCCTGATGGAACTTTTTCGAAGTCAGCGCTGTAATTGGATAGTAGTAACATTAATACAGATGTAGGGATACCCTGACCCCTTTGCCCCTATTAGGAGATCCCAAAGAGACTTACTCTGAAGCTAAAAATAGAAAACAAAACAGTTTTGCAGCTCAACTGGAATACTGCATGACTGAGGGAACACATTTTTTAAAGAATATATGGAGGAGCCCTTTTAAAAAAATTCTTCTGGAGTTGTCAAGGGCTTGGGGGTTAGTGCGTGGAGGGTGGCATACATGTGCGCTTCTCCCGGAGCCAATTTCGTGCCCAGGGGACTGCGTCTTCCAGGGCAAAATGCAAATTGTAAGTCTCAGGGTCATTTGGCGGCCATTCAGACATTTCCTCTGGCCCAGAGGAAATGCCCCTGCAACGAGGACGCCGGCTCAGAATTGAGCCGGCGTAGTTGCAGGGGTGCGAAATACTGAAATACTGAAACACTGAAATACTTTGCGGGGCCCTCTTACGGGGGCCCCTGCCGTGCCCATGCCATTGGCATTGGCACGGCAGGGGCCCCCAGGGGCCCCGCGGCACCCCCTACCGCCATCCTGTTCATGGCGGGTTTCCCGCCATGAACAGGATGGCGGTAGGGGCTGTCAGAATCCTCATGGCGGCGGAGCGCGCTACGCCGCCATGAAGGATTCCCCCGAGCAGCGGTAAGTCGGCAGGAGCCCGCCGACTTGCCGCTTCTGACCGCGGCTGAACCGCCACGGTCAGAATGCTCGTGGGAGCACCGCCAGCCTGTTGGCGGTGCTCCCGTGGTCGGTGGCCCTGGCGGCCACCGGCCGCCAGGGTCAGAATGACCCCCTAAGCCTGCCCGGCATGAAAACTCAACAACGCATCGTCTGTGTACGCCGGAAAAAATGTATGCACACCTCCTCGTTTTCCACGCAACTCCTCTTCTGCAGTCCCTTGCGGACCTTTTGAACACAAACCAGGTATTTTGTGCTTAAAGACTAAAAACACTTTATATCATTTGTACAGTGATATTTCAACATATAGTTATTGAATCTTGACCGTTTTTACCTGCATCTTACCAGATACATATTATATTTTTTTCTAAACACTGTATGGTGTATTTTTGTGGTGTTCTACTGTGTTAGTGCATGATTTATTGCACAAATACTTTACACATTGCCTTCTAAGTTAAGCCTGACTGCTCAGTGCCAAGCTACTAGAGGGGCGGCACAGGATAATTTTGATTGTGTGTGACTTCCCTGACTAGAGGGATGGTCCTGGCTTGGATAGGTGGTAACCTGACTGCCAACCAAAGACCCCATTTCTAACACTAACTCTTAGTGAGAGACAGAACAAAAAGGATATTACAATTAGGCCTGGGTGGAACTCTGGGGAGTTACAAAACATTCTGTGAGATTTTGCAGATTTCCACTAACATTCAGTGATGGGCCCAGTGTGCTGCTTGTGCTGTAATTTAATGCTGGAAGCTCATTCTGCACTGAACATTGTGCACCAGAGGCCGCTACTTCTCAAGTTGATTTTGCTGCCACTCTAGTAGACTTTCTACTTGAGCTGCAGCTTTCTAACTGCAAACGGTCCCGACTCTCCTCAAAGGAGAAAACTCCTAGCGACTGAAAATTGCGCCAAATCTCACTTGTGCTTGCCAACTTACTGCTTTGAAGCCGCACCCAAGAAAAAGCTCTTCCATGCCTTGGTTGAATTTGGCCAGAACTCTGCATTACAAGTGTAACACAGAGTGGTCAAAATTCCACCAACTCTGCCAGCAGAGCAGAATATATCACCCACCTCCAATCACAATGTTCACCCAAAATAGGCTGGGGGTACTCTGCTGGGCCTTCGAGGAAGTTTTTGAGTGAGCCAATGTTTTACCTGTCGGTTACAGATAGTAAAAAAAGTCCACTATACCATCCACTCTAAATAGGGTAGGCAGGACAATGCCCTCTCTGATGGCCCTTACTACATTGGGCCGTTGGAGGTAGTATTCCATAGATGGAACCAGTTGTTGTTGAAAAACCTAAGGTCCATCTATCTAAATAAAGCAGGCAAACAAAGTGTTTGATGGACAGGGCACTCATTGTGTTTACAACGGGAGCACCCTATCAGCCAAACTCTAAACCAGGCCTAAGGTCTATAGTTGGTGTCTCCAACTTTGTTAGTATGGTTCAGTCCAAAAACATGCAGTCATAAGAGATAACATAATATTTTCTATTTGTACTGATATATTTCTTTCATGGTTAAAAGTCTGTGGATCCGAATTAAGCACTGGAGGTGGGAAAATGGGTTCTAAATGGTGCAGTTTCAAAGCCTGGTGTGCATCAATGGGAAGCTGTATCGAAAGTAAACCACATCTGCTTTTACATAACAATTTTGTGACCGTAGATTTCAGGCAACTAACCTCATATACAACTTCTTCTAAATGCAATAAGACAAAGAATTCTGGTTGCTGCCACAGTGAGCTCATGCCGTTAGGGTCAACATAGATTCAGGCCCCCTTGCTGAGCTTGGAGCCAATAGTGCTGTTCCTACTCCCAGAGGACAAAGTTTCCCTCACCTGCCTAAACCGTGTTAAGATTTTTCCCTGGGTAAGCCTGAAATTTGAGAAGTACACTTTGGCTTCCCCAGACACGTTCATCAGCTAGGGCCCTCCCAAACAGCTGTTTTATATTCTGAAATGGGCTGATTGGAGTTTCGTCAATATTCAATAAAGTATTATTAAATATCGTTTTAAGAAAATTGTATTACAAATGTCAAATACATTAGATTTGCCAAGACACATACATACCTTTCAAATGTTGTAAAACCCTAACCAGAGAGAAATTAATTTGTAAGTAAACAAAAAAAGTAAAAGTGGTTATCTGATACACATGCACATATGCATCTTTCGTTAAGGAGATTTCAGCCAAAATCCACCATAAGCACCATTGTAAAAATCAAAGTCTTTGTGTACAAATCATAAGGCAAGGCTTGTACTAGACATCAAAGCACTAACACTAACACAATTTAAAGGTGCAATTGCTTGCTTTTCAGAGTTCAACTTAGGTGCCTTTTGAATTCAATCACTTGTTAGAAGGATACAACCGATGTTAAAATGTAATTTAGACTCTAGACTAACAGGATATATAGAAGAAATATTGAATTTCTTGTGCTCAGTAAAAGATTAATGAGTTTAAAATGATGTGCAAAGTGAGAGAAATGCACTTCTCTTTTGTACTCAATGAAATGCAGTAACAGAGCTTTCCCATTTTTATGAAATGTATTATTCATATTGATGAAATATCATTAATGATGAATTTAAAATGTTGCATATAGCATGTGCTTTACTAAAACGTATTAATTAAATGTATTATTGTGATTTTGTGCTAGCATAAGTGAGGCCTGCAGAGCTTGCATTTTACAGTTATGTAAAAGTGCTGAATTATTTTTTTCATAATGTGAAGTCTTATTTCAGATTTCTTTCCCATGAGAAGCAAAGTCCTTTTGCAATAGATCCCATTGCTTAAACATGGAAAGACATACGTATTTGTCCTTGAAAATAGTACATTGCAGGGACATGGACTGGTTGGATTCAGAAGGAAGTGAGATGTTCCCTGAACACACCGGAGAAGTAATTGGACTGTTTCAATTAGGAGTCATATGACTTATTCTCATTGGATGATGCCCATTCAACGTGACATGAACATATACCTTTGATGGAACAGAATGTTTTGTGAAGTTTAAAATATTGATGGACATTTGAACTTTGAGCAGTTTCCACAGTTCCTGGCAGCTTGCAGAGAGCTTCAGACACTTTCAGATTTCTTGTTGATCTTTATCTCTTGCTGATGAAGAATCCCTGAATGCCGTACCCTTGGAGAGTTATCTACCACTATGCCAATTGCCTTTACCTTGAAGATTTAGAATCCTTTATTTTCCCCTTCAGGAGACTCATAACTGAGCTTCTAATATGCTGACGCTTTCCTTACTTACTCATCTTTTGCCTAGTTTAGTCTTGTGACAAAGTCAAAGATGATCTTTTTCCAAATAATTTTTATCCTTTTTATGTATTTTGCCCGCATCTGTTTCTCCCCACACATTTATTACCCTCAATTGGTTAGCTGTAGGGTTCACCAGTGCCCAGCTAAAGATTTTTGACTCTGCTAAATTGGAATTGACTGATTGTTAACTCTGAGCAACAACTTGTTTCAGTGTCTCAGACATTGTCATTGATGGTTTGCATTATTCTTATTGAATGCGTAGTTTTACTAATGTTAGTTCATCTGAATCTCTTTCGACGCCTTGGGCAACCCTTGGTGATTATGTATCCTTAGAATTTGTTTTTGTGCACTGTCAATATGACTTTGAGCCGGTATTTGTAATACATCCTTAATTGTATTTCTGATTATAGTTTTCCTTCTGTGGCCACATTGGTCATGGTGTTTAAATTGTTTGAGATGGTATTGAAATTTTGTTGATGGTTCTCCCATACTTCTTACTGGGTCTAAAGGTCCATCTACCTCAGTGAGCACTTTATTTTTGCGACGGATGAAAATTGCTGCACTAAATCTGGTAGCAGACAGATGGTTTTGTCATAAGTGGGGGGAACCATATTTTAGTCTAGAGCAGGGAGATAGGTTTGACACTATGTTATTACCCAGTCAAAAAATTACCCACCCTGTAATTCATCCCATGGTCCATTCCAGAGATTGGTAAAGTTCCAGTGTTGTGCCTATGTGTGACATTTTGCATGAGTATTAATAGGGTTTGTGCTTGCAATGCTTTTGGCATGAAGATTGTGGTTAAGTGTGATGTTGTTAAGTGTTTTGTGGAGTCAGCATACTCAAAGTGATTGTGGCGCTTTTTCCGCTAAAAAAATATCTGCAGTTGTTTTTGTTGACAAGTCCGTTGTGACGTAAGATCCCGGGATAACACACAAGTGTAGAAGACAATTTATTGTCTGCTGTGAGGTACTTGTCATCAGACATCGTTGACTGTGCCAATAGTTTTTCTCTGAGTGTGAATTGTTGGTTGGTATTGGTGAATCCTGTGTTTACATGGAGGATCTATAGCAACCAGAGTGAGAATTGTTGGTCAAGTTTCATTCATTGTTTAATTGTGAAAAATACAGTCGAAAGTGCAGCCTGTACAGCTTTGGAAGTGGTCGAATTCCTACCCATAGTGTGCAAACAGGTTGTTGAATTTTGCTCGCGATTGCAACTGTTGATCAAAGTGAGTGTGATGTCATTTTGTTGCGCTCATATAGATGGACAGTATCACATTGCTATTGATTGAGAACAGCTTGTAAAAAGGATTGTGGGATTGAAATCACTTCCTGATTTGATTTAAAATCATTGAAGTTAATTGAATTTGTGCAAAAATTAACATTTTCAAGGCATTAAGAGGCATGCTAAGAGGAGATATGTATTCCAATTATAGAGGGTGCAGAAGCCTCACCCGAAGGAACCCCAGCTTATTATGTGCTATCGCTAAAAGGAGTACCTGAATGTGTATGGTTAGAACAATTGTGTAAGATGACTGAGAAAGAAGGTGCATTAACAGAGCCCCATTATGGAATATTAAATTTGAGAATATCAGACAATTTGAGGAGACTAATGCATGAGTTTAAGCCACCCCCAAGTCTCACAAAATTTGAAGCCCTTAGTATTTGGGAACTTATTGCAAGATGAGAAAAACGCCAAAATCGAGAATGGGATACAGAAAGGACTTAAAACATTAGCAGAAGTTAGATGGAATGCAGAACAAAAATGTGGAAAGGAGACATACTAGATGGAGTGAGAATCTTTCCAGGTATTAAAGAGGGAGGTGATGGGAGCACAAAACGTAAGATTCAAAAGAAACAGACTACAAAAGCAGGGCAAACAGTAGAAGATTAGGGTAAAAAGACAGTCACATAGGAGAGTTATTCAGAGGATGAGTTCATAAATCAGCTACTGATCAATCATTCCCCATCGTATCATTCAGTTGAGACAAGAACAAGAAATGAAGCAGTAAAGAGTGTAGTCCCAAATGTACCAACTGCCCCAGTCAAGAAAACCCAGAGTCAGATAGTTCCAAGAACACCTGCTAATTCAGTGACACAAGTGCCTTTGGTATATCCACCAGTTTTTACTGTTAATACAGTACAGTCCATTTCAAGTCCATTTGTAAATCAAGCAGTACCAATCCCAATTATGAATCAGGTAATGCCAAAATCCGAATGGTAATCAAACAGTGCAGACACCTAGTGTGACTAAGCCTCTGCAGAGTTGTAATCAGAATCAGCCTATGTCTATGTTAATGCGAGTGTAGGCAATGCCAAATGCTACCCTGAATCAAACAGGAAAGACTTTTAGTACTGTTTTAACAGGTCAAAGTTCTGGAATGTCAACTCTGATGGATCTTGAGGCACTAACAGTTCCTGTGACTACATGTCCAGTTGTTCCCTTGTCTGCTTCAGGTAATTCTTCAGGTAATTCTGGAAGTAATGCCCATTTCATAAATGTTTAGACAGTTCCTGAAACTCCAACTGTTACAGCTGGGATATCACCAGTTGATATGCAGAGATCAGTTCTTTCAAACAACTAAAAGATGGAGAGATCACTTCTTTTGTTCCACCCTTGACTCCAATACAAATTGCAGAACCTAACCAGATGTTAAATCAGGCAGGACCAATTATTGATGTGAGGTTTCCACAGGAAACCTCACTTGCTTACATGCTCACACCTAATCAGGTTACAAGCGTACATCGCAGTACCCGGTAAGTAGATGTGCCACAGAGTAATAATATCAGTTTGCAAGGTCTTTCAGGACAGCAGTTGATGGATTGATTTAAAAAACTGAGCCCGCAATGTGCAACAGGTATGGCAAATGGCAAAATTAGATCTGAAGAGACACCAGAGAGAGACAGAACAGTGAATGGGCACGGATTGAAAATTAAAATTAAATTAATTAATTTTGGAACGTTAGATATGGATCAATTCAAAATGTACACAGAAGGTGAACTGCAATTCATGTGTAATGATGTAACTCAATGAGCAGGACAGGCTTATGAAAAGTTAGCAGAATTGGCCGAGAAATATGAAGTGGAATAGGAAAAATCTAAACCCCTAAAGAGAAGTTACATATTGGAGTTCAGCATGAGATCACAAGGAATGAGTTTGCACATTAAGGAATTAATTACATACATTCAAACATGGTGAAGAAAGCTAAGAATAATTTGTCCCCAGCAGGAGCCAATCAAGCTGAGGACAATGTAAAAAGTATGCCTGTGAGGGAAATAACAGGTGGAGGTTATGTGCATGTACCCTGAAGTAGGAGTAATATATTGTAATTCACTTATGCTTACCCAAGATTGAGAGAGAAGTCAGCAAATTAATACAAGCAGACAGAAAGTTTTTGAAACTTTCAAAATGTCTGTGGGAATATTTGAATACTTTGTCTGACACTTTGATTCCAACTGACTTGTGGACTGAGTGTAAAAGAAGTGTTGATTGACCAGATCATGAACCTCTGAGAGATCCAGTAACAGGAGTGCCATTTGAAGAGGTGATGAAAAAGTATTATAAGTTAACTGAATTCCTGAAGAACAAAGTGTCTCCGAAAGATATTGATTGGAAGAAAATTGACAGGACATTACATGAAATCAAACAGTCTATTCACACTTATTATGAGAGATTGCTGCAAGCTTTCAAACAGCATAACGGTACAGAGAACATAGAGCCGAAGGATATGGGTAATTTTGTGGTTAGGTTTGTGCATGGATTAAATCGATAAATTAGAGAAATGATTCAGCAGCACATGACTTGTTGTCAGAACAAACCAATTGATGAGATGAGATCCTATGGTAGGCAAGATACTGCAGCAATGAAATTGAATTGGAGCAGAAAACTTCAAAGGAAAAGTTGATGGTGATGCAGCTGAATGTTGCACAGAAAGGAAGTCAGAGCCCACAGAAGATGGTGAATACAAGTGGAATGCATGGTGTTCAACAGCAGGTTAGCAATGTGTTTCAGCCTAGAGGTAGAAGACATGGGCCCTCATTACAACCCTGGCAGTAAATCCTGGTTTCCGCCGTGCTGACGGGAATCAAGATACCGTGGCCGCGGCGGAAATCCGCTACAGGTATTACGACCCACATCTCGTAATCCACCACAATAAGACACCCACACAAGTCCGCCACACCAAAGGTCAGTGATAAACTGGCGATAGCAAAACCTACACCGTCATGCCAACAGAACTACGCCCACACTATCACGACCGACGAATCAATGCGGCGGTCATTCAACCGCGGTAATCCATTGGCGGTACACACCGCCGCGCTCAAAATATACACACATTTACAAAACACAACCACATTGGACAATTCAAAATACACACACCTGATACACATACACAAACTACAACCACACACTCACAACACTGTAAAACACCCACCCACATTACACTCAAACCCTTACAACAACATTTTTGGAAGAAGCATAGATAGAGAGAATAACAAACACAACACTAGCATCCACAGGTACACAACACCATAACTCATACGACATCCACACACCTCAAACAACACACAACAACACAACACATCACAGAGCACAAAAAACAGCACCTCACACATCACCCACACCACATTATGGAACCTCAAAGACACCCCAGGTTTTCTGAGGAGGAGCTCAAGGTCATGGTGGAGGAAATCATCCTGGTAGAGCCACAGCTTTTCGGATCACAAGTGCAGCAGACTTTCATTGCAAGGAAGATGGAGCTATGGCGGAGAATTGTCGACAGGGTCAACGCAGTGGGACAGCACCCCAGAACATGGGATGACATCCGGAAGAGCTGGAATGACCTACGGGGGAAAGTGCGTTCAGTGGTATCAAGACACCAGGTAGCAGTACAGAGGACTGGCGGTGGACCCCCACCTCCTCCCCCACAACTACCAACATGGGAGGAGCAAGTCTTGGCAATAATGCATCCTAAGGGCCTAACAGGAGTAGCAGTAGGACTGGACTCTGGTAAGTCATTTCTTTACTACTATATCCCCCAACTGACTATCACAATCCACACATCCTAAAACCAAGCCCTGCATGTCACACCAATGCATTGACACCCATCACCAACGCATGTCCAGTACAGATACTCACCCAGGCCCCAAAATCACTTATCACACAAGGGCAAAGACAATAAGCCAAGCACAGGAGTAGAAGGTAACTCACAGATTGCACAAGATGGCACAAACAGATACAATAACTATGCATTTACACCCCAACGGGACCCATACCCAACGTCACCAGGCAGGAGGTGCCAGACATATCCAGTACCCCCACAGAAGAGGCCCACAGTGAAGACAGCAGCTCTGCACGCCTGGACCAAGAGGACCAGCCCGGCCCATCAGGGACCACTGGACAGTGGGTTCCCCTGCCACAGTCACACACCACCAGTGAACCTCCCCCTCAGGAAACACCACTGCAGCACCCACCCAGCGGGCCCATTCCTCTGTCCCCAGGACACGTCAACCAGCAGTGTGTCCACCACTACAGGGACCCCAGGCAAACCCACCAACCCAAGACAATCAAGGACCTGGGGTCAGTGGCAGTGGGCACACGGTTCAGGGGACAGAGGCACAGGATAACAGGGAAACTGGGAGGACTGCTGTGTGACTGGGGGAGGACAGGCCCAGAGAACCCACTCTCCACGAGGCACTCTCCAACATCATGGGAGCATACCATCATTCCCAGGAGACCATGGACACGGTACTGGTGAAGTTTCAGGAGACCCAGTGGCTGCAGGAGGAACAGTACCTGGGGATCAGGGAGGACTTGAAGTCCATTAACACCACCCTAGTCACCATTGCAGGGGTGTTGGCAGACATGGCCAACACCATGAGGGACACAGTGGCACACCAACGGGCCCCTGACACTAGCCTGAACGATGAACAGCCTTCCACCTCCGCCGGCGCTAGTGGATAGGAGGCCCCCCCACAGGAACAACAGACCACCAGCACCCCACCCCCTGCAGAAGGAGAACCAGCCCGCAAACGGTCCCTGAGATCCAGGAACAAGACAGAGAACATTGCCAAGACCCCTGCCAAGAAATAAGACTCTCCTTATTGTCACCCTTCTGTCCCACTATGTCACCCTGACAACCTTGACCTGCCATTACTCCACTTCCTATGCCCCCTTGGACAATGCATCTGTGATACCAATAGACTAGACCTTACCATGGTCATTCCTCCACCATCACCCCAGCACATTGCATAGCCCCCTCCACTTATTAGCACAGAAATAAACACCCTTGAATCACAAATCAATCTGGAGTTAGTCTGTACTTTCACAAATGTGTAATTGCAACCTCTCAGAAAAATAGGAATGTCAATGTTCATTTTCACATACCAATGTTCGACATCTGTTGGGCAGCAGTAAACATAGCAGAAGGCAGAAAGTGGTACCCAGATCTGTGACATGGAAAACCAAAGTGAAGTATCAAGGTCCATACACAGAGGTAAAAAGGCACAATCATGCAATGTCCTACAGTAGTATGATATGAGAGGAGCAGTGCCAGTCTCTTACCTGTGTCTCACTGGAAGTATTGCATGATGATGTTGTTTCGGTTGTCTATATCTTCTTCTTCTGCCTCTTCTTCTTCACTGTCCACAGGCACCACAGCTGCCACAACATCAGGTCCATCCTCCTGCAGAAAAGGCACCTGGCGTCGCAAAGCCAGGTTGTGCCACATACAGCATGCCACGATGATCTGGCACACCTTCTTCGGTGAATAGTATAGGGAGCCACCTGTCAGATGGAGGCACCGGAACCTGGCCTTCATGAGACCGAAAGTGCACTCAATTATCCTCCTAGTTCGCCCATGTGCCTCATTGTAGCGTTCTTCTGCCCTTGTCCTGGGATTCCTCACTGGGGTCAGTAGCCATGACAGGTTGGGGTAACCAGAGTCACCTGCAAATATCGAGGGACAACTTTTAGACACACACTAATCCTTAGGGACAACCCATACCCAGACACCTAACTCAACTGTGTTGGGACCTTGGGCTCACCTATTAGCCACACACAGTGCCTCTGGAGTTGCCCCATCACATAAGGGGTGCTGCTATTTCTCAAAATGTAAGCGTCATGCACTGAGCCAGGATACTTGGCATTCACATGGGAGATGTACTGGTCTGCCAAACACACCATCTGCACATTCATGGAATGGTAGGTTTTGCGTTTTCTGTACACCTGTTCATTCCTGGGGGGACAAATGCCACATGTGTACCATCAATGGCACCAATGATGTTGGGGATATGTCCCAGTGCATAGACGTCACCTTTCACTGTGGGCAAATCGTCCACCTGAGGGAAAACACTCTGGACAACACGTTAGAGAACATTGGCTGTGACATCCCTAATACCATGGCCACGGTGTCTGAAAGGACCCACTGGCCAGGAAATGGAGTACTGACGTGCACCAGAGGGGGGATTCCTGTGGGATGATGGAAAGCTGACATCAGGTCTGGCTCCAACTGGGCACACAGTTCTTGGATTGGTGGTCCTATGAAGTCTGTAGGTGATAATGATGTGTCTGTCTTCCATTGTCGACAGGTCCACCAGGGGCCTGTATACTGGAGGATGGCGCCATCTCATCATCTACCCCAGCGGACGTGCCCTATGGAGGAGAAGGGTGAGCAGAGGGTCATACACCATATAGCTTGCACAAGGGTGTTTAGAACAATTGTGATGTAATCGTTGTGTTGAGTTGTCTGTCCGAATTCCTGCCCAAAAGTGCTGTGACGCAGTTAGTTGCCCTGCCATGTGCCCCCTTGAAATGGCGGCTGCTTGACCTGTAAGGAGGGACAAGGGGAAATGAGGTAACTGCGCTGGCGTTGTGCAGCGTCACGGTAGACCACCGCGCAATTCAGCATTGGCTATCATTGGGCCCTATGTGTTCCAGGAGCCAATGACGATGTACGCCGGCGGTGAGGGTACGCACCGCCGTCACCATTTTCTATCTGTTCACTCACTTGATACCTGACCTTCAACAGGAGAGGACCTACACTGCAAGTGCTGCTGTGACCTGAGTCTGGAAGCGACAATGGCTACAGTGTCTGGGGAAAGGGCCCCTGCCTTCACCGCAGAGGAGTTAGACAATCTGGTGGCTGGGGTCCTCCCCCAGTACACGCTACTCTAGGGTCCTCCAGACAAACAGGTGAGTACACTGTGAGCATGATTGATGAGACATGAATGTATGGAGTGGCATGGATGGAAGATACGGGGGCAGAGGCCAGCATATGAGGATGGTCAGTGTATGTGTTTCTGGGCCAGGGTGGGAGGTTTGGGGCCAATGAGTAAGAAGAACCGGACGGGGGAGTAAAATCCATTCTTACTTAACTTTTTCTCTAGGTCAGCGCCCACCAGAAGAAGGATATTTAGCGTGCCATCGCCAAGGAAGTGCGGCCCCTGGGGGTCTATCAAAATAGAACACCCATTGCCACAAAAGATGGAAGGACCTACGCCGCTGGAGCAAGAAGACGGCAGAGGCCCAGCTGGGGATGGCCTCCCAACGTGGAAGGGGTGCCTGTCGTACCTTGACCCCCCTGATGTACCGGATCCTGGTGGTGGCATATCCTGAGTTGGATGGGCGCTTGAGGGCATCACAGCAGCCACATGGGGGTGAGTATAGTCTCATTCATCTGACTCTACGTGCTTTATAAGGTTTCTGGGTGGGGGAAGTGGGCTGTGGGTTACCCTAGGCCAGGGCAGACGTGCCAGGGTAGATCCATTGTTAGGCAGGCTCAGTGGCACTTCAACCCCAAAAGTGTTAGTGGCCCTCTACACCTAGTCATGCTCCTGTGGGTTCCAGGTGTGCATCAAATGGGTCTAGGCACCGTCCCCCATGGGCATGTGATTTTTCCCTGAACTGTTAGTGGATGGCCTAGTGCATAGGGCTGCTCTCTGTGTGTTGTGTCCACCAATGGTGGTGTTGTTGCAGGCATTGACCATGTGTCTCTTCTTTCTTTCCTCCCCTTTTTGTTGTGTCACCTTGTCCTTGTGTGCATTAGCATCATCTGGCAGAGGAGCATTGGCACCGGAGCAAGAGGGAGCTGCAACCCACATGGCCCAGAAGGGTGAATGTACGTAGTCTGAAGACACCAGTGGGACGGAAGGCGAGGGGAGCTCCGCGACGGGGACAGAAGGAGACACAAGTGACAGCGATTCCTCCTCTGATGGGAGCTCCCTTGCTGTGGCAGGCACATCTGTGCCCACCGCATCAACAGGTACAGGCGCCACCCCCCTACCAGCACCGCCCCCCCCCCCCCCCCAGCAGCCCCTCAGCGTGTTTTTCGTGCCCGCTCACCCAGGAGGGTGGGCATCTCCTTCGCCTCAGGCACCTCAGGCCCTGCCCGAGCCAGCCCTGCTGCTCTCAGTGAGGAGGCTATTGACCTCCTGAGATC
Source organism: Pleurodeles waltl (assembly GCF_031143425.1). Classification (NCBI taxonomy): domain Eukaryota; kingdom Metazoa; phylum Chordata; class Amphibia; order Caudata; family Salamandridae; genus Pleurodeles; species Pleurodeles waltl. The sequence continues at coordinate 621,949,847 of NC_090439.1, read as the reverse complement.
CCTCACTGTTGGGTAATCAACCATTCTGAATGCCATCTAGGGTGTCGAGAGGCTTTTGCAACAAACAAATGCATACCTGGAGGGCATTCATTCTGGTGTAGCAGCCCAACAGGGAGTATTTTAGGCTCTGGCCTCAGCACTGATGGCAGCCATTGTCCCTATGTCCAGCCTCCCCCCCCCCAACTTCCACTACCCAGACCCAATCCCCTCTACCTCAGCCTATCCCAAGCACACCAACAGACCAGCATGCACACTCATCAACACACAAGAGTGGACATGGCAAACATAAGCACCACACATCCCACAGGCACTCACACAAGCACCATCCCCATGCAGACACAGCAACATCCACTGCCTCCACTGTGTCCCCCTACTCCACGTCCTCCTCCTCCCTCCCAGTCTCGTCTCAAATCACACATGCATGCACTACATCCTCAGCCACTACCTCCATCACCAGCATGCCCATCATCACACACCGCTCACGTGCAATCACCACCCCCACTACCATGCACACATCCACTGTGTCCTCTCCCAGTGTGTCTGTGAGCCCTCCTCCCAAACTACACAAACGCAGGCACACACCCACTCAACAGCCATCCACCTCACAACAGCCTCCAGCCCATGCACCCTCACCCAAACTCAGAAGACGTACACCTCCTACAACCACTACCTCTTCCTCCACTCGCAAACCACCTCCATCTTCCCGTCCCAGTGTGTTTAAACAACTTTTCCTGGCTAACATTGACCTCATCCCTACACCCCCTCCGTCCTTCCCCTAGGGCCAGGATGTCCAGATTCCAGCCCAGAACCTCAGCCACAAAATCCTCGAGCACTGTGGTCCCTGCAAGTCCAGTAACATCGAAGGCGGCACCCATCAGGGCTGCCAGTGTGCCACCTAGTGAGGCTAAGGATCACCCTATTCCGCCACCTGCCAAGGTGAAGAAGGGGCCCACATGCCGTAGGGAAAAGCCACACCAACCATCCAGCAAGCCATCATCCAAGACAAAAGAGGACAGTGCCAAGGTCCCAGCAGCGACTTACAAGGTGGGGAAGGGACACAAGGCTAAAGGGAAGTCAGCTCAGGGCACGGAGCCTCCAGGTGAGGGACTGGTGTCATCCCTTCTGCAAGACAGAGCAGCAACCTGTACGGCAGTGGCCAACGCCGCAGACACCTCCACCTGCACCGCCACCTGCACGTCTGCTGCCTCTGCAACAGTCCCCAGCATCATCCCGAGTGGGCAGCCATCCGACGCTGCAGGAGACGTCCTGCTGTCTCCCTCCACAAGTGCAGACACATGCACCACTGCCAGCATCTCCACCACAGACACCGCCGCAATCACCGCCACCTGCCCCGCGACTTGCTCAGACAGTGCCACCACAGCCGACATGAACATCATTCCCAGTGGGCAGCTGTCCGAGGCTGCAGGAGACATCCTGGACCCTGCACAGACTACATGAGGCACCACAACCAGCACTGGCAGTACCAGCATTTAGCAGGCAAAGTTGCCGCAGGGTGGAGTGTGTCTCTGCCTCCATGGAGTATCATGCTACCTCTTCCCAGAAAATCTCGTGGCTCACACACCCAGGAGGTGAGAGAATGGGACCTGCCACACACCATGTGCACACTCTGGGTACCAAGCCCCCTCCAGAACCAGTGGAGAAAAGCATCCACTACCCCAGTCCTTGGCAAGATGAAGCACTCTGAGTACCAAGCCCCCTCCAGAACCAGTGTAGAAAAGCATCCACTACCCCACTCCTTGGCAGGAGGAAGCACTCTGGCCACAAAGCCCCCTCCAGAACCAGTGGAGAAAAGAATCCACTACCCCAGTCCTTGGCAGGATGAAGCACTCTGGGCACAAAGCCCCTTCCAGAACCAGTGCAGAAAAGCATCCACTACCCCAGTCCTTGACAGGATGAAGCACTCTGGGCACAAAGCCCCCATCCAGAACCAGTGGAGAAAAGCATCCACAACCCCAGTCCTTGGCAGGATGAAGCACTCTGGCCACAAAGCCCCCTCCAGAACCAGTGGAGAAAAGCATCCACTCACCCAGTCCTTGGCAGGATGAAGCACTCTGGGCACAAAGCCCCCTCCAGAACCATTGGAGAAAAGCAACCACTACCCCAGTCCTTGGCAGGATGAAGCACTCTGGCCACAAAGCCTCCTCCAGAACCAGTTGAGAAAAGGATCCACTAGCGAGACTGTCGCTTTGCATTCCCCAGGACCAATCAGTGAGCAACCCACCCACTTGAGAAACTTGTGAGGCTGTGGCTTTCCTCTCCCCAGGACCAATCAGTGGGCACCCCACCGACTTGAGAGACTTGATAGACTGTGGATTTGCACTCCCCAGGACCAATCAGTGGGCAACCCACCCACTTGAGAGACTTGAGAGACTGTAGCTTTGCACTCCCCAGGACCAATCAGTGGGCAACCCACCCACTTGAGAAACTTGTGAGGCTGTGGCTTTCCTCTCCCCAGGACCAATCAGTGGGCACCCCACCGACTTGAAAGACTTGATAGACTGTGGCTTTGCACTCCCCAGGACCAAACAGTGAGCAACCCACCCACTTGAGAGACTTGTGAGACTGTGGCTTTGCACTCCCCAGGACCAAACAGTGGGCATGGAGCCCCCTTGTGGCGCAGTGGTGTCGTCCCATCATCCAGCTGAGGTGCTCTCCCTCCCCTTCATCCTGAGGTGCCTGTTTATTTTCGACCTGATGCCCCTGCAGTGTTCTCTCTGTTTTGAGGCAGGTATCATGTGTGGGCTTCGCCCATGCATTTTGGGACCACTGGTCCACGGACAATGAATTGAACACTATTGGGACTTGTGTAGTTGCTGTACATTTTGTATATATTGCTCTTTTACAGACCTGTAGCCCTTTCTGGATTTTCAAGGATTACACTCGTTAAAATAATTTAATTTGGCCCTTGCATTCTTCCAGGGGGTTGCAGGGTGTAACTGTAATGTTGCTTCATGGATTTGTGTGTATGGTGTTGTGGGTGAGGGTGGGGGTGTTGCATGTTGCGTGTGTGTGTCACTCTCTTTTTCCTCCCCCCTCCCCTGTGTGCTAGGTGCAGTACTCACCGTGGTCGTCGCCACCGTCTTTGATGTTCCTGGTAGAAGAGGAGGTAAACCAACATTGGTAACACCTGTAATTCGGGCTCCATGGCATCCTGGTTCCTCGCTGGGTGTCGAGAGGTGAATGGTTTCCTTTCCGTGTACTGTTTCCACCATGCTTTTGATAGCATTGGTACCGCCCCGGAAAATCTGGCGGATTGGTGCCTTGTAATACAGTGGGCAGTACATTGTCTTCCGCCTGTCTGTTGGCGGTTACCACTGCGGTGTTTGTTTCTACCGCCGTGGCGGTCGGAGTGTTAAAGTGCCTGTCTATGTTGGTGGTTTACGCCATGGTCGTGATCCCATTTTGTTTATCGCAGGCCTGTTGGCGGTATTACCGCCACATTAACACCGACCGCCAGGATTGTAATGAGGGCCATGGTGTTCAGGTAGATCAGAATGGAAATTTGGTTGGTATTCAGTCATTGAAGAAAACAAATCCTTGTCATTCTTGCAGAAATGTTGGTCATTGGCGGAAGGAATGTCCCTATAATAATGTGAGTAATTTAGAACAGAATACTGGAGTGGCTCAGACTCAAGTAATTGTCAGGTTAAAATTCAAAGCATTCAAACACCCTGGATTCAGAATGTACATGTGTCCCCAGGAGAACAGATACAGGCACTATAAGCCCCGATGACATAGCAGCAGGTGATTGTTCCTCAACAAAACATGAATCAAATGACAAATGCAAAGCTGAATACATTACCATCTTAATTTCCCTTAATTGATTTGAGTGGTGAGGAATTCTTAGAAACATTTCACAGTGATAGTTCTGATGGTGAGGATTGCATGTTAGCTGCGTTCTTAGAGATAGATCAACGTGGTTCCTATTTAAATGCCAAAGTTATGGGACACAATGTGTCATTCTTGGTCGACACTAGAGTTACAAGTTCTACTTTCAAACCTTAGAAGTGCCAAACTTGCCCCTATCAGAAAGAAGAATTCAGGGTGTAGGATTAGCAAATACCTAGTTGACAACTCCTGTTTCAGAACATGGCCCACTAAAAATAGGTTAATTGAAAGATAAGCACCAATTTGTGGTCTGCAATTCAAGTCAAGTAAGCCTGTTAGGCTGCGATCTGTTGTGTAAGCTAAACTATTTCATTAGTAACACACCTCAAGGAAATAGAAATAGAACCAAATGTGAAAGAGGATGACCCCTGTAAAGTTGTAGAACAGTACCTACTTGTCTCACTGTATCCAGTGATGACATGCAATGATTTGCCTGAAGAATTGCAGGAGACAGTTTTTCCAGAGGTTTTGGATTTTTCAGGAAAGGATATAGGACTCATAAAAGGAGCTGAACCAGTCAAAATTACAGTGAAGCCAAACGTAGTGTACCCGAGGATATCACATTACAATAAGACACCGAAGACAATTGCGGCAATAACCACCTTGAATGATAGTTTGATTCAATCAATCAATCACTCAAAAAATGTATTAAGCACACTACTCACCCGTTAGGGTCTCAAGGTGCTGAGGGGAGGGGGGAAAGGGTTGTTGTTTACTGCTCAAAAAGCCATGTCTTGGGGTGCTTTCTGAAAGTTATGAGGTCCTGGGTCTTGCGTAGGTTGGTGGGGAGGGAGTTCTGGGTCTTGGAGGCGAGGTGGGAGAAGGATCTGCGGTACGTTGGATGCAGGGGACTGTGGCGAGGGCGAGGTCAGCAGAGCAGAGAAGTCGAGTAGGTGTGTGGAAGTTTACTCGTTCGTTAAGGTAGGCTGGTCCAGAGTTGTGGAGGGATTTGTGAGCGTGGATAAGGATTTTGAAGATAACCCTTTTGCTGATGGGGAGCCAGTGAAGGGATCTGAGGTGAGCGGAGATGTGTTCATAGCGGGGGAGGTTGAGGATGAGACGTGCGGCTGCGTTCTGGATTCGCTGGAGTTTTTGTTGATGCTTGGCTGTGGTACCAGTGTAGATGGCGTTGCCGTAGTCCAGTCAGCTGCTGATGAGGGCATGGGTGACCGTTTTTCTTGTTTCTAAGGGAATCCATTTGAAGGTCTTCCATAGCATGTGAAGGGTGTTGAAACAGGAGGACGGTATGGTGTTGATTTGATGGGCCATGGAGAGGGATGAGTCTAAGATGATGCCGAGGTTGCATGCGTGGTTGGAGGGTGTTGGGGGGGGTCTGAGGGCGGTGGGCCACCAGGAGTCATCTCATACTGTCTTGTTGGGGCCGAAGATGATGATTTCTGTTTTGTTGGAGTTGAGTTTGAGGTGGTTTGCTGTCATCCATTTGGCGATGTCGAGGAGTCCGGCGTGTAGGTTTGTCTTGGCGGTGGAAGGGTTCCTGGTGAGGGAGATGATGAGCTGGGTGTCGTCTGCGTACAAGATGATGGTGATTCCATGGTGGCGGAGGATGTTGGTGAGGGGGGCCATCTATATGTTGTAGAGGGTAGGGCTGAGGGAGGATCCTTGGCGGGACCCCGCAGATGATCTTGGTGGCTGGGGAGTGGAAGGGAGGGAGGCAAACTCTTTGAGTTCTTTCGGCGAGGAAGGAGGTGAGCCAGTCTAGGGCCTTGTGCCGGATTCCTGCGTCAAAAAGGCATGCGCGAAGGATTTGGTGGCATACAGTGTCGAAAGCTGCAGAGAGGTCCAGAAGGATGAGAATGATGGTCTCGCCCTTGTCCACTCTGGTTCTGATGTCGTCTGTTCAGGCGATGAGGGCAATCTCAGTGCTGTGCTTCTTGCGGAATCCAGACTGGTAGGCGTTGAGTGCGTTGTTTTCCTGTAGGAAGTGAGACAGTTGGGCGTTCACTATCTTCTCTGCGACCTTGGTGGGGAAGGGGAGAAGAGAGATGGGGCAGTAGTTCGTGAGATCTCCCGGGTCTGCTTTGGGTTTTTTGAGGAGCGTGTTGACTTCGGCGTGCTTCCAGGTGTCTGGGAAGGTTGCGGCATCGAAGGAGCTGTTGATTACGGCGCGGAGCTGGGGAGCGATGATTTGGCTGGCCTTGTTGAATATGTGGTGGGGCAGGGGTCTGTGGGGGAGCCTGAGTGGATGGAGATCATGTTTTTTTCAGTTTCTTCAACGTTGGTTGGGGTCCAGGGGTGTAGTTGGTTGGTGTGGGGGGGCGTTGTTCTGTCGGTCATGTCGGTGGGTGTGAATTCTGTGAAACTGTTGTGTATGTCTATGATTTTGAGCTGAAAGTAGTTGGAGAGGGAGTTGCAAAGGTTTTGGGTCTGAGGGGGGTCGATGGTGCTGGATTTGGGTTTGGTGAGCTCTTTGACGATGGTAAAGAGTTCCTTGCTGTTGTGTGAGTTATTATCTATGCGTTCTTTGTAGAATGACCATTTGGTGGTCCGGAGGAGTTGGTGGTGTTTGCGTATGGTTGTTTCGAGGGGGGGGAAATTGCTCATTGAGGGCTCTTAGTGCCATGCTTTCTCAATTTTGCAGCAATCCCGATTGGAGCCTTGGAGTTCTGTGGTGAACCAAGGGGCGGTCTTGATGGTGCGGGTGTTGTTTCTTTTCAGTGGGGTGAGGGAGTCTGCGCAAGTTGTCAGCCATTGTGTGAGGTTGTGGGCAGCAATGTTGGGGTCGTTGGTGATTGGGGGTGGAGCTTGTGTGAGTTTGGTGTTCAGGTGTTCTTTGGAGACCATGTCCCACATTCAGTAGGCTGCGGTGTGTTGTCGGTGGTGGGTTTCATGAAGGAGAAGTGGACGCAGTGGTGGTCAGTCCAGTGGAGTTCGGTGGTGTGGGTAAAGGTGACGTGGTTGCTGGAGGTGAAATTTCATCAAGCGTGTGTCCTGCTGAGTGAGTGAGTGAGGTGACCAGTTGCTTGAGTCCGAGGTTCATGAGGTTGTCTAGCAGGGTTGTGGAGTAGCGGTCGTGGGTGCCTTCCAGGTGAAAGTTGAGGTCACCAAGGAGTATGACGTCTGTGGAGGTGAAGGCGTGGGAGCTGATAGTATCGGCGATGGCGTCGCAAAAAGGGGGGCGGGGTCCTGGTAGTTTGTGAATGAGGGTTCCTCTAAGGGTGGTTTTGATGTGAATTAAAAAGTGTAGGTGTTCTGCACTGTCTAGGGTGTTGTGGGTGTTAGTGGAGATTTTGATGGTGTTTTTGTCTATGATGGCGATGCCTCCTCCTGGCTTGTTTATGTGGTCTTTACGGGTGATTTTGTAGCCTTCTGGGATGGCTATGGCTATGTCGGGTTCTGATGAGTTCATCCATGTTTCCTGACCAAGATGTTCTGAAGGAAATTCTGGGAAGCCTGTGTAAGTCTTCCATTTTGGGATTGCAGGAGCCCAATGGAAAATACTGCATAGTTGAGGATCTGAGAAAATTGAAAGAGGTTGTAATTCCATGTTATCCTGTGGTACTGAATCCTGCAATGATTTTGTTTCAGATCCCGTGTGCAGAAGAGTGGTTCATGGTCATTGACTTGTGTTAGGGTTTCTCTTGTATTTCCCTACATGAAGATAACCCATTCCTTTTTTTCTTTAAGTTTGTCAGTAGTATTTTAACATGGTGCGATACTCCGCAAGGGATTACGGAGTCACCATCAATTTTTATCAGATTTTGAAGAAGAACTTGGAAACCCTTAAAATGCCCTACCATTCTGTTCTAGTGCAGTATATTGACAACCTTTTGGTTGCATCAAATACTCATGAAGTATGCAGGAGAGATGCCATATCTCGCTTGAATCATTTTGGAGAAAACAGACATACAATATGTCTCTAGCTAAATTGCAATACTGTAAAAAGAAAGTCCGATATTTAGGTCATCACACAGAGAAGGGTGCAAGGAAGCTGTTCCAAGACAGAATTTCAGCAGTCATGCAGATCAATCCCCCAGTTACTCAGAGAGCAGACAGAGTGATTTGGAAATGGTTTGCTATTGTCGCCAATAGATTCAGAATGTTTCCCCTTTGTCCAAGCCCTTACAGAGGTTGACACACAAAGATGTGTCTGATCCAGTACCATTTGTTGACAAATGCATGCGTGCCTTCAATGAGCTGAGAGGAAGCTTTTGCCGAGCCCAGCTCTGGGAATGCCCAATTACAACAAATGTTTTTCTTTTCTTGCTATGAGAGGAATAGATGTGTTCTCTCGGGTTTGACACACTTGCATGGAAACGCAAACAAGCCTGTGGCATATTTTTCAGCCACACCTGAATGTGTAGCTGCAGCTTTGCTCAGTTGTTTAAGAGCCGTAGCCACCTTGAGCATCAGCATTGAACAGTGCAAAAGCATTGTTATGGGCCATCCACTGAACATTTTTATTCTGAGATTTTGTTAACCCACACCAAGACTCAGGGCCTGATTATGGGTTAGGCGTCTGAACCGCCACAACTCCAATATGGCAGTGGTGAGGTGGCTGTCAAGCCAGTGGCCTTACCCCTGTTGTGTTATGATGTTTCCACTGGGTTGACTGGCAGAAACCATCATATTACGACATTTCTGCCAGTCAGCCCAGTGGAAACATTGAAACGGCATTGACCTCAGCTCCCTTAGGGAGCCGAGGCTAGTCATCCCACACAACACCCTTTGAAAGCCCACTGTCTGCCGAAGCAGACAGTGAGCACTCCAAGGGTGCTGGCAGGGGGCCCCTGCACTGCCCATGACATGGTCATGGGAAGTGAAGGGGCCACCCTGTGGACCCGATTACTGCCTTTCCTCCAGCCTTTTCATGCCTCAGACCCTGCCTTGAAAAGGCTGGCAGAAAGGGAAGTCATGATCAGCACAGCAGTGCCGTACTCAGCACCGCTGTGGCTGAACACAACTTGAACCGCTGCCAAGCCGTCAGGGTCCTTTATCCCAGTAGAGGCGGAAGTCTCCTGGTGGTCCGACTGCCAGGATTGTAATCTGGTTGTCAGACTGCCATGACCGCCACTGTGAGTTTGGCAGTCCTCAGACCCTGCCTTGAAAAGGCTGGCAGAAAGGGAAGTCATGATCAGCACAGCAGTGCCGTACTCAGCACCGCTGTGGCTGAACACAACTTGAACCGCTGCCAAGCCGTCAGGGTCCTTTATCCCAGTAGAGGCGGAAGTCTCCTGGTGGTCCGACTGCCAGGATTGTAATCTGGTTGTCAGACTGCCATGACCGCCACTGTGAGTTTGGCAGTCCTTGGAGCACCTAACTCATAACTATGCCCTCAGTATCTGACCAATACAGGGTTGACCTGTTATGAGCAAGTTATATTGGGTTCTCCAAATGTCAATATATATACAATGTATTAAATTTAGCCACTCTTTTGCCAAATCCTGTTGAAAATGCAAGTGACCGCAAGGATGAGGCTGAGCAGTCTTGATATGAGTGAATTATGCACCAAACCAAGACCTGATATTCAATATGCCTCCTTAGATGAAAATGACTACGTCATATTTGTTTATGGCTCCTGTATAAGAGACCCTGAAGGTACCCTGAGAGCAGGTTAGGCAGTTTGCACAGTCTCAGGTGTGATAGAAGCCTCTTAGCTTCGAGGAGTCTTTTCAGTCTGAGTAGCTGAATCCATTGCTCTTACCAGATCATGCTGTGTTTCTGAACAGCTCAAAGTGACTATTTTCACACCAATATGGGTTTGGTGTCGTTCACGACTTTGGATAGTTGTGATCCCAAAGAGGTTTCATAACCGCTTCTAGGTCATCTGTTTGAAACGGTGACAAAGTTTATCAATTGTTGAAAGCATTAGAGTTACCTTGAAAATTGTAGCTGTAAAATATGCACCTTATCAAAATGATGATTATGGTGGTCATTATGACCTTGGCGGTCCTGCACGGCCACGCCTGCAGCTGCGGTCAGACCACCAGCAGTGTGGAGGTGCAGGACCACCTAACAATGACCTCCTCACTGAACTGGCTGCATCGCAGCCAGTTCACCGCCTGTACCGCCAGGGGGATGGGACGGCCTGGCCAAAGGTTGACCACCTTCGACCCGGCAGTCCACTTAACACCATCCACGGTATAATGAGTATCCTTACCACCAGGGAGTCCCTGGCGGCAGCCCCGCAATGAAATCCCTGGTAGTAAGGATACTGGAGACAGGAATACTAATTCCTGTCACCACAACAGGACTCCCCAACATCCCCTACATGTAGGAGCCCCCCTCACCCCTGACCCCATCAGAAGCCCCCCACCCCTCCAAGCAGCGATGTCCACCCCTCCCCCCGGTCCCCGTACTGACCCCCCGGACTCCCCATCACCATACTGAATCCCCCACCCCATCACCATACTGACCCCCGATCCACACACACACACACCACACTTACATACATGCACGCACACATCCATGCTCACTCGTTCACACACATGCACACACGACCATGACACACACACATACTCCCCCACCCCTGCATAAACAAATTCACACAAGCACACAGACACTTGCACACACACACACACAAACACACACAACACGCCCCCATCCCCCACCATTCACACACACACACCCATTCACGCACACAACACTCAACAGCCCCCTCCCCTGTCAGACGATCACCTTACCTGGTGGTCGCGGTGGTCGTCTGGAAGGGAACGTGGTCCATGGTGCTAGCTCCGCCTCCAGCGCACCACCAACACAACACCGCCGTGCCATTTACAATGTAGTAATACGGCGGGCGGTGTTGTGGAGACGTGGTGGTGGCGACGGAATAAGGTCCACTAGACTGCCGACCGCCAGTATGGATGCTGGCAGTTTCCCCACCAAGTAGTGTCGGAGAGCAGCCAGCAGCCATAGTATGGTGGTCTGAAGACCACCAACACTTGCGGTTACATGGCGCGGTGACTTCGGCGGTCTAAGGAATAGACCATCAAATTCATAATGAGGGCCTATGTGTCCTTAGGTAGTACTTATGCAGACGAAGTAGCTGCATATTGTGCCCTGCTTTGCACTTCCTTTAAATAGGAATGGAGCTAAGGAAATGACAATGAGACAAGTCAAAATTTCTTCATGACAGTCATTGATACTTGGGAAAAAGTTAAAAGATTGCAGAAAGAAGTGTCAGGGAAAGAAAAGCAGGGTTGGATTAGAGCAGGATGTGGTCAGAGGAATGAGGGTGATATTTGGGTGTTGAGTGATGGGAAAGCAGTGTTGCCAAATAGCTTATTGTCCCCAGTGGCAAGATATTACCATAGACAGACACACATCGGTAGAGATGCTATGATCAGAACATCCAGGCAAATATGGTACACCCACAGATTTAGATTTGTTGTGCTAGCAGTGTGGCACAGATGTGTAACATGTCAGTAGATGAATGTTGGGAAACGCACTGTTGTTACCAAGAGTCACAGATGCAGATCAGGAGGACCATTCAACAGAATGCAGCTCGATTTCATTGAACTGCCAGCGTGCAATGGTCTGAGGTAAATTTTGGTTTTGGTGTGTTGTT